>NC_134570.1:161243294-161551842 GCF_050947875.1 Dermacentor variabilis
GGCGTTTTTGTACGCCACTGTTCGCAGCCTGCAAGAAGGTTTCCAGTCATTACCTCACATGGCGCTTTGTATCGTGGCTTGAGTGTCAGTTTGCGCGACAGCTGCTTTCGTATTGTCTTCACACTGCGATGCATTAATGTGGCTTTGCTTTGTCACGCGCCGCGCCAGTTTTAGCAGATGGACAAACTCGCACGGTGTTTATTCCGCGAAAATGCATAAGAAGCGTGCCGTATGTTCCTCGGAATCATTTGTTTTGTCATTGTTTGTACACATATTTAGCTATATCAAGTAGTAGTACTTTCTTTGTTACGGCATACGAAACCAGCCATCATTTCTCACGGCAGCTTTCCAGTCTTCAACGATCCTTCTTTGCATGGAAATTGCCACGAGCAAAGAGTGGCAGCACTTTTATTCATCGATTTCGCGACGGCGTTCGCCTTACCCAACCGCTGTCTCCTCTCTGACTCTTATTTACCATTATGTGTATGTTTTCATTGGGCTCTTGCGTATGAGTATAAATGTGAGTGATGCGCTTTCTGCAATGCTTCGGAGGAGAGGGTGGGGCTCACACGGGCTTACAGCCGTACCGAGGCAATTGTGGCGACGTCTAGACATGCAGGGAGTTCTCTTTGAGCAGATCTCATAGAACTGTCTCCCGTGCCCCTGCTCTGCTTCTCCTTCTCTTTCTCATGCGAATTCTGACGTAACGTGCTTGGCAACGGCAGAAGAAGCAGTGGAAAAGTCGAAGGAAGAGCCAAAGACAGGTCTCCTTTTAAAAAATGTTGCACCAGATTGAACGTAGCAGAGCACCCATCAGAAAATGCAGCTGAAAGTTCAATGGAAGTGCATTCTCTGAAGCAAAGGAAAACAACAACTTCCGAGTAGAAATGAAAACCGGGAAAATTGCACCAATATTTGTGACAATAAAGGCGAAAAGTACTCGGCCGCCATATTAACCCTTCATCTCATATTAGTAATTCAGGGGCTACAACTCCTCCATATTCCATGTTTTCGAACCAGAAGAAATAACACAATTTCAATATTATTCTACAAATATGTTTTTGCTGATGCACTGCTGATGTAACTGAACTGGAGCCTTTTCGTAAGACGAATTAGCGATAATTCATCACAGGGCTAAGCTTGCCGCGCAGTACTTGTATTAGTCAATTTTCAATAACGCTGTTATAGGCATAAACAATTTGCGGCTGCACGATGCTCGGGTCTGGAGTACTTACCATAAAAAATTCTTGCATACAAGGGCCAAATAATTTGGGATAGAAACTCGTTTAACGAAGAAACAAAACAAATTTCCAGTTAACTCCGAAGCCAATGTTCCTCGTTAGAAATTTCTCCCGTATATTTCGTTCTATTGTTGAAGAAGATTCTGGCCGAAATTCAATCTAATAAATTGACCGCGAAATTCGCCATGCCTTGAACCACACAGTACTGCTATACGAGGTTTCCAATGGTATAAAAAAAAACAATGGCATATAAACGTTTCTCTATTCTTGTAATAACTAGGTTCACTGCGATGGCGCCTCTCTAAGGCTTACTTGTAATCCCGTTGTGATCATCTTACCTTCTGAACAGCCGACGTTGAGTTGCGACAAGTGAGTATCTTTGAAACTTCTCGATATTTATACGCTTACAAACTAGCACACGTGCCAGCATACGTAAAAGACGTCCTTGTTTTGTAAAACACTTTGACAGCTTTATGGTTGGCTTAATCAACCCTGAAATGAATCAGAAATACGTATATGGTTGAACTAAAGCTTAGTGTGGGCGCCCGGACTCATGCACAATATATTGTGACAATTGACATATCAGACAAAATAAAACGACATGAATACAATGTACATAGCTCCGCGTGACATTCTCATTAACTACGATGTCTGTGTTCCGGAATGTAGAGTGACAAGCCCAGCGTTGTTGCCAATCAAGAGCTGACTGCCACTTTCCTTCAGACTAAACAACTTAATGCTCAACCTGATAAACCCAACTTTACATTTGCCTAAACACTGCGATTTCGAGGAACAGAGCTTCCAAAACGGCACGCGTCGTTTATATTTAGATTCGCATGTGTGCCGTTGTCATCCGCGAGCGCAGCGCATGATGTTTTGGAATCCCTGGAACTTGAAAGCAGAATTATATTCGTTCAGCTCTCTGCTCATTTACTGCGATGGCCGCATGCTCTCTCATAGAAGATGTTTTCGTGGCTGCATACTAGTTTATCAGATGATTGCGGCCACGAAATCAGGGCGAATGGCCAAGATAACAGCGTTTATGGTCTCGTCTGGGGACGGCGCTGGAGGGTAAAGAATAATTTTCCAATTGGATACTAGAAAAACAAATTAAAAGTATAACTGTTATTTAAAAAGTTGTTTACACGTTTTGTACTTGGTTATAAAAAAATAATTTATTTAAATGCCGTATGACTGTGTGTAATGCGAGGAACTTCGGTTCTCTATAGTAGTGCATTGCGCGTTATGTTTTTCCTTTTCAGCACATAGTATAGCATTGGAAATAAATGCACAGACCTCGGCGCTTTCAGATACCCCAGATTTACCTAGGTATATTCAAAACAATAATAAAGCTTTTATCTATATTATTATATTAATTTTAGTTATTATTAATAAATTAATAATAAAATTAATCTTAATATGTTAATATCTATCATTTCTTAATAGTAAAGCTATTTATCTATCTATCTATCTATCTATCTATCTATCTATCTATCTATCTATCTATTTGTATGTCTGTCTGCTCTCTAGCCGCCTAAGCCTACCCTGTGTCCCGAGTGTTCTACGAGCTTCAGCCGCAAAGTATGTGCACGTGGCCGTGATGCCGTCTTGTTATTACATCATGGTCATCAAATCGTCGTCACGTAACTCTCATCATGCAGTCGTCGTCGTCACGTCCTCCGCCGATTCAGCGGTCGAAGTTGTGAAATACACTGGCCCACTAGGTACGTGAGCTCGTGACTGTGTTACCATCGGTGTCATTGCGTTGCTTCCATCCCTGATTTGTCAACCGAATCTCGTCGTGCGAGCGTTGTCACGCCATCGTCGTCATGCAATCATCATCTATTCGTTGTCACACCACCCTAGTGAAGCCGTCGTGACCCTTTCACTGTTACTATTATTGCTTTGTTTTGTTGCTGTCGTCCTACCGTTGTCATCATGCCTTATACGCTGACCAAGTGAACCCAGAGGCCCAAGGTATAGCTTGGGCCACTACGTATCAGCTCGTGGCCCTCATGCCATTGTGGTGGTCGCGCTGTCTTCATCCCAGGTCTATCATCCAACTGTCGTGATACCGTCGTCGTTACACCATCGTTGTGAGGCAGCCGCAATGAGGCCGTGTTAATCGTTGCATCGTCGTTATTTAAGGATCGTCTTCTGACCCTTGCCATGCAGGTGTACTCAAGCCTACGCCACTCCAGTGACCATAGTTGTCTGCTAGCTTGGCCACTGATATGTAATGGTGACTTTGAAGACGTCATGATGGTTGCATTAACTTCATGCTAGGTTCATCATCCGGCTCTCGCAATGCCGTTCTTGTCTTTCGGTCTTTGTCATGCAGCATCATCCATTCGTTGTCATACCTTCTCCGTGAGGCTGTCGGGCCTGTGTCATCATCGGCATTCAAGCTTCGTTCTTTGACTCTCGTCATGTCTTCATTTTGACGCCATTGTTGTCATAGAGTGTTTGTAGTAAAGTCGTCATCACGCCAACACCGCCATCCCTTTCTCCTCGTACCATTGTCATGCCATTAGCCTCATTTCGCCGCCGCCCTACAGTCATCCTCACGCATTTGTTTCTGTACTGTATCGCGGTGGCTCTATTCATGCCATTCTAGCTTCGTCATTCCACCTTTGTGATTACATTGTCATCACAAACCATTGCCATGGTTTGTCCTCATGAAGCCGTCATTGTGCTATCGATTTACCATACTTATCGTTTCAGAAACCTAATTCCATTGTAACCTTGCTGCCTTTCCTCTCTCGCTCTCTCTCTAATCCGACTGTCAGATAGCAGTCGTTATTATAACAATTTTGTTGTTTCATCGATGTCATTCTCTCTTCGTAATTTTATCTCAAACGTTTTGTCGTCATTCAATTGTGATTATGCCCTTGTCATGAAATAGTAGTCATTCCGTCACCGTGAGACATTCGATGTGAGGCATTCGTTGTGATATCCGCATGGCCGTAACGTCATGATCGTGCATTGTCGTCTTTTCAGCTTCGTCATCCCGTAATCTTCCTACCATCGTAACCATGTCTTCGTCGTCACCCGATTCTTCCCAGCCGTCGTCATTACACTGCCGCCTTTATACCGTTAGCGTTATTTCAGGATAACCAAGTCTTTGTCGTAATGCCTTCGTCGTCACGCCGCCTTCGTAGGTCTAGGGATGTCATTACTTGTTTGTCATTTCATCTTCGTCACCGCGTCGTCGTCTTGCTCTTGGGCGATCTTCGGAAGCGAGTACCCTAGCAAAATGGGCCTGCACTGGAGAGAGTGTACGTTACATGCAGCTGAAACAGCAGAAATCCAAGAATGAGCACTCATGCTTCTAATGAAACCTGACTTCTGCAATACGGTGTGTTGCTTAATTGCTTGCATGCTAGTTTAATTGCAGCTTATAGCCATCGTTAGATGAGTTCTGCGGTAATTTGTTTATTAGGAGCGGTTCGATGTCTTATTGGATACTTCGTTTGTTGTATGTTTCATCACTTTATTGCTGTCCAAGCTTCCTGCATATTCTTTTCTATTGTTCAGGCCAACTGCCCAATTCATTGCGCGTACTCTGTGTGGGCAATCTTTGAAGCTATCATCACTGTTGTCTTGCACCAGCAGCATACTCACACGTGTACTTGTTTATCGGGTAACTTCGTTTTCACCGTCTAAGAAATGTTGTCGCCGTCTCAAGGAAGCTACCTTTCGCCGCGGCACCGACCATAAACTGGCCCAACCCGAAGCCGGTCCGTAAGCCCGCATCCCGAAAAGCACAAGACGCAAATGATGTAGGTGTGCTTGCTGCATACCGAAGGTCCGTCTCCGCCGACGGCCACGCTTCAAAATCTTCCTCGACGACGCAGCAACAACGCGCCGCTATCTCGACGAAACCAGGAAGCAAGAATACACTGACGAAAGAGGACCTGATGACGCCACGCACCAGTCAAAGGTCAACACGACGCAGCCGTGATCAGACGCCAAGACCTAACTGCAATAGAATACAAAGAACCACACTCCTCGACGCTTCTCGACGGCCACGAAGTCACCGCGCTTGTAGACGCTGGAGCCGACTTTACCGTTATCAGTGGATTGTTCGCCGCCAAGTTCAAGAAAGTCAACACTGCATGGAACGGCCCTCAAACTTATGAGGAAACCTCATAAGGCCAACGGGAATCTGCACGGCAATAATTACAGTTAATGACCGAACTTTCCCTGAAACGTTCGTTGTCCTGCAACAGTAATTGCACGACGTGATTCTCGGCATAGACTTGCTGAACCAACGCGGCGCAATCATCGATCTGAGGTCGAAGTCGACAACGCTGTCCACAGACAAAGCGATACCCTAGGACGTGCCTTCCAGGCATAGTGCCTTAAGTGTATATGAGCACCAACTCAGCATCCCGCCCGCTCCAGTGTTGTCATTCCCGTCGGCAGCGAAACACCCGCAGACGTAGAGGCGTCATCGAACGCGACCAACGTCAACTGCTCAACCGTGAAATTTCGCTCCGAGAGGGATCGCTCGACTGCACGGACGGAAAGCAACGAAGACCCTGAAAAACTTCAGCCAGGAGTTCAAGCTCATCAATAACGGTACGACGATCACGTACATCGAGGAAATTATGGAAACCGATAAAGGGGTTTGTCCTTTGGGACTCTACCGTGTCTGTCCCGCCGACCACAATTACCGAATCAGAATTTGACATGAATCCAAGTCTCCCCATAACGAAACTGCGACAGCTCAGAAGTCTTCGCCGACGATACAAAGACTGCTTTTTGATGTCATCGAAAATTCAACAAACACCAATTGCAAAGCATGGCATAATAACCGAAGAGTGCGCTCCCCTGCTCAGCGAGAACGTAAAGGTACAAGGCAACTAGCCGACCAAATACGGCGAGACGACATTATCCAGCGCTCGAAAACTCCGTAGACATCACCTGTAGACTTGGTGAAGAAAAAAAGATGGAACCCTACGTTTCTGCGTCGGTTATCGTAGACTGAACAAGATCACGACGAAGGTAGCATACCCGCTCCCACGAATAGACGACGTATTGGATCTGCCCTGCAACGCTAAATACTCTTCGTCGATGGATCTCAAGACTGGCTACTGGTGAAAAGAAGTTAACGAGATGGATTTCGAAACGACTTCCTTCATCACGCGAGGCGGCCTCTGCGCGTTCAAGGTCACGGTATTCGGAATATGATCGGCGCCGGCAGCTTTCCAGTGCGTGATGGACATGGTGCTAGCAGTATTAGAGGGGAAGACCGGTCTTTTCTTGGTTGACGCTGTCGTCATCGCCGGATATTTCGACGATCACACTAGGCACATTGCGAGAGCACTAGGGGCCACGAAATCATGCCTCACTCTGTAGCCGGAAAAGTGCCGCTTCGCTGACGGCGAGCTTCTGTTTCTAGGCCACGTTCCCCTGTCCTCCCCGACCCGTAGAAGGGAACTGCTATGGGAAAGATACAGCAAGAAGGCGATGCGCACATTTCTTGGCATGTGTGCCAACTACAGGCGCTTTGTCAACGAGTTTTCACGCATCGCTGAACCGCTGACACACCTAACTAAAAATTATGTCGAATTCAAGTAGGGAATATCGCAGGCCGACGCATTTCAAGAACGCAAACGACGCATGCAGTCGCCACCAGTACTTGCGCACATCGACGAGGACGCCGATACCGAAAACCACACCGCCTGGCGCACTGACGCCTCGACTGCAGGAGGGTGACATCACTGTAATCCACAAGTCCGCAACAAAACGCTCTGATGCCAACTGCCTGTCTCGCGCCCCTATGGACACGCCGCCCCAAGATGACCAACAGGAGGACGCCATTTTAAGTACAATAAGTGCGAACGATTTTGCCGAGCAGCATCGAGTGGACCCTGAGCTCAGAAGCCTCAGTACTTGCAATGCAAGACCGACTATATCCTCAGCGTATTTAGGCGTACATTGTCTCCGATTTTCTTAGACGATGACGTCCTGGTGAAGAGGAAGATATCGCCAGCCTGCGCGAACTACTTTCTCGTTGTGTCCGCAGCACTCCGTCAGATGTCCTGCACGCCCTGCACTATTACAAGGCAGCCGGCGGGCTCCTGCTTTGTCATACGCTCGCAAGAATACAAGAGAAGTACTATTCCCCACGCCTGACCTCCAACTTCGCCCGTTACGTGAAGACATGTCGAGGCTGCAAGAGACGAAAGACACCACCGAAAATTCTGACGCGATTAGTACAGCCGATCTAGCCTCTTTGCCTACCGTTTCAGCAGATCGGGATAGATTTGTGTGTGCCCCTTCGGACGTCAACATCTGGAAACAAGTGGATCGTCGTGGCTGCCTGCTACATTACTCGCTACGCTGCAACGGAAGCTCTGGCTAAAGGAAATGTGGCCAAAGCCGCTAAATTTTTCGTCAAGAACATCCTGCTGCGACAGGGTGTCTCAGAAGTCGTGATCACTGACAGAAAAACGCCATTCACCGCAGTGCCCACCCAATTCATATTACAATACAGCCAGACGAGCAAGAGCAGGACAACTTTCTACCAGGCGCCTACGAATGGTCTTACGGAGGTGCTGAACAAGGCCCTCGCCGACATGCTTGCAACTTACGTCGACGTCAAACACGAGGCGTGGGTTGCTTCCGTTTGTCACATTTGCTTACAGCATGGTAGTGCAAGAAAAAAACATGTATCACGCCGTTCATGCTGGTTTGCGGAACTAACCCGACGATGATTTCCAACGCCGTCCTTCCGTACGTCAGCGACGAACAGAACATCGATGTCGCTATCGATTTCCAGCGCGCCGAACAAGCCCGATAGCTCGCCCGCCTGCGCATCAAGTACCTGCAGAATTTGGGTTTGGATTCCGATACGCCGACGAGTACTTTACAGAAAACTGTTACGCCACTATATCGGACCCTACAGGATCATCAGATGCATTGGTGCAATTGACTGTCAGGTCGTGCCAGACGGCATTTCGCAACCACAGCGGCGCCGCGCATGACCGGAAGTCATCTACGTGATGCGTCTTAAGCCTATCTAAGACGGCTGGCGAACTTAGGGGCTATTATTTTTGTTATTTTACTATTCCTGTTTTTACTTTTTTATCCACGCTCTTGGTTTCGCTTTGTGGTTAGTAGCATCGGGAGCAAGATTTTTTTAAGAATGGGCAATTGACATGTGCACTTCATGCCAGAACCTTGATGCCAGAAAAGCCACGGAGCTTCTGCGTCGCATGCATCCCCTCAAATGAGACCGCTCTACTACATTGGAAGCCTCCATCCTGCGCGAGCTGTTCCTGCAGCGACCACCTCAGCAGGTACAGATGGTCTTCCATGTATCGTCATCCGAATCCTTCGATTCACTCGCACAGATGCCTGATAACATCATGTATGTCGGTACACCCGCACTCGCTGCCATCGAGAGACCCGTGCTAAATCACTCGATGCACCGTTCCGTGATTACCGCTTTGACCATCTCCTTGCCGCCAACGGTATGCTCAATTTCAAGGTCGACCAGCTGGCTGCTCAAATGAACTTGCTCAAGGTCAACCCTCAATGTAGCGCGTCAGTTCGGCGCGTGCCCAGCGCGGCATGTGCTGGTAAAAACACCTATACGGAGTCCACGCTTGTCGGACGAGTATTTAAGGCTCGGCAAGCTGATCACCGAGTTATAAAGACTGTCTTTTTCAGATGATGGTTCGGGGGTATAAAAATGGTACATACAGTGACCAACTTATTAAAAAGAATGGCCCGAACTGACACTGCCTCAAGTGGTGTCTGAAGGGCGAGGTGTCGGCAAGCTACCGCGTCGTCGGCTACTATTGCTACGCCCTCGGAGGCATTAGCCTCATCAGGGCCTATACGGAAAATGGTGTAGTTTCAAAGAAAATTTGTGTTCGTAGGTTTGAGATGTGTCCCTTGAACACACAGCAACTGGGGATTGTGTTTGTGTAGTAGTTCTAGCAGTATGTGTAGTAGGCGTTGCGGAATCAGGGTGTAGACGAACAGTATGTAAACTACTGAAAGATGACTACAGCGGCTCCACAGCCACCGTAGTCCTCCATAAAGAAAGCAACAAAATAACAATAAAGAAGGGCGTCAGGCAGGGAGCTACGATCTCCCGAATGCTATTCACAGCGTGTTTACTGGAGGTATTCAGAGACATGGATAGGGAAGAATTATGGATAACAGTTACAGTTAACAGTTAACAGAATAGCTTAGTAACTTGCGATTCGCTGATGATATTGCCTTGCTTAGTAACTCAGGGGACTATTTGCAAGGCATGCTAACTGGCCTGGACAGGCACAGCAGAAGGGGGGGTCTAACAATTATTCTGCATAAAATTAAAGTAATATTTAATAGCCTCGGAAGAGAACAACAGTTCACGATAGGTAGCGAGGCACTGGAAGTGGTAAAGGAATACTACTTAGGGCAGGCAGTGACCGCGGATGCGAATCACGACACTGTAATAATGAGAAGAAGAATAAAGGGCGGGGGTTCGTTTGGCAGGCATTCTCATATGATGAACAGCACATTGTCATTAACACTTAAGAGGAAAGTGTATACCAGCTGTGTCTTAACACTACTCACCTACAGGGCAGAAGTTTGTAGGCTTGCGAAAAGGGTTCTACTTAAATTGAGGACGTCGCCACCAGCTATGGAAAGAAGAATCATGGGCGTAACATTAAGGCGTAAGAGCAGAACAGATTGGGCGAAGATTGGGTGAGGGGACAAACGCGAGTTAATGACATCTTATTTGAAATCAAGAAAGAAAATGGGCATGGGCAAGGCATGTAATGAGGAGGGGAAAATAATAATGGTGAATAAAGGTTACAAACTGCATTCCAAGAGAAAGGGAGCGTAGCAGGAGGCGACAGAAAGTTAGGTGGACGGTTGAGATTAATAAGTTTGCAGGGACAACATGGCCACAATTAGCACATGACCGGGGTTGTTGGACAAGTGTAGAAGAGGCCTTTGCCCTGCAGTGGTTGTAGCAAGACTGATGGCGGTGATTAGTAGTTCTATAATGTCGTCGAAGTTATGTAGAAGTCTTCGCACATTCCAGTGTAATATTTGTGTGTTCGGTGAGGTAAATGTGTTGTGCGCAGTGTGTTTAAGAGATGAGGACTAGCTCACGGACCCTTTCCAGGCACCGTGACGCGAGTTTTGTCTTTTTTGGAGCGGTCGAGAGAGGCTCGAAGCTGTTCAGGCGCTGGTGGCGCCGTCTGGCTGGTTGTTGTGTCCATCACCTCTTGCGAGGCGCTGGGCACGCCCTCTTCTAACCGCTGTGTTTGACGTAAAGGCCTCGGGACGGTGGACGAGACCTTTGAGGCCACCTGCCCAGAGATCGATGGCCCCTTCTTCTGGGGTGGCGGAATAGCACAAGCTGTAGCCGCCGGGGGGCCCGATGGCGTCACCGCCGGCTCACTGCGTGTGGGCCGGACAGCCGCTAGAATCCGTTGTGTCGCTGCCCCCTGATGCGTCACATAGGCAAATGTATTCTTTGACAGGTAGGATACCCGCCTGCGTGCCTCCTTGAAAGTTATTTTCCTTAACTTTAATTGTTACAATTTCCTTTTCTTTTTTCCAGGATCGGCACGACCGCCAGTATGCAGCCTGCTCCCCTTCACATTTGAGACAATGGAGAGTTCTCGAGAGCTTCAGAGGTGTGTTCATGGGCGCTGCATTTCGCACATGTTTGGAGGCCTCGCAGCTCTGCGAACTGTGGTCGAAACGCTGGCATTTGCAACATCGGAGGGGATTTGCCTTGTATGGCCTAACACTGAGCTTGATGTACCAGGGCACGTTTGACTCGGGCCGGGAACTTGAAATAAAGGTGATTATTAGGTGCTTGATTTGAATTTCTTTGCCATCCCGCATCATCCTAATTCTTTTGACATTGATAACACTGTGTTCACTGAAACCCTCGAAGAGTTCCGCCTCAGTGAGCTCCAGCTTCAAGTCCAGCTCAAGACATCGGCCGAGACAATGCCGCGGCTTCTGTTCAACGTACGGTGCAGGGTTACTATTACTTGGGTCTCACCAAATTATACTAATTTTGGCAGTTTCTCATATTGCTTCCGATCGCTGAGCTCCAAGAAGAGATCACCGCTTGCCATCCTCGAAGATATTTATCCTGGACCAAAAGCTTCAGTCAAAGACATTGGAACAAGGAATAGAGAAATGCTTCACGCTGGTTGCCTGGCTTTTCTGAACGAACTAAATTGAAACGAAGGAAGTTGTGGACTTTGCGTCCGAAAAACTGAAAGACATCTTCGGCGCGCTCTCGTTTCGGAGGGCGATCAGGGAGTTTACGAAAAGCTTTTTTCTTAAGTAATGAAGGGGTTTTCCGCCGTGTTGCCGACCACCCCTGATGCAGCCCAACAGGGGGACGGGACACATGTTCCTCCGTGAGAAACCCTGCCAACGCCAGCCGTACATCGCCGCTATAACCAAACAGAACATAACGAAGGCTGGCTAGCCACACAAGGTTCACCCTTGCTGCCGGAAAATTCGGAAGTGAGGAGAAGTGAAGATGAGACAGGAAAGGTGAAAAAGGCAGGAGAGAAAGAAGAAGATCGGAGAGGGGGACAGGAAAAGGCGACTGTCTGGATGTGCCGTCCATGTGAAGCAGGGGCCAAAGCGGTGTGTTGCCTCCGCCGGGGGGCCCTAAAGGTCGAACACCTGGCATCCGCTCAACCCCCAGGATCCCCTTTCCTCAGACACGGCTAAGCCGCGCACGGCTACACGTGGGTGGGTCCGACCCTCATGTGCTCGAGTATGTGGTGTCGCACCACACCAAACGACTGCCGACGAAGACGCCCTTGCGGGCTGAAATACCTTGCTCGTGGCCTTGAAGCGCTGCAAAACTCTATCCTAAAACTCGGCCATCAGCATGATTTCCAACGTTGTCAAAGTCTTCAGCAAGTAATTTGACTGAAGCTTTGTCTCTGCTCGTTCATCATTACCTTCGGATAGATCCATGAAGTCGGCTTGTGATTTCTTTAGAACCTCCAATGAAAGCCCTCGCTGCATCCACTCTCGCTGGTCACCACATGTCTGATAATTGCTTTGTGATTACGACTGTCACGTTTTGTTTGAAGTGAGCCTGGAGTTGGGCCCGGCGATGAGTAGACACAGCAAATAAAACGTATACACGCTGTACAAGCACAAGAAATCTAATGGCTTGCCCACGAAAATCTACAGTATGCGCCCCGACCAGGTTAAGAAAGTGAGCAGTGCAAGGCATCATATTTGCTTGCGGATTGATTTCTTTTAAATTGAGCCTGCATACTGAAATGTTTGCCAGCCATATTGCTCGCGTTGTCGCATGACTAGTCACGACAGTCTTGGAAGTTCACTTCCAAGATTTTTTAAGAAATTGAGCGTTGACTTCGCGAGATCACCCCTTTTGTGGCTGGTTAGGGGTAGGAACCCGAGCAAATGTTCTTCAGGCTCATGGTTAGCGAAGTAGCAAATGGCCATTGTAAGTTGGTCCCTGTGACTCCAATCAGGTGTAGAATCAACCACAAGAGCCAAGTGCTTGGCATTTGCAATCTCTCAAACGATCTATTTTTGAACTTAAGTTCCAAGTGCTTCTACAACCTTTTCCACAATGGTTGAAGAGAGTGAGGTGAGATATCTTGCAAAGTCCAGGGTTCACAAATTTCATTACATGAGCAGCAAGGAAAGGATCAATCTTAACGATCAGTTCAAGACACCCAAGGAAGTTGGCATTTTGTGGAGACCCAATTGAATTGTTAGATAGCCTCAGAGAGAGCCCTCGTTCTGCCAGAAACATTGCAACAACAACTACGTGCTGAGGGACATTTTTCCAAAAAATTGCCGGTTTCGAGTAGTGCGCCCCAAGGGATGGGATGAATGAGGCTCTAAAAGAAGGTCGCTTGCACAGGTAAACCATGCATTGTCTATGACACTCATTTTTCTCCCGTGTCGTGAACTTCGCATATTCTTTGTTTTATTAACTGGACCCACCTGGCTCGGAAAATTGGTCCTCTCTTGCCGACATCAGAGTACAAGGAAGCATCATGTTCACCTCGATGGTCAAGCCCTTCGGGGGCCCCTAAGCCCGGAGGGCCCGGTTCATTTGAGCCCTTTGAAACCTGGATAATCCGATCCTGGCGATGTAGCACAGTCACTAGCTGTCACCTATTTAGGCAGTTCGGACCATAATAACGTGCTTCGGGCTCCCCGTAGTGTTGTTCACACTCCACGCTCTTGGCCATCCCATAGAAGCCAAATAACTTGTAAAGAATGCTTGCAAACTTCGGCAACGAATAAGAGATGCCCAATATTAAAAAAAAGCGCGATTGGGTTTTGAAGGTGAAACAGCTGCTTGGCATCATGAGGACCGTCAGGATGTTTGATTGGATTGGCGTGGACGACTGTTGTCAATTGATTCGTGGTCTCCACCGGAGGCGAGTATGATATCGACTTCTCCTGCCACATTGGTATTTTCTGTCCTCGTCAATATTTACAAGCCTCGAATGCTTGGAGAGCGCTCAGATGCACTTTATTAGCTATTATTTAAACTTCAAACTGCTATTAACTCGAAGCTTGGCGTCTTTTTTTAACTTTCTACTGTCCCCGTCCTACCAACTACCTCATAAACTCGTGCTCAGACAATTATACAAAGCATTTAGCGAGTTCAATGTGTCACTCAACGCGAGAATAAAATTTGAGCGAAAAGAGAATTTTGTTGCTGTGTAAGAGGCGGGGCACCTGCTAGCACAAGCAGCATACGCTAACACGATGTGCCATATACTGAATGATGACTTGTGGTATATCATACCCGCTCGCATCTATTGTGTGCACCAGGGCCCTCATGTGTTGGCACACGCATAAGCTACAATTTTGATGCGACAGCAGTCCCCTAAGCTGACGACCACCGCTGTCATCATTGACCTTCATTTTTCGCAGTCAGGATCGTTATCCCCATCTTCACATTGCCTTACCACGAAGAAGACGAAAAGCTCGTCCGCTACGGCAGCACTGTCATTCGATTGCAGACTGTAGTAATCTGCATTTCACTGTAGGGCTACCCATAGCCTTAGCTTTTACGCAGATGTTTTGTTCCTCTACAGCAGTACTTATTGACATACGCAAAGTCTCATGAACCAGTAGCTTGGACACTTATAATTACAGATACTATGCAATTATGCAATGGCTACATATGCAAACAAGTAAAATTCGCTCTCACAAGATCTAAGCAATCAAGGGCTACAGTGAAACAACCTACCAGTTTACATTTCGAGGGAGTTCTTCAAAAATATTTTTTTCACTATAAATTTGATAAGGATGAGCACCTCACCAGTATGGGGTACTAGTCTGGGCTAATGTACTGTTCTGCATAACCAGTTTTAGATAGTCATTTGAAGAAATCACATCCTTGAGCTAATGATCAGTTCTGCGTTATGGTCTTGCATGTGTGTGTTTTTTTGAAAGCTGCGCATTGACATAAGAAAGTGCTACATCGCGAGATGTTGGCAACAGGTGCAACACAGTGCGCGTATTTATCCTCAAGTCCTTCAGAGTACACCGAACATTATTTCGAAAAGGATAGTTTGTTTGCATTTAGTCAAACAATGTTAATTTGTCTCCGGTAGATCACATAGACTGCAGTAAACTGAACAAAGAAAAATAGGATTTCTTTGCAGTCACACCTTCCCGAGCAAAATTTCAGAATTGCACGATGCAGTTAATAAATGCCTTCTTTTATAATTTCCATTCTGCACCATTGCACAGTGACAACACTGCGTAATTACTATAATGTCGTGCATTTCATTTCACTTATTTCCACCTTAAATGCCCGAGGGCATTACATAAAGGGATATGACGTATGACGTGGCTAAAGACACAAAGAAAGCTAAAGAGGGACAAGAACAGCAGCAGATACAAAAATAGCAGTACAAAAAAGAAAATTACAGCGCGAAAATGCAGAAATACGACCGCATAAAAACACAGCAGCTGATGCTCCGTACAGTGGGAGCATGAAACACGTTAGCTGTATACATACTATGGAATATGGCTGATTAAGTTTTCCCGGTACAGTTAGCGGTCAGTGCATGAGGATATGGTATCGGGTAGATTTTTCTGGAGGGTTATTGCTCACACACAGAGAGTGGGAGCAGTGGCTTCAGCGCATTTATCTTAAAAGCCAAGAACATGCAATACTGTAGCGTATGGAAATTACATTATGTGCACCGCAGAAAAGTTCCTTTTCACAGAATGACGCTATGCTGCTGTGCAATTCTCCAGTGTGATACTCTTGAAAACAGTATCGGTGGCACAAAAAGGAAGGACGTGTGCATGACAATGATGATGACGGCCAGCCACAAGCCTATCGCAGAGCCACAATAGAGGATATACCTACAATTACGGTGCATTTGTAGACTATGACACTTCTGAAGATGGTACTAAAGTGTCTTTATTGCTGCACGTTCTACGTTGCTTATGCATGGTCACCACTTTCATTAAGAAAGGTGGTGTTTACAACCTCTATTGATTGTCCACTGGAATGTGTAGTCCAGTCATCTACTGAAGGTCGTCGACAGACTTTTTCGCCTTGTTTGCCGCATATTTATTATCAGAGGCGGTGCAGCTGCATGCCTGGCTTTGTCATAAAGGGCAAGGTTTCCCAGCATTCGTTACATTTGCCGGTGCTCTCAAGCCAGAATTAAAGTGTATGTCTGGCTGCGGGTGGCGTAGTACTTGTATAATCTGCTTTACTGCCACCAACTGCATATATACAATTCATTGCTTTGACGGCGCTCTTACGTGAACATAGGCCTATTATAAATATGCGCAGCATGGACGTGTGGCGTCTCTCATATTTTCGTGCTGACTACAAACTGCACATGCTACTGCACAATATTCCTTCAGTCCTAAATAAATGAGAACACAGCACACACCGAAATTTATTGCGAACACTTTTTGTGAATTTGCTGTAACAGTTGCTTGATGTACGTGGCTTATATTTGTATCTGTTTCTTGTGCTCCGGAAGCTTACTGCATGATTACTCTCATAGCAGCGCATTTGCATTACTGTATCGGCTTCTGTTTGCGCTTGCTTCTTGCTTGGCTGCTGTACCTGCCTTGGTAATGGCTACCTGGGTCTTAGTCAACCTTTCTATACAACTTTTAGCCCAGGTAGAAATCCTGTGCTATCTGGTGAATAAAATGAATGAATGAATGATGTGCTGATGTGAACACTGAGTGGGTTCATTGCCAACAGTGCCTTCCTTCGGATGGCAGACACAGACTACATATGAATTGCTTTGGTTGGTATCACCTGGCGTATGAAGGCATTGTCGTAACCAATGCAACATTTAGTTCTTTGGGGTGTGTGTGAAAAAAAAAAACTTGAAAAGTGATGATGCAAGTCATGTCGACCAGCAACATCCTTTTGCAAGATGCAGATTTACATTTTGCGATGATTAACAAGCCACACAAACTGTTAGCTTTAAATCGGAAATATAAATGCCTCGAGTGACTGTAGAAGCAATGAAGTCAATTGGCTTCATGTGTGGATGTTATGATTACCTTCCGCTCTATGGAGATTCTGACGCCGCGACACCCTTTTCATCACAAGTAGCAGTTCTAGAGTCAGTTGGGTTCAGCGAAGAGTCTATCATTACTAAGTCGCCGGCTACGAGTGGCGTATAGCACGTGCGCTTCCCAACTTTGCGCCGCACTCTGCCAGCGGTCATGACGTCTAAATGCCTGTTGACCTTTAGAGAGCGCAATACAGTGCTGAATCGTACTGGTGAGTGGAACAAACAAGATTTATTAAGCTATTTACAAGACACCAGTGTGCTCGCCGGACAAGACAGCACCTCCCTGAACTCGCAGGTGAGTGAGTAATCATGATTTTTGTTGCATTTTCAATATTTACGGCTCGTGAAAGGTCGGTAGTTACAGACTAGCATTTTTTGTAGCGTACGCAACGACCAATTATCTCTTTCTGTTCACTGCATGCGCAAGACTTGTTGACGTCGCAACCTGTTGAAATGCTTTGCTTTTGCTTATTCACCATTTGCAACGCGAGCTTTATCGCGCTAAATTTACCGCTATTGTTGTCACCGGCCTTCTTTCCTGCCAGCTCTGACGAAACAGTGCCACTGCACTTCTGCTGCGTAATATATCGCCTTTGCGTAATAATTACCATTCATAAACAATTCCCCTTCCTGCTCGTCCAACTGGCTTATTGTTCGGACTACATAGGGACGGCGTTAATGCTGCCTTGTGCCGATACTTTTCCTTGATCGGCTTTATGTAACCGGAACCAAGTTGTGCAATGGCTCTTCCATGATCTCTGCTCAACACACTGTAAGCCTCCCACTCATGACACTAGCCTGTTTATTACAATTCATGCTCAATTTTTTTTTTCATAATGCTCACTGCCTGTTTAGTAATAATGTTGGTTGAGGCTGTTCACAGTATTGGTGTGTAGTGGATGCGTAAGACCCCAGTGCATGCTCTCTGACTATCAACTGCATGTGCAGCTATACTGAAGCTCACAATTCTAAGAAAATGGTGTGACCGTGTGTGTGCGCAAACTTGCTGTAAAAGAAAATATTGAATATCTGCACACCTGCCACCATGCTCGTATCGTGTTACCTTCCAGACTGACTCCCTCAGTTATGCTAGCATTTATCATGCAGCACACTACAATTATTTTCGGGCAGTGTCTACACATGTGATATCGTGGCACTGTTTAAAGTTAAATTTTTACATTTAGCTTTTGCAGTGTGCTTACATAGGTAAAACTTCCACCCTGCTTTTCTTACATCATGCTGGATGTGTAAATCAATTTCTTTAATCTGTCATTCTATCGGCTAGGTTTGGTTCTTTGTTTCACCTACTTTTGGCCGCATTGCAAACGCTGCACCCTTAGGCAGTCAAAAGGTCGAACAGGCATGCACTCTGATTCCAGTCACTCAAAGGATACTGTTCATAGTGTGTCTTCCAATTAGTTTTCAAGTTTGAACATATTATGCTATTTTTTTTTGCTGATAGCTGTGGCTTTCATAATGCTGCACACAGTTCATGAAACAGAGTATGGAGCCTTATGTTTTTGCAAGCCTGCTCGCTGCTGAGCTGTATAAATTGGATGTATGTTCAGTTGCAGCTCACCTTTTCGAGCTGCATCGAAGCGTATATATCAGATTGATTCGTATAAATTTTCTGTGAGCACCATGGCTGAGCACACATAGAATGGGAAGGTTTGATTGAACTCTTTTTGCAACAGCACCTTAAAGAACCCTAGGTGACCTATTAATCCGTAGTCCGCCACTACGGCATGCCTCATAACTATATTTTGGTTCTTGCAGGTAAATTACGAATAATTTATTTTTTTGCAGTACCCGGATGACTCACCCGGTGCCTGCAGTGACTGTCGAGGATACTACCCTGCTGGAAGCAACAGCCCTCCGTGTATAGCTAGAGTCGGTTAAAATGGACGATTCGCGGTCAACTTGTGCGTGAGGCACACATGTTGCTGAAGTGAAACAAAAATAAAGTTTTCCTTTGTTTAAATTTCTCCATATTTTGTCTAACCAGCACCAAAACAGCTCTAATTGTGTGCCGAGAGTCTGAAAAGCATGCTCGAGATAAATATTTATCCCCATCAAGAGTAACTGCAGATATGGAGGGCAGTACAGTTCACTCCCTGCGGAGTTGCTCCTCGAAGTGCAATTGCACAGACCAGCAGTAAGTGCTTAGGGAGCAACTGCGGAGGCTAAAATTTCATCCACCCGAGGGAAACTGGAGGGACTAAAGGTTGATCTCCAAGAGACTAACAGCTTGGAGACCAATAGTTCGTCCCCTTGCCGTTGCTCCCTGAAAGAACTAATGGTTGTGGGAACACAGTCCCTCAAAGGAATAACCTGCATACCCCCGTTAGTCTCTTTTGGCTGAGTGTAGACAATATTTTTTTTTACTTTTACTTTGGAGTTTCCAAACAATGACCGGGCGCCACTTATCAGGCGAAAAAGAAAGTAGTCGATGTACGCGATGAATTCACTCTGTGAAAATTCAGTCGCTGTTACCTTAGATTCTGTTTCTTGCCAAGTTTCTTTAGCATCAGAAACACCACAAAATTAAGATTGTATCGTCACAATTGGCCTTCTAGCTCGTCGGGGCGGAATCGAAATTTGTTATGTTGCGCTGATAGATCCTGTACAGAAGTATCAACAGGAAAATATTTCTCGACCACTTTAGTTTCTTCTGCTAGATCATACAATCTTTTGTGAATACTGGCTACCTTGGTTTCCATGGTTTTCTTACTATTCAATAGATTTGTTATCTGTGGCTAGTTCAACGTGATTTTTTAAAGTTTGCAGGGAACGAGTGTCTACGTCTTTCAGTTAGCGAAAAAGGTTTCATTTGCTGAGCAGGACCATCCGTCAGTGAGTCGATTCCCGCAAGTGATTCAGATCACGTGTTGGGACCAGTGTTGGATTTAATGTACCCTGAGCAGACGAATAAGTGCACCACATAAAAACACTCGCAAACCGTTTCACACAGCACCAGTGGGCACGAGAACAGTAAAAGAAAGGGATCATTATATCTCCTTGCAAGTTATTGAAAGGTTGCACACAACTTTTGGCAGCAGCGGTTGCGGTCGTGAGCAAGTCGCTAATATTTATCTACTTTTGCCACAGGACAGCATATGAGGAACAATCCACGAGGCGAAGGAAGGAAAGGCTATCACCTCTGCACGTGCAGTGCCCAGCTGACCAACTCATCACGACAGGGACTGGTCTGCTGCGTCTGCCCTCTACAGGCCAAGTTCCAACATATAAGCAGGCATCGTTGACGCTGTCGCTCACTTTTGGCAGCAGCGGTTGCGGCCGCGAGCAAGTGGCTAATCTACTTCTACTTTTGCCACAGGACAGCATACGCGGAACAATCCACGAGCCGAAAGAAGGAAAGGTTATCACCTCTGCACGTGCGGTGCCCGGCTGACCACCTCGTCACGACAGTGACTGGTTAAGGTCCCTCTATAATAAGGTAGCGACATCTGCCGCACCCGCCACCTAGGAAGTTCCTGTAGCAGACGGCGCCCACGCTAATTAGGTGCGGCAGCATTCGTGAGGTGAAAAAATGTCTGCACACGCGCGGAAATAAAACGCTACTGGTGCCTGACTGGGGTAAAAGACGAAAGAAGGGCCCGAACTGCTAAATCTAGTCCTTTAATTTCAAATGAGCGCTGAAAGAAAAACGCTCAAAAGAGCGGAATGAGGGCCTGAAAGTCTCGATTCCGCATGTTTACATTCCGTTCGTTTGCGTTCAATCACCGCGCGAGCCTTGGTGATTGCTTGCGCTTAATCCCGTTTGCTCTGTGAATTCCTTTTTTTTGTAAGCGTACTGCGTACACATAGCGGTTATTTTGAAAGAATAATTCATGTAAAAAAGAGTGACAGTCGCTTGGACCGAAAAACAAACGACATAACGTCACTGAAACGTGCGACCCATACGGCAGCAAAACAACATCCTGTGTGTGTGTGTGTGTGGAAACGAGTGTGCCAACAGTGTTCTTGCCGCTGAGTTCGTCTGTCGTGTAGCGATTTCACGAGGACTGTTGTGTTTTGTGGCTCAGTGCTACGAGCCAGTGCAACTGTCGTGACATTCTGAAGCGGCAGTGTGGATCGTGTCAGCGAGTCTCCTCGATCGTGTTTGGGTTGCCAGCGCGACCTTATCTGGCGCCACGCCAATATAGAGCGTGTGTGTGCGCGTGTGTGAATGCGAATGACTGTTCTCGTGAATGTTGCGACGTTGCCACGTAAACTTGAATCATAACGCGCATTGTTGTGTTTATGCCTTTGCGCCTCCGTGCACCGCTAATGCCCCGTAAGAATTAGAGGGTCCTTATACGAAACGCACGCGGATTGGCCTAGCTAATACTGCACTGTGTTGTGCTGGCTATCCGTGTATAGTTTCTGGCGTTTTTCGTATGTTAATTTGCAGTTGGGTGTTTTTCATCAGTAAAATGGCATCGCCGATTACTGAAACACCTTTGCGTGTAAGGGAAACTCGGAAGGTACGAGCTCGCAGGTGTGTTTAATGTACTTTGATATATTCTATTATACTTCATTATTGGATGGTCAGTAGCAGTGGTTATGCAGTTTTTTTTTAATGCAGAGTAATACAGGCACTTAGGAATATGTTTATTCACATATGCAATGCACAAAATACGATTAGGATATGCAGAGTTGGAAATGACTTTTTGGACATGTTGAAAAGCGCAGTTAAAGGGAAGCTGAGCGGTTTTCCAGAAAAAAATGAGTGAACATGTGTACGTAATGGTTTTCAACCCTCCGAATTAGAATATCGTATCGAAATTGAGCGAAAGAAAGCGCAAATATATGTTATTTCGACGAAAAGTGCAGCAGCGGACACGCCCAGCTCGCGCGTGTCGTTTCCGCCTGTGATTGGTCGGGCGCCTCGTGACATCAACTCTAGTGACCGACCGCTGCCGCTACACATGAAGCGCAGTGCTAGGTAGTTTGGTGCTGTAATGGAACATTAAGAGGTAATGGCAAATTTAGAGATACTGCGTTTTTCTGAGGAGTTCGGCGTTACTCCCTACATGTACGAGCCGATTGCGAAGAGCCGGCCTCTCGAAGAAGCAAATGATGCTGGTGCGAGCAGTGCTTTTGACGCGAACGAAAGCGAAGTCTTGGGATCTCCTCGTGTTGGAAATGCTCTTTGGTGAGTAAGTTTTTTGCAAAGCGATCTAGTGATCTCGCTGATCTTTCGCCGATCTAGTGAGCTCGTTTCCGGTCAAACAACTGTAGTCTTGTGTTCCTGCATGCCTCCTCGTGGAACGAAAGCGGGGATGCGATCGTCGGCATTTGTGCGCTGTCCAAAGCTGTCGGCAATCTACAAAGACGGTTTAAACGCGTGAAAAGCTTCCCGGTTCATGCAGTACGTGTAGTGACCTTCATCTGTGCGCCATCCGCACACTACTCGTAACCAAAGTCGTAAAGGTGTACAGGAATGCAAGGTCGATCGAAGCAGATTACGATGGCACGCACGCAGAAACAAGCACGGCCAGGCACGGTCGCGCAGGCTGCGAAAGAACAAAACACTAGAGTTGACGTCACAACACCGCGGTTTCCGGTCTCCGCTCGCATCGTCAGCGTCAGCAGCAGCGCGCGGCATTCGACGGGGGGCGGAGCTACAGCACAGTTTTAACCGACGATTACGTCGCTCCTAATTGAAAAAAAAAAACCAAAATTTTACCTACATGGTTTATAAGGTTCCCGCATCCGTATATGAGCGTCTTATTGAATTCGACATACTCTTCAGCTTCCCTTTAACAACGCGCGCACAAACAGAGGAAAGTGTTAAAGTAGAATTCGCTACTGAAATTTGTAATCGTTTATCCCACGTAACGCAATGCGGATATTTGTCAGCGGGTTGATGCGCTCCTGCCCCACTATTTACTTGCATGCAAGGTCATATATACTGCACTTGCTAAGTCAACGGGCTCATTAGGCACTAAAATCAATAATCTCTACAACCTTCAGCCGTCAACATTCATGCGCGCGAATAAAATACTATTGCAGCTCTGCACACAGACGTGTATACTTTCTCTCGCACCTTCGTATCGCTCTACGTTACTTTCCTCGCAAATTCGTGCAGTTACCGATGGTTCAGTCTTTCCCCCCCAATTCTGTGCAACCATACTTTTCTTCTGGTTAGGTACAGGCTGCCGCGCGTGATGCAAAATAACTTCTTGCCATCCTTCGTCCGGTTTCGGCACCCTACCACACAGCACCAAGGCATTTCAGCCCTCCCGGAACAAAATTATCGCAGCAATGTGCATAGCGCAGCAGGCGAAACGCGCGCTCTTCGCGCGACGCCCAGGCACTTTCATGGTGGCAAAGGGGCGGAGCAAGGTCACATGTCACCGATCAGCCTATCGCTGGCATCGTCGGCTGGATCAAAGCCTTCCACTACTTTCAATTTATTGAGGGATTTAATGACTGGTCTGCTGCGTCTGCCGGCCAAGTACCAACATATAAACAGGCATCGTGGACGCTGTCGCTCACTTTTGGCAGCAGCGGTTGCGGTCACGAGCTGGTGGCTAATCTGCTACTTTTGCCGCAGGTTGGTCTTCTTTTTTTCCTTTGCTTTCCAACCATATTTTTCTTTGTGTATGCCGCTGCTGCTGCTGCCAAATTGCGTGCTGTTTACACAATGCCGACCAATGCTGAGTTGTCAATAGAAATGGAGGCTTTATGCGCTGAGGTTGCTGTGATGCGGAGCAGCCTTAACATGTTTATTGAACTTTTCGAAACGGTTAAGAAGCAGAATATCGATCTTGCTGTTGAAAACAGGGCTCTGAAAATGAAAATGGCCACTTGGCAAGCAGGGCTTCTGAACTGGACCAGTACTCCCGACTAAATAACTTAGAATTAAAAGGTGTCCCTGCAACCAAAGGTGAAAGCTGTCTTGCGATTATTCAGCCTATGGGTGATGTTATAGGATGCAAAATCGCTCCTGAGGATGTCAACTCTGCACATCGTGTACCGGCTAAAAAAGAAACAAATATTATTGCACGCTTTCGCTCCCGAGAAAAAAAAAACTGAGTTCGTGAAAAAGGCAAGCAAGGCTCGCTTGACCACCGCGACCCTAAGGTTTCCCCAAAAGGATCAGAAGCCCTTATATGTAAACGAACATCTTACGCAAGAAAGCGGCTGTTCGCACAAGCTCTTGAACTGAAAAAAGCAAGAGGCTGGAAACACCCCTGGACAGACCACTGCGTAATCAAGGCGCGAAAACAGATGACAGCCGTGTCTAACGGATCTACAGTGCGGGTGATCTTCCTTTTTTCACCTAGCTTACTAGTGTTTGCGGCTGCGTATCTTAAATCTGCGCAAGAATGCTTTCTTGTCAGGATATTAAAAAAAATATTTCATTGATGAAGCTCCCAAGTTATCGCTGATACATTTGAATATTCGTAGTCTACGAAAAAACTATGACAGCCTCATAGCATTTCTTTCTATAAATAATCACAATTTTCCTTCATCTGTCTATCTGAGACGTGGCTGTCACTGGACGATAGAAATTTATATGCGCTACCAGAGTACAATGCAGAGTACTGCTATCGTGCTATGCCACGTGGCGGCGGATCTGCCATATTTATTAAATCGTCATTGCCATACAAACGCCGCAATGATCTTGCCTTTTCTAATTTGCTCTGCGAATCTACATGGTTAGAATAATTGATGATCGGAACACACTGTTAGCGTGAATTTATCGTTCATCATCATCGTAAAACTCTGAGCTTTGTCTACAGTTTGAAAAGTTGTTGCGCACTGTTGCGAACGAAAACAAAAATGACATTATCTGCGCAGACATCAACATAAACATTATCGACCCTAACATTCCATCATGTTCTGATTACCTTGCATGTTTTCTTAGCTATGGCCTTACTTCTTTAATTACTTCTCCAACTAGATGTGACATGACGGGATCTAATACGTTAATAGATCACATATTAACCAACTTTACTACAGATCATACGGCAGGAGTCATCGAGGACAGCATAACCGATCACACCCTATATTTTTTACTTTAGGTACAGAAAATTCTAGATCGACTGAAGAGAAAGAGAAAGTACATTTTGACTCTCAAAAATTTATCACTATGATACAGTCAAATGACTGGACCGCAGTACAATGTGAATCTTCCGCTGAAGAGGCTTATCAGTTGTTCTTGGCGGAAGTTACACGCTGCATTCATGAATGCACTACTACATCTATCACAACTCGTTTCTTCAGTTCTCCTCGAAGACCTTGGGTCACGAAAGCACTACTTCGATGTATATTGAAGAAAAATCCGCTGCACAAAAGGGTAATTTGTGAGCCATTAACCTGTGAACTTAAGTCTTGTCTCTAAAAATATTCTAACACATTTGCAGCCGCACTTCAATGTGCTAAACGAGATTACTTTCAGAAGAAGATTTTGAATAATGGCAATAATACGAGGCGCAACTGTCAGGTCATCAACGAATTCTTAAATAATATACGTATATGAGCATTTAACAAAAATAAAAACTGAGACACAAACATACTGCCACCGAGCAGATATCGCGAATGCCTTCAGTGAGTATTTTAGTAGTACTTGCAATTCTCAAAGAGATCCCCATTACCGAAATTGCCACGTGATCTTCATTCTTTCTACTTGCGACCTACGAATGCAAAGGAAGTTCATGTTATATCTTCGCTTAGGTCTACTTGAACTGGCCTAGACTCTGTTCACCCATCTCGTATCAAGTTAGTTTCTAATGAACTGTCTCCTATCATAGCAGATATTGTTAACAAAAGGTTTAAAGCAGGCGTATTTTCCAGTTCTCGGAAAGTTGGTATAATAAAACCTGTTTACAAAAACGGCAATCTGGAACTTCTGAATAATTACAGGCCTATCTGTATTTTTTTCATTTTTCACTAAAATCATTTTGAACGACTAGTTCATACACGTTTATCATCCTACCTAGCAAAATTTAATCTAGTACTACCTAAACAGTATGGCTTTCGGCAGGTTTGCTCAACTGAGCTTGCGCCTCTAACCTTCACCGATAAAGTCAGGAAGGCTATCGACCAAGGCTTGCGGGTTGGAAGTGTATTTACAGATTTAGCAAAAGCTTTTGACACCACTAATCACAAAATTCTAATACATAAACTTGAATCTTACGGCATAACTGGCCCGCCACTTCAGCTTATTTCTAGCTACCTAACCAATCGTACTCAAGTTTTACAGATTGACGGCAAACTCTCATCTGCTAAGAACATAATATCAAGGCGTTCCTCAGGGCTCGGTCCTTGGCCCGCTGCTGTTTCTGCTATTTATTAACGACCTACCTAATGTTCTCACCACTACGGACTGTATATTATATGCAGACAACACGACTATGTTTACTTGCGCTAACAATGTCGACGAGCTACAGCGAAGTGTTAACATTGATCTGCGTAACATAGCTTCCTGGTGTCGAAAGAGCATGTTGTGCATCAATCCGCTAAAAACAGTTTTTATGGTTTTAATTCCTTCCCGACACTAATTTCGAATTCTATATCGTTATTTCTTGAAAACAACTCAATACCAATATCTGATAGCACTAAGTTTCTTGGCGTAGTTTTAGACAGGCATCTGAAATTCAATCTTCATGCGCAGTCACTTGTCCGTAAGATATCGCTTGGAATACGCGCCATAATCAAACCCGCTCATATATCCGGCCACAAATTGTCCATTCCCTTTATCATGCACACATTCACAGCCATTTATCTTACTGCATATCAGCCTGGGGAAACCTACCTCGCTCAACTCAGCCAACTTCAACGCCTGCAGAATCAGGCGATTCGCCTCATGACTTTTTTTCAGCCATTTCCTATCGAATGCAACGCCAATTTATTGCAGTTTAAACATTGATCCTCTTCATCAGTTCTTTCAGTTAAGGTTAACAATCGTGATTTATAAGTTATTTCGTAATATTGCACACAAAGATGGCTTTGTTATTGAAACTTTTGTAAATACTAACACTACCAGGTTCTCTGAACTCGATAATCGTCTTTTACCTAATGTGCGGACAAACTATGGTAAGTTCACTACCACATTTGCGGGAATAAAACTGTGGAATTCTATTCCAGATACCATTAAATCATCCCCCACAGAGCATATATTCAAGAATCAAGTTAAGAAATACTTTATGCAGCAACTTCATCCTAACCACTGACTTTTGTGATTGTAATCATAATTGAATTAGCTATTATACTATATGTCATATTACTCGTATTCTTATTGTATTGTAAATTTGCATTCCTTGTTCACTACAGAAGTTTTCTCCGCAATTTTTCTGTCTTAGTAAACAGTTTTATATTTCTTGTTTTTTCACGCTGTTTCTTACTTTATCAAATTGTCTATAAAGCCAGCGTGACCAATGTTTGATCTGTATCTCGTTTTTTTCATCTTGTTCATGTATGGGAGTCCCCCTGACAGTTTTTAACTTTGGGACTCCCTGTGTAGTGCTACTTTTGCATATAATGCTTTGTAAAACTGACATCGTTGATGAATAAACTTGAACTTGAACTGCATCGTACAAGGATGAACGTTATGTATCATGCTGTAAGGTCTTTCCCCTTGCCCAATGAAGGTAAAGCTGGCAGGCGGTCCACTTATATCTGTCGTCGAAAACGAAGCTATGATTGATGCGGCTGGCAGTCTGTAGGCGAGCACCACCAAGGAAACCGGGCTGAAGAAGGGCACTGCATCACTGTTATCTTTGGTCGCGTTTTATGCTTGTGGAGGCGTTGAAACATGTGTCCAAACAAAGGATGGTGCCGAAAGCTAGATAGCGAAGAGCGCAAGGAGACACTGCATTGCATAAAGATGAGCCTTATGCATCATGATGCGAGGTCTGTCCACTGGTCCTGCTGCATTTCGTTCCCCTCACACTGTAATTGGCTCACATCACCAGTAATGCGAGCCTGTTTGTGCCTCAGTTCTGACAAATCGCGGTGCACATTCTGCATGTCAGCAGTGAGTTATTAAAATACATCGTTCATGACAAACCTGAAAGTTTTTAGGCGTGCATGTCGTCAGAGACTACTTGTGGTCTTCGGTTAAACATCTTATGTTGAATATGTTGCTTCTTACCACTTCCAAATGTGAGGTCTTGTCAACCAAAACTTGGGCGAGTTTCTTTACGGTACCAAGTGTATTCTCCCCTAGAACCAGTCTAAAACAGACACAGCGACCTAGTAGACTTCAATTGAGCTTGAGATAAATGTTTAGAGATGAACATAGCCTCCAAAGTACCGGGTATAGGTTTAGTACTTCAGTGATGCTAGCAGCTGCCTCGATTGCTCTGAACTGACGCCGGCTCAATCCAAGCAGGCTTTTTATTCCAGGAACCAATTGCGCTGACCGTCAGAATAGCCGCTGGGCGCACCAAATAGTGCTGTCAAGGAGCGCCCCTTGAGCCACAAAGTCAATGAATGTTTGATGTTTTATGGTGCAAGGGCCAGGTGTGGCCAAAGAGCGCCATGCTAGTGTTGATGAGTTCGTAGTGGTCTGGTGGGTTCCATGGAGCTTATCTGACATGGCTGTAAAGGGGCCTAAATGAGTAGGTGTAAACTCCATAAAATCTGCACGTAATAAAATTATATCAATGATTATTGATATGTACTATGAACACTAAAATGCATTGGGAAAGAATGATGCAATGTACAAAATCTGTGACGCTAAAATTACCTAGAGCACAACTGCCCCGCCAGAGCCCTTGAAACACGAGGGCTTAGAGGCATGTGATATAGGAAACAACTATCACGGCTGCCTCCTCTGAAGAGAGAAGGCACTACGAATATATGGGGCTAATAGCATGTAACACAACATCTTTCAGGAAACCTAGGACTGCATTTGCGTCAAAGAGCGGTTTTGGGCCTGGTAACATTACAGTATGAAGGGGGATGTGCTGCCGGTATGCTAAGGGAAAATGTTACTTTCTCTTAGATTCGGCTTCCTGACACTCCAGGATGATGTGGAGGATGGTCAGCCTGTCCCCGCATCTACCACAGGTTGGAGGCTCATTTACAGTGGGTAAAAAGTTATGGGTGCGAAATGTGTGTCCTATTCTTAGACGACAGAATACGGAATCTGATCCGCGTGATTTTCTTGCAGAAGGCCAGAAACGTAATTGTGGCTTTATTACGAGCAGCTTATTATTTGTTTCCGCATCCCACAAGCATTTCCAGTAATTTCGCAGTTTCCTTCGTTACAATGGCTTTAGATTTGTAAAGGGACAGCAGCGGTAGGATTAACAGCATGCGACGCAATTGATGTGGCCATCTGGTCCATTAGAAAGTTACCCTCGAAGCCCCTATGGCCACGCACCCAGCATATAGTAGTATGCTGGTTAGATATGGAAGGGAAGCGTAGCAGGGGGCGGCAGAAAGTTAGGTGGGCGGATGAGAATAAGAAGTTTGCAGGGACGACATGGCCACAATTAGTACATAACCGGGTTGTTGGAGAAGTATGGGAGAGGCCTTTGTCCTGCAGTGGACGTAACCAGGCTTATGATGATGACGATGAAGATAGATATGCACGCTTTACACAGTAAGGTATATAGTTTATTAATTACTGGATTTTTGTGCTTACGGAATGATATCAAGACCTTCACAACACTCAGGGTGTCCGTATGTATAACTTATATTTGGTGCTATGATTTCCTTATATGCTTCACAGCCTACAATAGTGCGTAATCCTCAGCAGTAACGATACTTGTTTCCGGATGCAGTACATAGGATTCCGAGAAGGATGGACGGACGGTTACATAAGAAGCCTCGCCGTGTGACTTTAAAGCGTCTGTGTGGAACTCCGTGCAGGAGGGGTTGTGTTGGAGTTCCAAAAAATGCATTTCGATTTCAATCTCTGTAGCATGCGTTGTAACTTCCCGAAAAGATATATCACATTGTATCAGCTGCCACTCCCACGGAGGTAGCGGCTTAGTTGGAGGCATTAAGCGATGTTTGAGGAGTGGAGAATCCATTTCAACGCTAAGCTCACTCACACGCTGTTGAAAGGGCTGTCTCACAGAGGGACGATAACGAAAGAGTGTAGCTTATGTCATATTGTCACGTAGTAGTGATGGTGAAGAAGGCAGCCAAACTGTGATTATAGAAACTGGTGTTTTACCTGGCGAACATGTGCCCTCAAAAGCAGGCTGCACTCAAAGAACAACGACAGCGGGGAACACACTCGGCGGTCGTCGAAAATCTGATCAGCGGATCAAGCGCGTCGGCTTTTATATATCAGTCGTCGAATGTTCCAGAGTAATCGCTGGGACCCGCGTGCCTTCCACAAAGTTCTACACCATTCGCGTCGCGCATACATGCAGTCATGTGTCTTTTTAGATTAAATTTAGGCGGAGTGTGGGCCTTCTAACAGAATTATTTACGTGCCTCCGCTTATGCGCTTCACTGATTGCAATTATATTTGATAACCTTCTTTTTCAAGACACGCAACCTGCAGAATATTATATCACGGCCATACGCAAGTTACGTACCTGGAAATTATTTAAAAATAAACACTTTCTAAAAGCCCACCAGAATTACTTATCTAAAATTATGCAATATGGTAGTAACTCAAAAGTGTATATAAGAATACGCAGTTGGCAACAGTGGCAGATATAAATTGGGCAAACTCAATACCAGCTGCCTGAGTCATTACTGATTACTGAAGATAAGTAATACATTATGAAATTGCGCATTTTTTGAATAAATATTAAGTGACAGTTAGCTGGAGTGAATCAACAGGAATTAAAACTTGTGTTCAGGACGTACCTTATAACTATTGACGTCGGGCTGTGACCAAAACCTTATTAAACAGCTAGAGTGCTCAATTATGATTTTCAACAGGTTGTCTTTAGGTTCGCATACTTTTGTAACACATTATTTTGACACCACTTTGATTTTCCGTAGTATTCAAAATGTTCTATACCACGTTTATTGCATATAACATTAATAATACGCATCTACATTATTTCATTTCAATGGGAAAAAAAGCTTTCCACATGACATAAGCTCCTTAATAACAAGCAAGCCCTCAGAGTTTGCGAAATACGCTTGTTCAAATCAGTTTTCATATTGATAAATATGAATATTTTTGTTTGTACAATATTTTATGAGCTGCTGTAGTGTCTTTGTTGTGAACAGCCAGAGGCCGAGGCACGCCGCTTTCCTTTTGTTTCTTGCCTCTGTTTCCTTAAACAAGCCCTCATATAAGGTGAAATTGAAATACTAGTTCTATGCTGCTCTTATTTTTCCCAGCTGTTGTCAGTAAACTTGTTTTAAACAGTTTGTACATGTAGGTGCAGTTAACGTTTTGGCTTGAGCTCGGTATTCAAGAATATGGGTAAGTGTAGTTTGATTTGCGCCACTCATTTGAGATGCCCTGCAATGTTTGAGAGCATTTGTCAAAACAGTTTCATGCGCCCTATGAGAACCCAATCGGATGGGCTCTTGTCATTAACATGTTGTCACGGTGGTGTGTCGTTGAGGGATGCAGCCATTGTTGCGATTCGCTTTCTAGAATCGCTCCATTACATTCCACTCTGTTTCTCAGCGCGCAGGCGCAAAAGCTATTCGAATGCTCGGGAAGAGAAGTCAATGGCAGTGCACTATTGTAACAATGAGCGGCGACGGACGCAGAAATGTTTGCGCATGTCACATTGACATATGCGTCCGGTACGCCATGCCGAACTCGCAGACTCACTACCTGCGAAGGAGTTTCACTTCAGACGATCTAGAGACCGGTCCAAGGTTCCTCATCTGGTAGGTAAATTTAAGTTCTTCTAGAAGGCAATATGCTCGTGGAAAAAGGAGTCTTCTGTATATAATATTAGGAAAAATGCTGGTAGCATTGAAGAAATGGAACTGAGCGCAGAGCATTACCAAAAGCGCAGAATGTGTAAATGTTAATAAGATTATTTAAAAAAGACTAGATTATGAGGTTTTATGTGCCAAAATCATCATCTGATTGTGAGGCACGGCGTAGTGGGGCACTCCGAAAACTAGGATCAACTGGGTTTCTTTAACGTGCTCTTAAATCTAAGCACGCGCGTGTTTTCGCATTTCGCCCGCATCCAAGTGCGGCCACCGTGGCCTGGATTAGGCCCCACGCCCTCGCGCGTAGCAGCCCAACAACCTAAGCACTGAGCAAGGACTGCAGGTAAGATCAGCTTTCGCCTGCATACAATACGTCTGTAGCTCAGCATACCGACGACAGTAATGTTGAAATAGCGGGATGCACTTTGTGTGAGTTCTTTTTTTTTTATACAAAGGAGAGCACGTTCTGGCGCGATCGTGGATATCTTAATGTAGAATTTTCTCAGTGCATATCAGAATGCGTAGGTTACTCCGGGATAAACATTGCTTCATTCAGCGAAAATTTCAGTAGTGTTCGCATATAGTTCAATTAGGTGTCAAATGACTGATGATGTCAAATGACCAGAAACCTTATGTTTTACTTAATGTGGATGCTATTTTCATTAGTTTCACCACAAATTTTCAATCAAGTTAAACGCGATTCTCGATTGCTATATTCAAACGTATGGAAAAAAATATTACCGTTGTATTAAGTTGTCAGAACTTAAACAATCGTAGCTGTACTTCTTTTTCCGCAGAAGGACAATGAAGCTGATGGTGACACTCCTTGCCATTGCCGCTTCTGGTCTTGTAGTGCCAGTGATGTTATCAAACAGAGATTGATAACATCAGTGTAACCCCAGCGGTGGAGAAATGGTGGAGCGCCCACCTTGTATGTGGAAGGTAGTAGGTTCGAATACAGGTGCCGCCGCTCGAAGGCTCTCGGCTTTTCCTAATGGGTAGAGATCTGCCATGAACTGGCGCTTGCTTCTATATAGAATATGAGTTCTCATCTCGAAAGGGGGTCTTATAGAGAACTGCGAAGGTATCTGGACGCCCCTTCTCTGTCCTAAGCATTAATTAGAGGGCGAGCATCCGCCGCTGCCGTGAGAGGCAGACGAGGGCTGCCGCTGGGCCACCTTCATCTTGATGACAAAGCGGAATCACTGACTTTTACCACCATTTTTATGACCACTGCAGGATGAAGGTCTCTCCCAACGATCTCCAATTACCCCTGTCTTGAGCTAGATTACTCCAACTTGCACTTGCAAATTTCCTAATTTCATCATTCTGCCATCACCGGCAGCGCTGCTGTTCCCTGCACAATACGTGCTGGATGGAATTAGAATAATAAAATTTTGCTCTTTGTATATCAGCCGTGCTCAAAATTGTTATCAATAAACAATATATCCTAATGCGCGAAGGACAAGAACACAAAGAAATGCCAACTATCATGCAGCAAAGTACTTCACAACGCTGCAATCATAGGGCAGGAGCAAAAGAGCAAAAAGCGCTACCACACGGAAAGCAATAGAATATGCATTGATCTGCTACAAGAAGAGTTCATGCAAGTTATTTTTTGATAGAGTGCGTATCCATTCCTAGCTGAACATGCCTTCGGCCAGGATATGGGGATGCAACGTTGGTTTCGGGATTCATAACGGAGCACTGTGTAGAAAGATACCAATATTCGTGACCTTTAGGGTTTTTCATCCAGAAACACCTAGCGATGAACATGATAGCAATAATAATTGACCTTGGCGTAGGCTTCGAAATGGAGAGTCACAAATAGTCACGTAGCCTGCTTGAGCTAATCTCGTTTTACTAAATGATTTAGTCTCGGATATCGCCTAACTATCCTTAACCTTCTCGCTCTTTATTCAAACCTCTATCTAAACATTTTACGGTTACATGTGGATTTACCGACCCCCGTAAAATGCATATCTTCCCTGCTTATCCACAACCGATACGCTTAACGTCTCTTGCTTACCTCGATCGCTGACTACTTTATGCCTTTATCCGCTCTTGGTCTTAGTAGGTTTTGGAAGGTGTGCCGTTACTATGGCCTTTGCTAGATGATCATTTTGGATTTCCATTTCGGTATGCAGAGTCATTGCCGCTCATTTGCTGCCGTGGCAAATTCTTCGGTCTGTTCCGTACGTTTGCTCCTGTATGTTTGTTTCCCAACCGCCTGTTCGGACCTCAAATAGAAAGACACTGTACTTCGTGTTATCCTACAGATTTCCCCTCCTTGCTGACTCCATGGATTTATTTCCCTCCGCGGCATTCAATTTACCGTCTATGTTTCTCTAAAGTTGTTTTTGCTGACTCCAGGTTGCCTGTTTGCACATTACGTTACGTAGTACTTAGCTCTCAGTTTCATTGAATTTTCCCTCTATTTCGCACCCATGTGTTTGAGGTACGGTGCACTTTAGCCGCTCTATTTCTTTTAATGCGTGTTCCTGATCATGCATTACCGTGATTCTGAGCCTTTCTTCCAAACTAATTCTGCTCTGAGCTTATCCGAGTTGAAAAGAAGTCCAACCCATGTCAGTCTTCACTTTTTCTCATTTGCGGTTTTACCAAGAAACCCAAAGCCACCCGGCCCAGTGATATTCGGTTTACTTCCAATATTGGCAAGATCTCTGGTTTAAACCCCAAAGTAGTATTTACAAAAGTTAGCGCTGACGTCATTACTCCCTTTCATGTTCCTCGCAGCACATTATATTTATATAGCCCAGAAGTGTGCTATGTTTAATTATTACTGCAAGGCTGTTACCCTCCTTATCTTTGTGAATGTTTGAGAAGGTCTCTCCATCGTTTATGATAGCCCTGGTAATGATACTGCCTGACCGTGGGTACGCCTTGACCTTCGGTTGATAGCAAATCATGGGTCGTCTCTTCGGTACATACCATAATTCCTCCTTTCTATGTGATGTAATTAAGACCTAGATACGTCGTTTTACTGCCACACGTATTCGCAAGTCTGTAATTTTTTTCCTTTCTTTCGCTAGTAGCACTATGTCGTCCACGCACTTCCCCCCCAGGAAGACTGTGTTGCACCCGTTGCCTATTACGGGGGTAAGATAAGCTAGAATCTAATTCACTATTTTCCAGCCCTCTTTAATGGGCATGGGCCGGACATGTAATGAGGAGGGAAGTTAACCGATGGTCATTAAGGGCTACGGACTGGATTCCAAGGGAAGGGAGGCGTAGCAGGTGGCGGCAGAAAGTTAGGTGGGCGGATGAGATTAAGAAGTTAAGATCAAGATTAACATGACCGGGGTAGTTGGAGAAGTATGGAAGAGGCCTTTGCCCTGCAGTGGGCGTAACCAGGATGATGATGATGATGATAGAATTTTTAGTGCACAAAAATATTCTTAGGGAACATAGTGTTTCAGTGCCCTCAGTGCTATTTTGAGTAGTTACGGTACCGTGCTAAGTCTTATATTTGGGCACACATGGTCCTAATGAATGTAAGTTGCTGTTAGATCTGTATAATCCACCCAATTAAGAGACATAATCAAGACTTCTCAACGCTCTTCGACCCACTTGTGGTTTCTACGTGTATGCGTTTCTGCCTTAGCATTTGTCGCACCCTGAACGTGACCTTGACAAAAGGGGTTATACATATATATATATATATATATATATATATATATTCATATCATGAGAAGCAAACAAACACTGACACCAAGGGCAACATTGGGGAAATTACTTGTGCCTAATGAATGAAAGAAAGCAACGATAAAAAATGGAAATTAAAGTGGATGAAACAACAACTTGCCGCAGGTGAGAACCGAACCCACAACCTTCGCATTTCGCGTGCGATGCTCTACCAATTGAGCTACCGTGGCGCGGCTTCCCCATCCACTTTCTTGATTATTTATGTGTACTAGTAGAACCCTGGGAGTGTTAGCCAGCGCCACCACTCACAGACCTTGGCGGCGGACGTGGAACGTCCTTTTGGCCGCAGGCGTCACGAGAACGTGATCTTTTTGGGTGAAGGCAACTGGTCAATAAACTCACATATGCTGCCTGAAGGCATCAATGCTGCCGGATTCGAGACCCTCGTTATGTAATAAACGCGAACCCGTTTCTTTGCGTTTATCTATCTATATATATATATATATATATATATATATATATATATATATATATATATATATATAATGTACATTCACGACTCACAAGCAACAGGAACTGGTAGAAGAAGGGCAGGGCACTTTAATTGCAGACCAACCGAAAGACGATCGCCCAGGCACCTCTTCTGTAATGCGTGCGATCTTCGTCTTCCTCTACGTGCCGCGTATTGAGTATGGCATTTGCTTCCCTCCAGAGAGAGCATCGTCCCGATTCTCTCCTAGCCGCAGGAAGATGTGTCAGACGAGGTGTGGGCGCTTCATTCCGAACTGTAGTGCTTCACGCGCACAAAGTGCACAACTTCTGGCGGACGCTACCTCGCCCTGCCGGAAGCAGGACTGTCAGGGATAACCTCATAGTTATGGTCGCTGAGGCGCCGTAAAAGCTTATACGGACCAAAGTAACGCCTGAGTAGCTTTTCTGAAAGCCCTCGCCGACGGATGGGACTCCAAACGCACACTGTCACCTGGCTGATATGTGATGTAGCGGCGCCATAAATTGCAGCTTCGAGCGTCGTAGTCCTGTTGTCAGGCGATTGTGACGCGGGCGAGTTGTCTCGCTTGTTCAACACATTGAGCGAAAGCTTCAGCGCCCGTGTCTATATCACCGCAGTCATGTCGCAACTTAGCATCGATCATCGTCGTCACTTCACAGCCATGAAGAAAGCTGAATGGTGTCTTTCGCGTTGTTTCCTTTTGAACAGTGTTGTAAGCGAATGCGATGTACGGTAGAATGTCATCACAATTTTTGCGCTCCACGTCTACGTACATACTCAGCATTTCAGCGATAGTCTTGTTCAAGAGTTCTGTTAGGCCTTTCGTTTGCGGGTGATAGGCTGTGGTCTTTCGGTGAGCCGCGCTGCTGAGGCTAAGCACTGTCTTTAGAAGTGTAGCCGTAAAGGACTGCCTCTGTCCGTTATTATCACCAGTGGTGCACCCTGCCTCAGAAGCACATTTTCAATAAAGAGTCGCGTTATTTCGACTGCGGTGCCACGTGGAAGGGCCTTGGTTTCTGCATACGTGTCAGGTAATCGGTGGCAACTATTACTCACTTTTTGCCAGTATTGGAAGTCGGGAATGGTCCGAGAAGGTCCATACCGACTTGGGCAAATGGGGTTGTGGGCACTTCCAGTGGTTGTAGTAGACCAGCTGGTTTCATATATGGTGGTTTGCGTCGCTGACAATCGAGGCACGTGCGCACGTAATGTTTCACAAAGGTGGCAATCCTTGGCCAGTGATATTTTTTTTGAGTAGGGCCAGTGTTCGCGTGTAGCCGAGGTGGCCAGATGTCGGTTCATCGTGGGAGGCTAGCAAGACCTCATGACGGAGGCACGTTGGGACGACAAGTAGGCGGCTGCTTCCGCTTGCAGATAAGTTTTTCTTGCATAGAACATCATTACGGAAGCAGAATGATGGCAAGCTCCTCGTAAATTTTTTGGGTGCGCTCGTAATCCTGCCTTCGAAAAATTCAACAAACGCAATCACTTCGCTGTCTTCCCGCTGCAGAATAGCAATCGTGGCCGTGTCTAGAAGACCTATAAAAGTCATGTCTTCGTCATCTTCTGTGTCTTCCTGCTAAATCAGTAACCTTGAAAGGCTGTCGACGTCGGAGTGCTTTCGTCCGGACTTGTACACCACTGTCATATCGTAGTCTTGAAGCCTCAGGCTCCAACGCGCTAGTCGACAGGACGGATCCTTCGAGTTCGTCAGCCAGCAAAGGGAGTGATGATCGCTGACAACACTGAAGGAACAGCCATAGAGATACGGTCAAACTTTATAACAGCCCATACCACCGCAAAGCATTCTTTTTCTTTGGTTCAGTAATTAGACTCAGCGCGTGAGAGCGTCCTGCTTGCGTATGCAATGACTCTCTCGGCTGAGTTTTGCCACTGCACGAGAACAGCGCCTAGACCTACGTTGCTAGCGTCCGTATGAATCATTCTGGGAGCGTCGTCATCAAAGTGAGCCAGTACAGGAGGTTTTTGCAGGCGCTGTCTGAGATCCTTACACTCTGATTGTTCTTCTTCGCACCATACGAAGGCAACGTCTTCTCTTGTAAGGCGCGTTAACGTTGAAGCTATGTGTGAAAAATTGGCTATATCTTCGGTAATACGAGCAGAGACCTAGGAAACGCCTCACTGCTTTCTTATCCGTTGGCGTTGGAAACTTCGCGATGGCCGTGATCTTGTCGGGGTCAGCGCGGACGGCTTGATGACTCACAACACGACCTAAGAATTGGAGTTCCTCGAAACCAAAGTGACACTTTTCTGTATTCACTGTTAAGCCGTTAAGCCGGATCGTTTGAAGAACCGCCAGCAGTCGTCTCAAGTCTTCCTCGAACGTTTCCGAAAAAACTATAACGTCATCGAAGTATACGAGGCATGTCTGCCACTTCAGGCCTCAGAGAACCATATCCATGAGTCGCTTAAACAAGCATAAACCGAAAGGCAGGACCTTGAATTCGTAAAGCCCATCAGGCGTTACGAAAGCAGTCGTTTCTCTGTCTCTCTTGTCAACCTCGATTTGCCAACAGCCACTTTCGAGGTCCATCGACAAAAAGTAACGGGCATGCCTCAGCCAGTCGAGAGAATCGTTAATATGCGGTAATGGGTATACCTCTTTCTTCGTCACCCCGTCAGCTTAGGGTTGTGGACACAAAAACGTTGTCTGCCGTCTTTCTTTTTGACCATTACTACCGCCGATGCCCACGGGATTTTTGATGGTTGGATAACGTAGTCTTCGAGCATTTTCTTCACTTGATCTCGGATCGCTTCCGTTTTTTTGGTGCTACACGGTACGGGTTTTGTCGGATTGGTCTCGCTGTCTCCTCCGTGTTAATCCGGTGCTTCGTCAGTGGTGCCTGATCAAATCTGTATGTCGACGAGAAGCACTTGAGAAATTGGTGAATCAAGTCAAAAGGCGCTGCCTTTCCCCTGATGATAAGCTCTCTCTCACGCGAAGAACACGTAACAGTGCCGAAGCGTCTTGCTCTCCTTGTAATGCAAAGCATTCGTCGAATTACGAAATTTCGTCGAGGTAAGCAACTGCTGCGCCTTTTGGAATGTGTCGTCGTTGCTTGCTGAAGTTTGTCAGCAGCAGTTCTGTTTCCTCATGTATTACTGTGAGGAGACTTCTCGGCGTGGCAATAGCTGGAGTGAGCAAAAGCATAATCATCTGCTCGGCAATACCTTCCCCATCGTACTCTGTGTCGCAGCTGACGGAAACAAGACGGCAAGATAACGGTGGTAGGGTCACGTCGTCTATGATGCGCAAGGACTTGCGTTGTAGTTCTGCATTTTTGTCCCGAAAAAAGGTTAGCGTACCTTCTGGTATGTTTATGACGGCGCCGTACTCGCGTAAGAAGTCCATACCTAAGATTACATCTTTGCAGCCGTCGGGGAGAATAACAAAATTTGCGATGAATGACGAATCCCCTATGTTGATCCTTGCAGTACACTTGCCAGTACATTGCCAGTGCCAGGAGACCAGTAGCTGGCCTCCAGCGCCTCTAATGTGCGGCCCTCTCCATTCCATTTTCACTTTGCGAAGTCTGTCCGCCAGTTTTACAATTACGATTGAAAAGTCGGCACCAGTGTCTACTAGCGCCGTCACGTCGTGGCCGTCAATTGATACAGTAATATTGGCGCTAACAATCTCGTCTGTCGTCAACTCATCCGGCTGTATTGGCTTCTCGTTCGGCGGCAATGGGGAATTTTCGGCACTTCGACGTGTGGCAACCTTCCCCAGTAAGGTCGCGGCCTTCAGTTTCCCCGGCGTGGGGTGGGACATCTCCCTCGGGCCACGTCGGTGGAACTGCACCTGGCCGCTGCAAAACGGTGTCCCGGAGAAGGGGAGCGCGACAGGTAACCAGGAGAATGGGCTTGCCAGCTCGTAGAATTCGCGTTGATCTTTGCTCGGATGCCGTCAAAAGCGCGATGAGAAGCAGTGGATGGGAACACTTGGTACCCTTGATGGGAACGCTTGGGACATTACGCTGTGTAATGTTGGTTCCGCGAAGCGGTCGTCGCGTCGGTACTTCTCTATGGTACCAAGGAGATGCCGGTGCTGACTGCTGGTGATACTGCAGCGCCGGCATCAGAGGTGGCGGTCGATGGACAAAATCTGCGTAGCGGGGCTGCCACGTCTGGGAATGTGACTGCAGTGTCGGCATCGGAGGTGCCGGCCGACGGACATCTGCGTAGCTGGACGGCCACGTCTGGGAATTGGGCTCGGGAGCCGCAAACGCTTGCTTTATTTCTTGGCGCACAACTCAATTCAGCCACCAGCGCAGCTGCGCATTCATTTCGCATGGCAGTGAGCTTGTTAATTTTCGCGTATGAATTTCGCGTATCAGCAGGCACAAGGAACCCTCGTCTGTGACCGTCACCGCTGCGGCGCTTGCCGGTCCAGTGCTAGTCAGGTGATCATACTGGCGGCTGCGTAGGTGCACAGCGCTATATGGCCGTGGATTGTTTAATAAATTCATCGAATCTCGTCGGCAGGTGCCGCTGAAGACCGGCTAACAGCTGCTCCTTTACGCCGCGCATGAGGTGGCTGAGTTCTTTTGCCTCGGGTACATCGGGGTCTGCACGACGACAAAGACGAGCCGTGTCCTCAGCGAACATGGCAACAGTTCTATTCGGCTTTTGAATCCATGATCCGAGAAGACGCTGCGCGCAGTCTCGCCTTTCGGTGCTCCTGAACGTATGGAAGAACTCGCGGCGGAACTCGTCTCAGCTTGGCCAGATTTCCTCGCAATTTACGAACCATGTGCGGGCTCCGTTTTCAAGAGAGAAATATACATGGGATAGTTTCTGTCCAGCATGTTACTCATTATACTTGGCTACGCGCTTGTAGTCCTCGAGCTAGTCTCCTGCATCCTCGTAGACATTGCCGTGGAAGCTCACGGGAGATCGAGGAGTCATAACAGTCACCTGTACAGGGCCTGGGTCTACCATGGCTTGGACACCCGTGGTAACAAGCAGACTTCCAGTTAGGGGACCAAAATCTGGGCTTAGGCCTAGTAGGCGACGGCTGGCGCAATGAACGGGGGTTTCGACACGCGGACAACGTCCTGGGCTTGAGGTCGGGCTGTTGACAGGCGTCCCAAACATTTACCCAGTGCCTCCACCAGTGTCACAATTCACAAGCAGCAGGAACTGTTAAAAAAATGGGCAGGACAGTTTAATTGTAGACCAACTGAAAAACGATCGCGCAGGGACCTCTTCTTCGCTTCCGTCTTTCTCTTGGTGCCGCGTACTGCGTGTGCCAATATATATATATATATATATATATATATATATATATATATATATATATATATATATATATATATAAAGGAAGATTTTATTCCGATTCGGTGTTCATTAATTGGAAGCAAGGGCAGGCGCTTGTAGAAAAGCAAACACAAAGATGCAGTATAAGCGTTTCGGCCGCGGTCCGGCCTTCAATAAACCGAATCTGACAGTTCATAACACAAGTCGAGTCTAGTCTTCATCAAATCAAATTTTACTATCAAATCTCACATTTTCGATGGTTGGTTCGAACCCGTCTTCCACAGTCCATGCTCTAACCATAGGCCCACGGACGCATGCTTACGAAGGCGGATGTAAGCACCTTCACCAATTTCCCTCACTGAAGCTAACACTTTGAAACCTCCGCCGCACTACGTGCGCCGCATGACGAATATTCACTCATAAAACATTACAGCATAACCTACGAGTTGGAGTCTATTTACAACGAAGCTTTGTGTGACGGCATAGATAAAACCACACACACACACACACACACACACACACACACACACGCACGCACGCAAGCACGCACGCACGCACACGCACGCACGCACGCACGCACGCACGCACACACACATACACACACACAAGCATGACCGCTCACAATCACACCTATGTTTTTGTTAAGCGGATTTGCTGGCCCTGAACGCATCTCGGTTTCAGAGGCAGCATGCGCATAAGTGCATAGTGCAATTGGAATCCATTTGATCAGAAAGATGCGCTTACTTCCTCATCACCGCGCAGCCGCAGATGCGCGAAGCCGATGCGCAGAGGCGAGCGCTATCTCGTGGTGGTTCAAGGAACACAGCGGTGCGCGCGGTGTGCCTACTCCGCTGTAATTGGCCGAGCTATTCGGTAACGGAACACCCAGGCTACAGCGACGGTCACGAAACACAGCGAAGTTTGGAAAGAAAAGCTTCGCTTGTTAAAGTGACCGCGTGCATTTTCTAATCGACATATCAAAATAGTTATTATGCGCTGGCTTAGCTTATGTACTCGAAGAACGAAGAGTGCAGCCCACTCTTTTTGTTGAGTGACTGCTTTTGTCATATTTGGCAACTACTGCGTGAAAACACGTACGTCCTTACTGGTCTTATCACTCTTGTGGGTGAACACGTTCACCGGCCTTGTGCCACAGCGGAACGAACCTGCTCCATTGGAGCTGTACAAATTTTACAATATAGGTTGGAATATGGCACAAGTAGCAGGCACCAAAAATAGCCAGTGGCGAGCTGTTCCTTGGCTCATGTGTGCTCAACACTGACCACGGTTGTCTACTTTCTGCACATTATTTAGATAGTCGTCGTAGTTGCCGAAGTTTGTCGACGGTTACAATACCTATTGCATATAGTAAATGTTCATCACCGTCTTGGCAGGCGATGGCACGAAATGTCCGGTTAGAAAGGTATGTGTCAGTTTGGTTAAACATGTTCCCACGGATTCCAACTTCACAGAGGTCACGGCGTAACGCCATGTAATCTGATATGCCTTTTCCGTATCGAAAGAAAAAAACATTTTGAGTGATGGCATCGCGAATGTTTCCATCAATGCATGCGAGGTGGGCAGGTGTTGCCCGGCCTTCCCTGAAACCGCACTGGCACGGACTAAGCAGATTATTAGCTTGCAGAAAATGTTGACGACGGCGATTGACCATTCCTTCGAGAAGCTTACAGAAGCAGCTCGTAAGCGCTATATAGCGGTAGCTTGTTACGGAGGAGCGATCTTTACGTTGCTTCGCAACTGGAAAAACAGCTTTTTTCCATGCAGCTTGAAGGTATCCGGCAGCTCAAAATTTTGTAAAAAGTTATAGGAGCGTTCTTTGCGTGTTTGTCAGGAGGTTTTTGATCCTGTCATACATGAATCTGTCGGCTTCCGTTGAATAGATCTCACACACGTTCAAGGACGCCCATAACTCAGCGATACTAGAAGGAAGGTTATAAGGGTATTTCTGCGTGCACTTACGATCGAGCGCCTTGCATTCAGCTATTTGTGTTTAAGAAATTATTCGGCATCCTGTATCGAGCTAGACACACGCTCGTAGTGTTCACCGAGAGCGTTGACCTAGTATTTCGAGCTATTTATTGTTCATTGTCAAGGAGTAATGCATAGGGTTCTTTCCCCTTTAGCCTCCAAAGGCTATTCCTTACCTTGGGCTGCTGTGTGTAAGATGTCATGCCACAGAGAGACCTCTCCTATCTTTTCCTCTGTGCGCTTGTCCGCGTTACATGTGACTTTGTAAGTTTAAATTCAGCAATATTTTCTATAGTCGAGGAGCAACGCAGCGCGCCCCTGGCTTTATTTTGTTTCTTTCGGGCCAGTATGCACTCCTAATTCCAACAGGGGAGCCACCTTTTACATGAGAGACCATTTGTTTGTGGAATGAATTGAATCGAAAAACTGAAACTGCGCCTTAATACTAAAATCGTTTATGAAATATCGTGATAAGTAGGTTGACACTCTAAGACGTATCGAGTCAGCCGATGTTACTCGTGTTTTCCATGGTGGCCATGGGGCGAACTGTTATGTTGTGTTAATTTCAGTATTGCAGGGAAGAGGTCACGCCCAAACGGATTCTTGAGGACATTCCATTATATGTAGGGCAGGAGGGCTTAAGGGCCAATCGTTGCATCTATGAAAAAATATGAGCTGTGTTGAACACTGTAGTAGGTTGACTCTTTTTTATTGAAGAGTCCCGCACTATATGTTACTAGAAAGTTTTCTTATATGGCCCCTTGCATCAAACCGGCACTCTCCCCACAAACTCCTGTGAGCAGCAAAATCACTGCGATAATGCATGGTTCTGGGAGCTTAATAATTAGCGTGTAATTATTGGTTTGCTGAATTTGTATTGAAACGGTATGTAAATTAGGAAGCCGTTAATAACTTGTTGAAAGGAATCGCTCGAGCATGCACCGCCTACCGTGGCCTCTGGAGAGAAAGATTGTGGGAAGCAGCAGACTTATCTACAATTATTGCTACTCCTCCCGACGAGGCAATAGCGTCGTCGCGGTCTTTCCTGATGATAGCACACTGCCGGAGGAACTTTATGGAAGTTTTATATGTGCTTCCTGAACACACAGCACGTTCGGATTATATTTATAGATTAGTTCTGGAATATTGTCGAGATCAGGAAGAACTGCTCTTTCATTCTACTGTTGTATTTGTGTGTGCATTTTCATACGACGTTTGCGACGCTTGAAGTGATGACGTAATCACGTTTCGACATCATGGGCCGATCGCGGAGACAGAGCAAGGAAGTGCGAAGTGCACAGTGTGCTCCTACAAGAGTCATCATATGACATCAACAGGTAACATCACTTGACGATGACGCCAACGTGGGGCATCATGTTTGAGGTGATGACGTCATAAGACGATACCGAGACCTGACGATGTGGTTATTACGTAATGTAACGTTCGCCGTGTGGTGTGATCACGCAACGTTTGAAGTGATGACGTAATCACGTTTAATCGTCATGTCAAACGAGATTCACCACATGGCCACATAAGTTTTGGCACCACCGGATGCGAACGTCGGATTTTTCGCTCCATAGGCCATATAATGATATCGTATTTATAAGGAATACCCCTTCAGCAGTTGTAGTGGGTGTTTTCCACAGCTTCGCTAGACATCCACTTTCGCAGGGCAAGGATGGCGAGTATAATTTTTTTTTATGAATTCGCTTCCTAATTCATTCGGCTCCTTTGTTGTTTTCATATGTTAAGCGCGAAAGTCTGGCAGCTTCGCCGGTCTTACATTAACGACTGCAAAGTTGCATAGGTAAGGTTGGAGGTACTTCTTTACCCGCACGTAAGGCTTGAGAGGGTGCACTAACATTGACACTTCCAACACTGACAATAAATAAATGCCGAGCTCTAGGTATTTTTTATTGTTAGAAAGTAACATTGTTTATTGTATTGTTCATTGCCTAAAATCGGCATTGAAAACAGAGCAGACAACCTCTGCTTTCTCGGCCTTTTGTCTGCGTTCTTTATCGTTGCTTGGAACATTTCTAAATACGAATGCAAGCCAACTCGCGCAACTTTCGGTACTTCCGAATTAAATTTTAGAGCGCTGCAATTGGGCGCCCGTTCCTCCGGCGACGGTCGGCGTAACCGGGTGGGCGACTACAGCGCAGGATTAAAGAACGAACGCGGAGCGCAGGAGGGAATGAAAGACGTGAGGAGAAAAGCGCAGAAGAAGAATTTGGCGAAAGCGTGAGAAGAAAAGCGCAACGCGGCGGCGATAGCTACGAGATGGCGCCAGAGTAGCGCGCGTCGTCTGCGAGGTCTGTTTTCGGCGACTGCTGTGGCTTTGGGGCAATGTGGCATCGTCGGAAATGACCTTGCTGGTGATACCGTCTGCTAAGTCCATAAAAAATACGTGACACTTCTTATGCGCTTCTCAAAGACAGACACTACGAGGGGTCGTTTACTTGCTCAAATGAGGACTGAAACTTTCTGGAACACACTTATTATCTCCAACTGCCGTCTCCACTGGCTGGATCCTACATTGAGGCTCCAGATACCATCGAACTTCTTCCGTCGTGACGCAACTTTACTGTGCTGCTTCTGGATAGGGGTGGCTTTTACGAAAGCCTACTCATTCCTTGTTGGAATGACCGACACATCCATTCCTTACTTGTGCAAATGTGAAGAGACGATCAAGAACGTGTTGTGTTTTTTAATCTCTATGAGTTCGAATGCGACATTCTTCAGATGGTGTTAAACGGTTTAGATAGCAGACTATTTTCAGAGACTAAGATTCTTGGACCATGGCGCCACGCGTCACAGGCTCACAAAGCGATGTGGGCACTGCTATGTTTCATGAAATCGACCGGCGTCAGTGACTGATTATAGGCGCGAAGTTATGGACATAGCACGTATTCCCACTGATATTACCTTCTTCTCTCCTTCTCCTTTTCTCCCCTTAATAGCATTTGCCTACCTAGGGTAGTAAAGTGGTCGTGCGTCTGGCTGGCCTTCATTCCTACCTTTCATTCCTTCTTTTTTTCTTCCCCTACCTCCTCCTCCTGTTGTTGTTGTGTGACTTCATGTCGCAAATACAGTGTCCTGTTTTTTTCCAGAAAAGTCAATTTTGTGATGATATCTCCCGGTGTTCTACCAGGTTATGTCTTTGTGACCACTGGGAACCCGGTATAGTGCAACATATGGCAGATAATTAATAAAGATATATTAAATAACTGCTCAATTAGCAATTATAGAGGGAACCTTGCAAGTTGTGAACTGAGGACCCAAATTCACATTATGAACTCAACGAAAACTTCTCTAAAGAAAATCGTCTTGGGTGCTAGAGCATGCCGTACTTTGGCACTGTGGGTGGCCGAATATGGCAGTACCGAAAGAAATATGAAATAGTGCACCAGCAACATCGATCTCATTGCCAATGGAGACCGACAGTAGCAAAAGCTTTCTCTGGCACGGCCATCATGGTGGCCTTCTAGATTTTTAATGGTGATGCCAGGAATCAACGCGGAGCGTGCTCTATTCTGTTTCCAATCTTGTGGCGGTACCGCAGCTCGGATGATCACGTTTACCAACAACAGCAAATAAAGAAAGGCTTTATGGAACAGAACGAAGAGAAGTCGGGATTGTGATAGCATCGGCACCTGCTCATCAAAGGAAGCAGGAGGTGTTTTCTGATAGGTTGGGGGGAACAGCATCACTGACACGTTATTTAATTTTCGTTTTGGTTCAGGGCAGGTGACAGGCAAAATACTGCACGCCGTAACATAGCTGCGACGATTTTTGTCAAGTTGTTGTTGGGCAACACATGATTGTCGGGCTTCAATTTTGCAAATGCAATACCGCCTCTAAAATCGCTAATTAAAACTTTATCTGTATTGGCTGCCAAGCTTCACAGTACGACAGCAGATGTGCAAATGCGCCTATCACAAGTTATCAGTGCAGCACCCTGTGCTATTTGGTGCAGAAAATAAAACAGTCTGTATAACTGCTGCATTATCATATCTGGGAACGAAAGCGAAAAGGGGAGGTTCCAAAGCGGCTGTGCTGGTGCTGAAACACCACCCCCCACTCCCTGAACATTTTCTATATCCTCGACTTCCTTGCTACACCGGGGAGGGGGAGGGAAGGGGGCCAGTGACATAGGACCTACGGGCCCCGGGTGCCAGACGACCTAGCTACGCCACTGCCAAGTTGTTAAACGTAATTAAATGTTTTCCTGTTTCGCTGGCCGCAGTTCAGGCGTACAGGTGCCGTACAATATATGTAAACGACGTAAATTTCGAGAACGGTTTATTTGAAAAATCGATACCGCAAAGGTACGATTATCGCTGTACCCTTTCGGGCAGTGCGTCCAGGGAACGGCACAGCTACTTCGCGCATTTGGCGCCCGCTGAGATCTTCAACGGAAGTGCACATCAGCAACGTTATGCAATCGGAAAGTGCAAGCAAATGCGGGAATAAAACGAACTCGTTCACGTCAGTTTCCTGCGCGATAACCTACGAGAAACATCAAAACAATGTCATCTATAGTAGCTCTGCGTCGTGGAAATGCGTGTTTGATCGAGTGGAAATTTAACATTCAGATCGAAGTGGTTTGCACGAGCGCACTCATCTTGGCCGAGCGAAGCTGCTGTGTCCAATGGCCGCCGCTTGCTGACTGTTTGGCACATAATAAAAAGCAACAAATGTATCTGAAAAGCTAACTGTGTCAGCATAACATTGTGCACAAATACAGCCGTCTACACCGCCAGATTTAATTCAGCCGGCAGCTTTCGCTGAAACAGCGGCATCGGCACCCTGCCGTGTCGCCACTTCCCGCTTGCACTGTGCGAAAGAAAATATGGCCTATTTCAAATCGATACGAATGCAAACTGAATCTTCAAAGCAGATGTCAGTTCAAATCCACTGGTTGCGTGCGCATACGAACTCGTTGACTGCGCTACATATCAATCCTTCTGAATGTAAAAATCCTGATCGAAGTTTGTCCATTGCAACTCTCGAGGAATGGTTCCATCCTTTCGGAGCATGAGAAAGTATAAAGATACGCGGAGGCGTGGTGAAAATTACGCTGTCGATAAACGGTTGATATCTGGTACGGCAGTCGATCGGCAGTTTCGTAGGCATTGCATGGAAGTTCGCTAAAGCCCGCACACTGCGAGGACTCTATCGCATTCGTCCGTCACGTCGTTGTCGGCCTATTATCACTACATTAAGTGGTCTGCCTACTAGTTTGTTTGTGAAACGTATTTATGAAGCCCAAAATTGCTCAGCATATACGAGGCACATATATGATTCCGCAATTGTATTGCTGTGGGAAGGGGTCTTGAAGCGACATGTTCAAAAATTGTATTTCTGTTGGAGGATCGCCAATAAACTTGAGTGAGCTTTAGGAATCTTATTGTGTGGGAAGCGCGCCCATAGAAACCCTTGAGGGAAATCCAACAAGCAAATTGTTGTCGGAGGCTCGCCAACAGCAGGTTTGGGGACCTTTAAGAATCTTATCGGTGTGGGAAGCGTGCCCATAGAGCGTCCTGAGGGACGTTCAAGAATCGTATTGGTGTGGGAAGCGGTCCCACCGGCTGTCCTGAGGGACCTTCAGGAATCATATCGGCACCAACAAGAAATCCTGAAGGACCGTCAAGAACTGTGTGGGTCCAGCAAGATCGCCCTGTTGGATTATTAGCTGGGTTCGCAGACCTACCCCTCGCTACGCAGGAACCAGATGGTCCAAATCCATTCCCAGAGGCACATATGGTGTGCTCTTCTTCCTCCACTTCGTTCTTGGGGATGCACGCAGCAGGTAGCCTGTAGGTACAACCGCCTGCTTAGTGTCATGCCATCCCACAGACACCAGCGCCAGCCACCCCAGGTGCGCCGGTAAAAGGATGGGAAGATCGCAGACTATCGTTATCGTTGCTTGAAGTGTGCTGTTTCCGCTATCATTGGCAAATGGTCTCGAGTGTCCATGATTTCACAGGAACACTGGGCTGAACGCCACTCACCAGGTCCTTTCGAGTCTACTGTGTGGAAGTGCTCACACTACATCGCCGAGAGACGCAGCCACTCACGGAGGTGATGTCGACGTAACCCGCACCGGTAGCATCCTTCTCCAATGCAATGACGCTACCGAAAGCTGCAGCAGCGCACAGCAGACCACCAGGGCCCAAGCCCCATGCCAAACCCGATGACGGTGACAGAGGAGGAGCCGGCGGGCACGCTCCTCAGCGAACGCCAGAAATGCAGCTCGCACCGCGGAGATCGTCACGCACCAGGCCAAGCAGTCGTCGCTACTGGCTGTGGAACGGGTGTCGCCCGCCTTTCCCACGACCATGGTCAGTCCCGGAACGCAGCCGGAGCCCCCATTACGGGCGCCAATGTCAGAAAGGTGCGGCCCCTCAGTCCACGCCACTGGGCCCGAGTCCTGGCCGGCCGAGCCCAAGAGTGCCCCAGCCGAGCCTCGAACCATCGAACGCACTCACGAGTCACTTTGTCCTCCCGTTCTTAGACTGCTGACTACGATGCCGTAGTTCCCGTAATATATATATATATATATATATATATATATATATATATATATATATATATATATATATATATATATATATATATATAAACTGTCATATCAGCATCAGCCTCGCTAGCGCTACGCAAAGTGCAGGGCAAAGGCCTCTCCCATGCTGCTCCATCAACCGCGGTCATGTGCTACTTGTGGCCTTGTTGTCCCTGCAATCTTCTTAACCTCATCCGTCCACTTCGCTTTCTGCCGCCCACTTCTACGCTTCCCTTCTCTTGGAATCCAGTCCGTAACCCTTATTGACCGTCGGTTATCTTCCCTCCTCATCACATGCCCTGCCGTGCCCATTTGTGTTTCTTGTTTTGAAATAAGATGTCATTACCTCGCGTTTGTTCCCTTACACAATCGGCCCTCTTCTTATCCCGTTAACGTTACACTCATAATTCTTCTTTCCATAGCTCGTAGTGTCGTCCTCAATTTAAGTAGAACCCTTTTCGTAAGCCTCCAGGTTTCTGCCCCGTAGGTGAGTACTGTTAAGACACAGTTGTTACACACTTCTCTTTTGAGTGATAATGGCAACCTACTGTTCAGAATCTGAAAATGCCTGCCAAGCGCACCCCAGCCCATTCTTATTCTCCTGATTATTTCAGTTTCATGATCCGGATCCGCGGTCACTATCTGCCCTAAGTGGATGTATTCCCTTACCACTTCCAGCGCCTCGCTGCCTATCGTAAACTGCTCTTCTTTTTCCGAGACTGTTTAAACATTAGTTTTCCGCAGACTAATTTTTAGACCTACCCTTCTGCTTTGCTTGTCCATGTCATTGAGCATGCATTGCAATTGGTCCCCTGAGTTACTAAGCAAGGCAATATCATCAGCGAATCGCAAGTTACTAAGGTATTCTACATTTAATTCTTATCCCTAATTCTTCCCAAGCCAGGTCTCTCAATACCTACTTTAAACATGCTGTGAATAGCATTGGAGAGATCATATCTCCCTGCCTCACGCCCTTCTTTATTGGGATTTTAAAGCGAAAGCTTAAATTGCCGCAAACTTGCGATTTCGCCGTGGCGGTGCTCTGAGGAGGTCCATGACGTCACAATGTGCGCCTCGCCGCGGATGTCTCTCTCTCGCTCCCTAGTGATTACTTCGCGTGCGCCACTAGTAGCACCGAGCCACAGGTGTGCCGCCGGTGCGCAGCGCCGCGCCTTTCCGCTGCCGCCGTTTGGTATGACGTCACACCGCGTTCCTCGTCATTGAGCTCGGCTACGCTCGCTTCGCCAGCTGCGTCGCATGCCTGATAACATGTCGGAGGATTGAAAAGGAGAGCTCGTGTGCGCCGCAACCACAGTTGACGCGGCAGTATAGACGGCGACAATTCTGGTAAGCAGCAGGAGGCGTGGAATCGACACCGGAACGAGATGAAGAGGAAAGGAATCGCCCAGCAAAGAAACGGAACAACGCACCGAACGATTGGCTAAACGGCGCAACATAGCTAGACAACCATGCTAACCTGGACTTGCAGTCAAGAATAACCAAGGCTCACCATGCTATGCCTCAGCTTTCTCTACGTATATCCTGGCATAGCCAAGCTAAGCCACTGCCAATTTTGTTGCTTTCTTTATGGAGGACCACGGTCGCTGTGGAGTGGCTGTAGATATCTTTCAGCATTTTTACATACTGCTCGTCTGCACCCTGATTCCCCAATGCCTGCATGACTGCTGAGGTTTCGACTGAATCAAACGCTTTCCCGTAATCGATGAAAGCTGCATATGAGGGTTCGTTATGTTCCGCACATTTCTCTGTCACCTGATTTATATTGTGAATATGATCTATTGTTGAGTAGCCTTTACGAAATCCTGCCTGGTCCTTTGGTCGATAGATGTCTATGGTGTTCCTGATTCTATTTGCGATTACCTTAGTGAATACTTTGTAGGCAACGGACAGTAACCTGATCGGTGTATAATTTTTGAAGTCGTTGGTGTCCCCTTGATCCATAAGAAAGAAGGCGCCTACGACTTGAAAAATTATAGACCAATCACTTATATTCTATTAGTATATATTAAATAGTAATCGCAAAAGATTTTTTCGCCTATTGTAATGCTTGTGCAATATAATTAACCTGTACATGTAATTCAAGTGGGTGAATCAACATATTTAATGAACACACGTAGCATGACTAACTGTACAATAAATGAATATTTATTTACTTTGTAATTATGATGGGTCACTACGAAATTCAGGCTCATTCTGCCACCTTGACTTGCTTATGGAGTCTCCAGCACCTTGATATAATGTTACGTAAATTTCACACATTTGTCGACAGTCGATCATAATTTGTGAGTGAAGGTATTTCACGAAAATGCATGAAAAAACGAGGCTTTACTAATTATCTGCATCACTTACATTAAGAGCAGCACAGTGAAAGTCTGGAATTACATTGCGTTTAAAGTTTGCCTATTTTCACGGAATTTCATATTCGTATCTCGTACGCTAATTCGTATACTGCCGCTAATCTCGGCTTAGGAGCCTTGATTAGCGGCAGTATGACTGCCTGGAACGTTCAATGAGTAGCCTTTTACAAAGGCTGTAATGATCCTACAGAGAATATACACATATCGCTCGTCACTCTGAACATTGTTTCGTACATCGAGTAAATATAAACACCGTGCACGGCATATTTTGCTCAGGATACCGGGGAAAAACAACCAAATGCCGTGTATAACACATAAAAATTGGGATAGAGCAACTAGTCAGTATTTTCAGAGTACATAAGCAACCACCGCAGTGCAAATTTTTGGTTCACGTCACCAAGAAGTGGCCTTCATTTGTTCAAAATACCAAATATCTGCTGTGATTGCTCATACGGGAAAACAAGTAGTAGTGTAGGTCTTATTTAGAAAGACTAAATCAAATTGTCAGTCATAAGTGGCACATATCTTTAGAAAAAATTAAGTCATTGTTCGATTGGTACTTAAATGGCTCTGCGAGTTCGACCAAGGTCATTTTCGCTAGCATATCTACGATAAGTCGTTATTACACAATGCAATTCCATAGTTATACCTGTAAGAGGTTTGATTAGGTTTCTGATGGCAGTAAGATACTGAGACTGCAACGCCTCAAGGGACAGAGATTAAATAGTTCCAGCATTTGATTATCGAACGATTTCAGGCCGTAAGGCACACCTGTCGCTGGGCATGGTTGATTATAATACTTTATTCGAAGCTCCCCCTCTCCCGCAGATTAAATGTACCCTGCTGATTTTGTTTTAGAATGCGGATATAGCAGTCCCAGAGAACTGGGCATGAAAGAAGTTGCGCGAGCTGAAAGTTTCTTAGAGCGGGAAGTGCTGAGTGTCGAGCAAATCGCGCGCGTCGTCAATTGTAGGGCTTCCGGAGAAGGCAAACAGACAATCATCGTTGTCCAAGCAGGATTATGCGTAGTAAAGAAAAGCATTACTTAGATGGTCACTCTACTTAGAAATAAAATTTAGCTTCGGCTTTAGTTTTATTGCACTTTCGAGCGTGTAGGCGAAAGTGCCAGTGCCCACTTTCAAAAGCGAGGGGCAAATTGGGGCGCCAAGCGCCTCCCTTGCGCACCCCACCCCTCCCGGTAGATACGCCTATGGACTAGGCTGTGAGACATCAGATGGCGCCATCAGGCTCTCGATACGGCACCTAGAGGCTCCTCTGGCAGGATCCGCAGTCTTCTTCTAGTCAAGGTTCTACTTTTATTCTGCGGCAGGTACCAGGACACAACGCTACGTCCTCCCCGCAAATACAAGAAAACCAGAGCTGAGCTTAAAACCAGACCAACCAGCGGCCACTTCCTAAAGTGCATGTTGACATCATCGGCGGTTTATGTGGTGTTGTGGACACAGACGCTGAGCAGACGGTCATAAATAGAAGGTCACAAATAGTCGAAACCAACCACCATAACACATAAATCTGCAACCAGGCTTGCACCGGCGACCCGCAGAGCGTGACGCAGGATGACCTTTAAGAGAGCAGCTTATCGCAACTCAGAAATCGAGTGTGTACGAACTTCACAGAGAAGACAGGGATTTCAAATCAATCACTGCCTATTTTGCCAAGCCAAGCAGAGACTCAAAACTTCCAACACAAGATGGCATTTTGTACCGCCGGCACAAGGAGAAGAATCAGAGACAGGAGCAATACCTGCTGTACAACCTACCTATATCCGATCGAGGGTAATAGTCGCCGTCTGTGCGTTCAACAAAAAAATCAAATCGGCTTGCTAGCCATGTGATCTGCAGGGCAAAGGCCTCTCCCATACTTCTCCAACTACCCCGGTCATGTACTACTTGTGGCCATGTTGTCCCTGCAAACTTCTTTATGTCATCCGCCCACCTAACTTTCTGCAGCCCCCTGCTACGCTTCCCTTCCCTTGGAATGCAGTCCGTAACCCTTAATGACCATCGGTTATCTTCTCTCCTCATTACATGTCCTGCCCATGCCCCCCATTTCTTTTTCTTGATTTCAACTAAGATGTCATTAACCCGGGTTTGTTCCCTCACCCAATCTGCTCTTTTCATAACCCTTCAGGTTACATCCATCATTCTTCTTTCGATAGCTCGTTGCGTCGTCCTCAATTTAGGCAGAACCCTTTTCCTAAGCTTCCAGGCTTCTGCCCCATACGTAAGTGCTGGTAAGACACAGCTGTTATACACTTTTCTCTTGAGGGATAGTGGCAACCTGCTGTTCATAATTTAGAATGCCTGCCAAACGCACCCCAGCCCATTCTTATTCTTCTGATTATTTCAGTCTCATGACCCGGATCTGTGGTCACTCTCTGCCCTAAGAAGATGTATTCACTTACCACTTCAATTGCCTCGCTACCTATCGTAAGCTGCTGTTCTCTTCCGAGAATATTTACATTAATTTAGTTTTCTGCAGAATAATTTTTATGTCCACCCTTCTGCTTTGCCTCTCCAGGTCAGTGAGCATGCATTGCAATTGGTGTCCTGAGTTACTAAGCAAGACAATATTGTCAGCGAATCGCAAGTTACTAAGGTATTCTCCATTAACTTTTATCCCAAATTCTTCCCACTCCAGGTCTCTGAATACCTCCTGTAAACACGCTGTGAATGGCATTGGAGAGATCGTATCTCCCCGCCTGACGCCTTTTATTATTGGGATTTTGTCGCTTTCTGTATGGAGGACTACGTCGGCTGTATAGCCGCTATAGATATCTTTTAGTATTCTTACATTTGACTCGTCTACACCCTGATTCCGTAATGCTTCCATGACTGCTGAGGTTTCGGCTGAATGAAACGCTTTTTCGTAATCGATGAAAGCTATATATAAGGGTTGGCTATATTCCGCACATGGTGGTCATTAAGGGTTACGGACTGGATTCCAAGAGAAGGGATGCGTAGCAGGGGGCGGCAGAAAGTTAGGTGGGCGGATGAGATTAAGAAGTTTGCCGGGACGACATGGTCACAATTAGTACATGACCTGGGTTGTTGGAGAAGCATGGGAGAGGCCTTTGCCCAGATGTGGGCGTAACCAGGCTGCTGCTGCTGCTGCTGCTGCTGATGATGATGATGAAAGCAAGGACATGTGATGGTAAATAAGGCCAAGCTACTTGAAGCACAGGACAGGCCGCCATTGGAATCTGAACCTGGCAACGTTTAACGCTAGAATGGTATCTAGTGATGCGAGTCTAGAAGTGCTAGTCGAGGAATTAGAGGGCAGTAAATGGGATATAATAGGCCTCAGTCAAGTTAGGAGGACAAATGAAGCATATACAGTGCTTAAAAACGGGCAGGCCTGGAGCTACCAGTGCTTAGCGGAAAGGCGAGAACTAGGAGTCAGATTCCTGATTAATAAGATTGGGCTGGTAACGTACATGAATTTTATAGCATTAACGAGAGGGTGGCAGGTCTTGTTGTGAACCTTAATAAGAGGTACAAATTGAAGGTCGTGCAGGTGTAAGCCCCTACATCCAGTCATGATGGCGAGGAAGTCAAAAGCTTCTATGAACACGTGGAATCGGCGATGGGTAAGGTCAAAACAAAATACACTGTACTGATGGGCGACTTCAATGCCAAGGTAGGCAAGAAGCAGGCTGGACACAAGGCAGTGGGGGAATATGGCATATGCACACGGAATAGCAGGGGAGAGCTATTAGTCGACTTTGCAGAACAGAATAAGATGCGGATAATGAATACCTTCTTCTGCAAGCGGGACAGCCGAAAGTGGACGTGGAGGATCCCGAATGACGAGGCTAGAAATGAAATTGAGTTTATACTGTGCGCTAAGCCTGGCATCATACAAGATGTGGGCGTTCTTGGCAAGGTGCGCTGCAGTGACCATAGGATGGTAAGAGCACGAATTAGCCTAGACTTGTGGAGGGAGCGGAAGAAACTGGTACATAATAAGCCGATCAATGAGTTAGCAGTAAGAGGGAAAATAGAGGAATTCCAGATCAAGCTACAGAACAGGTACTCGGCTTTAACACTGGAAGAGGACCTTAGTGTTGAAGCAATGAACGCCAATCTTATGGGCATCATTAGGGATTCTGCAATAGAATTCGATGGCAACTCCGTTAGGCAGAATACCAGTAAGCTATCGAAGGAGACGAAAGATCTGATCAAGATACACCAATTTATGACAGCCTCTATCCCTACAGCTAGAATATAACTGGCAGAACTTTCCAAGTTAATCAACAAGCGTAAGACAGCTGACATAAGGAAGTATAATATGGACAGAACTGAACATGGTCTCAGGAACGGAGGAAGCCTAAAAGCAGTGAAGAAGAAAGTAAGAATAGGCAACAATCACATGTATGGGTTAAGAGGCAAAGCCGGCAATATCATTACTAATATGGATGAGATAGTTCAAGTGGCTGATGAGTTCTGTAGAGATTTATACAGTACCAGTGGCACCCACGACGATAATGGAAGGCAGACTAGTCTAGAGGAATTCGAAATCCCACAGGTAACGCCGGAAGAAGCGAAGAAATCCTTGGGAGCTATGCGAAGGGAGAAGGCAGCTAAGGAGCATCATGTAACAGCAGATTTGCAGATTATTCTAAAAAAGACTGGCCACCCTGTATACGCAATGCCTCATGGCGTCGAGCGTACTGGAATCTTGGAAAAACGCTAACATAATCCTAATCCATAAGAAAGGGGACGTTAAAGACTTGAAAAATTATAGACCGATCAGCTTACCGTCCGTTACCTACAAATTATTTACTAAGGTAATTGCAAATAGAATCAGGAACACCTTAGACTTCCGTCAACCAATGGACCAGGAAGGATTCCGTAAAGGCTGCTCAACAATAGACCATATTCACACTGTCAATCAGGTGATAGAGAAACGTGCGGAATATAACCAACCCTTATATGTAGCTTTCATTGATTAAGAAAAAGCGTTTAATGCAGTCGAAACCTCAGCAGTCATGGAGGTATTACGGAATCAGGGGGTAGACGAGCCATATGTAAAAATACTGAAAGATATCCATAGCGGCTCCACTGCCACCGCAGTCCTCCCTAAAGAAAGCAACAAAATCCCAATAGATAAAGGCGTCAGGCAGGAAGATACTATCACTCCAATGCTATTCACAGCGTGTTTACAGGAGGTATTCAGACACCTGGATTGGGAAGAATTGGGGACAAGAGTCAATGGAGAATACCTTAGTAACTTGCGATTCTCTGACGATATTGTCTTGCTTAATAACTCAGGAGGCCAATTGCAATGCATACTCAATGACCTGGAGAGGCAAAGCAGAAGGGTGGGTCTAAAATTAATCTGCAGAAAACTAAAGTAATGTTTAACCATCTCGGAAGAGAACAGCAGCTTACAATAGGTAGCGAGGCACTGGAAGTGGTAAGGGAATACATCTTCTTAGGGCAGGGAGTGACCACGGATTGCTTGCTTGCTTAGTAACTCAGGTGACCAACTGCAATGCATGCTGTTGGACCTGGAGGACAATCCCAATTGCTGTCCCCCAGATATTGGATCTAGCCGTTGGGTGCGGGAGGTGGCCGAGGTTGAGAGGACGTCGGGATGAAAACGGGAGGTTTATTTACATTATTTAAAGTGAAAGCACCAAGAAATTAACAGTAATAGAGTCATTACGGGCCGGCCGCAACTCGGATGCTGCGGCCCGTGGCAAGAAGCTTGGCAAGAAGGGCTGCTGCGGACCGTGGCAAGAAGGGCTTTTAAGCCCTTCGGCGTCTCGAAGTCACGTCACGTTCGGCCAATCGGCGAGCCCGCCCAGGTGTCGTCATTTTCGGCCAATGGTAGGCGCCCGTGCGATTGTGTCTCACCCGGCGCCAAGGGTCGTTCCATGGGCCCCAATAGTCCGAGCGCTTACTTCTCTCTGTGGTATTGCCATCGTGACTTGCAAGCGCTGTCACAATAGGCGGATGGAGGCGACATTTCAGTGCTACAAAGCAGCTTTCAGGAAGAGTCAAGCAGTGAATAGCTCCACCTGCGGCGCACCAGGTGTGGGTCGCAAATTCGTTTGCACGTGCCGCTCTTGGTGAACGGGGTGGATGTGCTTCTGCACTCCTTAATTAGCTGTGGCGGAATTCGATGTGGTCTGTTGAACTCGAATGGGGCTCAGGAAAAGGTCCCGTATCTAACAATGCTCACTGACCTGCAGAGGCAAAGCCGAAGGGTGGGTCTAAAAATTAATCTGCAAAAAACTAAAGTAATGTTTAACCGTCTCGGAACAGAACAGCAGTTTACGATAGGTAGCGAGGCACTGGAAGTGGTAATGTAATACATATACTTAGGACAGGTAGTGACTGCGGATCCAGATCATGAGACTGAACTAATCAGAAGAATAAGAATGGGCTGGGGTACGTTTGGCAGGCATTCTCAGATCATGAACAGCAGGTTGCCATTATCCCTCAAGAGAAAAGTATATAACAGCTGTTTCTTACCGGTACTCACGTACGGTGTAGAAACCTGCAAACTTACGAAAAGGATTCTACTCAAATTGAGGACGACGCAACGAGCTATGGAAAGAAGAATGATAGGTGTAACGTTAAGGCATAAGAAAAGAGGAGACTGGGTGAGGGAACAAATGCGAGTTAATGATATCATAGTTGAAATCAAGGAAACGAAATGGGCATGGGAAGGACATGTAATGAGGAGGGAAGATAACCGATGGTCATTAAGGGTTACGGACTGGATTCCAAGGGAAGAGAAGCGCAGCAGGGGGCGGCAGAAAGTTAGGTGGGCGAATGAGATTAAGAAGTTTGCAGGGACAACATGGCCACAATTAGTACATGACCGGGGTAGTTGGAGAAGTATGGGAGAGGCCTTTGCCCTGCAAGGGCGTAACCAGGCTAATGATGATGACTTGAAGCACTCGAACCCACGCCCCAACATGGAGATATGATGGAATCGGTCATATCTCGAAGTTGGTTTCCAATTGACATCGTGAAGGTCCAGAGTCGAACCCATTACATTTGATTTTCTTATAGGCAGTTAATCCATGCACAGGTAATTGATATACAGTTAATAAGGCACTGGAATCCACAACTTTCGGTGGGAGTCGAGCCCGTGGCCTATGGTGTTAATTAGGGTGAAGATGGTTAAGGTAAAATTAATTAAGGCAGCGTCGACTGAGGCACGCGAACTGACGTCTTTAGATGGGAGAAAAGTATTAGGAAATATCAACCCATTGGAATGGAAATGTCAGGCAATGTAATGAAAGTCTCTTGAGTGCTGTGGCTTTCGCCTTCATCCTCTTTATCGAACGCTAAAATGATAGTAAACTTTTCCCCCTAGTTACCAACCAATAGGAAGAGCAAAAATGCGAGTGTGCATTCCTTCTTAACACCAAATATCAGGTCTGAACAAACTGAGCAAGCCGTCTATTTCCTGCGGTATATTAAGGACCCCTTTGTTTGTGAAATGTTTTAATCTTCGAAACAAAATGGCACGCTAGTTGGTACTGCATAACTTGAGGCATCCTCTGTCGTCCTGGATGTCAATTAGCCCTATACGTCACCTTTTAACATTTATAATCGAGAGATAATCGTAATTTGCTTATTTAGAATCGCGACTGTAATTCACCTAAACGTATCTTGAATTAGAGGGTTGCAATCGTCCCGAAACACGTCCACAATGGGCATTGAAAACAGGGCGAACAACCTATGCTTTCTCGGCCCTTTGTCTGCGTCCTTTAGCGTTGCATGGAACATTTCTAAATAAGAATGCAAACGAACTCGCGCACCTTCCGGTATTTCCGAAATTAATTTTAAAGCGCAGCACTTAGGCGCCCATTCCTCCGAAGACGGTTGGCGTAACCGGATTGGCGACTACAGCGAATGATTAAAGAGCGAACTCGAAGCGCAGCGGGGAATGAAAGACGAGAGGAGAAAAGCGCGAAAGAAGGGTATGGTGAAAACGTGCGAAGAAAAGGGCAGCGCGGCAACGATAACTACGAGATAGCGCCAGAGTAGCGCGCGTTGTCTGTGAGGTCTGTTTCCAGCGAATGCTGTGAAAAGCGGCCACGTGTCACCCACACGCTGGATTTCGCGAACTCGCGTTGGAAACTTCGCACCGTTTGAGCACAGCGCTGTTGTTTGTGTCCCTTCACTCGCCCATTTGTTTAGCGCTGTTTATTATTGCTCCTTTCAAATGTGCCGCACGATACATATTCTCCGCGCCAACCAATAAATCGTTAACCCCACAGAGATGTGCTCACATTTCGCATTAGAGAGTATCGTATTCGGTGAATTCGACTGCTTCGCAATGCCATGAAATCACATCAATCTCTTAATAACAGTCATTAAGCATGTGATCGCGGATAAACAATTCTGTAAAGTATATGCAATTATTGACGAGTGTTGCCTACAGGCAACATTCTTTGGGGGTGCGAGGGCTTACCCCCTCCCAGGTCGCTCCGGCCAGCTCCCTCACAACAGACGTGGGAGGAGCTGCTCAGAACGCCGGATGAAAAACTACAAAAAGCCCTCGTTGCCTCGGGCCGAAAGAGCCGCTCCTCGTGAGGGGCCATCCTACGACTCGGGCCTGCCAGATCATAACTGAGCAGAATCTCAATAAAGTTGTTACCACCACCAACAGGCAACATACCAAAAATAAAAATCGCTTGCTGGGTTTTAATATTGAGTACAATGTTCCTCGCTACATGTTTTGGTCAACACTGCATTACAGGAAGCAGGTGTCATTTGCTGTTTTAGAGCAACGCAAGACGAGAATGAACAACATTGGCGAGTGGCCCGGTTTCTTTCTAGAGAACGGCCAAAAGGACTGATATGTACTAAGTGTGATCAGTGGTCAGGGGAGACAGACCAATGCATGATCTCCGGCTGCAGTAGTATCACACACGTGTTGTAAAGCAAAATAAACGTACACATGATTCACATATGATGAGGTCTCTCTGCACAAACTACAAACGAAACCTGAAGTGGCCTGGGACAAAGCCCACTTCCAGTTTTCTGCCCGCTGATTCCCCACTATTGCTGAAGTAGCTTCCCGAAAATATTTCTTATTTCCGTTAATTACGCTTACGCTTGCACATTCAGATAAGAAATGCACATGGTTTCTGTAAATAAATGTGGCGCAATTAAAGGGATGTTGTGCATTGCCACTTTCAGATTTTTACAGCGCGCATGCCTTACACTACAGGTATATGAAACGAACAGAGTTTGGCATTTATTTAAGCATGTAACTGTTATGGCAAACTTTATTTTATGAATGTGATTAACATAGACCATGTAAGCTAATGGTGTAAGACATCAGAGGGCTTCATTATGTACGATGTTACACATTTTACTTGCCCACCGTGGATTGTTCATCTAGATTTGTTACCCTTGAAATTAACACATGCACAAGTCAGTAGGCATTTATAGTGCTCCGTTGACTCGTACAGGACATGCGCTTATTCTGAAATGAACTGTTTTGTGCAAGAAGCTGCCTGTATACTAACCTAAATGAAAAATACAAGAAAATACTAAACAACATGTCAACTGCTAAGAACAATTTAGAAAAAAATTAGATATGATGAAGGCAATTCTGCTGCTCAGTTAGATGCCTGATGGTCTACGTTGCAAAACTGCGAAGGTATCTCAACGCTTTGCGAAATAGCCGAGTAAATTATTGTTTTCATATTCTATGCTGTAGAACACGCATTTTCTGCCAACTTTCGTCATTACTTTCAACTACGCGCGAAGCCAACCTAAAGTCGCACTACGCTGTAATGTAAGTGGTAGACACATGGGCATTATAGAATACGACTTGAGAAGTTAAGCCACGCTTCTTTTGATGAACAGCATTACAAAAAGAAGGCTGCAGCTGAAAGTGATCCTGGTGGGCTTGGCCATCTTTCGTCTTATTGTGGCAGGTGAGTTGCCTGGCTTTTGAAGTTGAGCTTAACACTGAATCCGGAATCACTCTGCCCTCGCAATGTGCCCTGCGCCTCATGTGACTTCGATGTACGTGAATAATTTGTTGCAATTGGATCACCTTTCTTCACCATTAGATATTTCTTGATTGTGTCTAATGCTCCTATGTTCACGTTTGCATTGACCCACAAGCTACTTTTGGCCAGCATCACCAGTGTATTATGAGTTCGTAGCCCAACGTGGTCACTTGGCAGAGAGATCTGCCGTTACCCATACCATGCTCCAATTGAAACAATTTACCACACTAGTGCTTGCGATTTTTCCCCGCATTACTCTGCGCTCCAGTTCCTTTCGCAGCCATTGCTTTACTGTAAAAGCCCAAGTCTCCGCATATGAAATGAAATACTTATATGCAGGTCAGTCCCAGTAAAAGCTGAACCCAAGATATTTTTTTCATGGTTTCATCGTTCGGGCAATTGCTACTTGACTATTTATCTTGGTATTTCTTAGTTCTTGAAGGTGTTTGTACAGTCCATCATCTTCATTTTTCCCCAGAGGGCAATGCTATGCCTGCCAGCAGCTCCAGTGATGCTGAGGCTAGAGCTTATCCCGAGACTACTGAGCGTGCCGAGCACGGCAGCCCCGAGGTGGCACGCATCAGCGAGGGATGCTTGGCTTCCCTTGTTAAGAACGGCCAGCTGAAGTGCAAGTTTTGCCAGCCACTTGCCACAGGAGCGGCAACTTTCCTTGGCGTTACGCTCTAGCCTCGTCGCCGTTGTGACTGAATGAAGCAGGCTTTGTGCCGCAACACGACACTGCCCATCGGGTCAGCCGCGAGCGGGGGAGTGCCGCGGGAACGTCGACCAAGGCCTCTTCCCACGCACCGTCCAAGACGCAAGACAATGGGCACGTGGCCGCGCTCTGGGGGTCAGCGCCGAGTTCTACGAAGTCCGTGTGACGTCGGCTCCGGACCGTGAACCTATGTGTGTGTGTGCGTGTGTGTGTGTGTGTGTGTGTGTGTGTGTGTGTGTTTGTGTGTGTGTGTGTGTGTGCGTGCGCGCGTGCGTGCGTGTGTAAGCCCTCGAGAAAAGAGGCGGCCGTTTCCGCCACCTTGTAATCGGGGGAGGACCGAGTGTTTATAAACCGCTGTTGTGCAGATGCTCTGGACACTCTCCCAAGCAGTCGTGTTAGACTGACAGACTCTCTCAAGCAGTCGTGTTAGACTGATGTACTGTCTCAAGAAGTCATGTTAGACCGACGTACTTTCTCTCGCAGTCATGCTAGACTGATGAACTGCATGTAAATACTGTAAATAAACCCATATTCCTCGTTCGCGATGAGAAGCAGTCCTTCCCTTCATCAACGTCCTCAGCGTGGATAAGTTGGACGACGGCATGTGCCAGCTACCTTCTAATTCATGCCCGACTCCAATCATGACAACAGATCACGAGCGATGGGATCGAGCCCCCAATCCTGATGCCCTCTGCGGGTAATAACCTGACGCAAGATCGACGCGTTCGAATGATCGTCGGTAGCAAAAGTAGCACGAATATTTCAAAAGAAGTACAGGCTCCGCCCTGCGCTCCCCGCCATGCCCCGATGCCAAATATTGGGCCTTGCGGATCGCCGGTGCGCGTGCTCTTTTTTGCATAGTAAAGTTGCATTTAAAAGTCTAAACATGACCTCCAATGTTTGTAAATTATTGATGATGAAAGCGTTGCCCACTAGGTATGACCGCTGAAGCTCAATGTGCGGTTAACGAAGATGACCTCTCAGATGACCAGTGCGATTATTCAGAACAACCTATTTATTACAAGTAAAGCAATCAATCTTTCACGCTGTAGTAGCAAATAAGATAAAGGACTCACTAAAGGGGAGAAATATTATTGGCCAACAGCGGGCCAACAACGTATGCTTCAGCCGTGTGCTAGTTCTTACAAAATGCAAGTTGTCTTCGGCATCCACTTGTCGAAAAAATGCTCACTCCAACGCGGGGCAGACCACATTGAATGTATCACAACGTTCATTCGGCTTCAACAGCGAGAGATTAGGCCGAGACAAGGCATAGAGGTCATTTCAACTAAAAGAAAGCATTTTGTCCGTCTCCCTGCGCAAGGCACGGTAGCTGTAATCATTAATTGAAAGCGGAGGAGATTAACACCGAACACAAACACATGCGCAGCCGGGCGCACGCGACATATTAGGCCAGTCAACAATGATCTAGGCTGTAGAAGCCTGTTGCTGCAGGCAAGTAAAATGCATTCGTCACTCTGTGCTGCAGGGGCGAGTCAGGTCGCGGATGTAAAATTGTCAGTTCCTAAATGGTATGTAATAAATGTGATGTACCACAGTCACTAGCTGTCGTCTTTGTAGGCAGTTAGGTGAGTCCGTAATAACGTGCTTTGGGCTCTCCCTAGTGTTATTCACACCCCACTTTCTTGACCAACCCAATAGAAGCCAAATAACTCGTAAATGATGCTTGCAAACTTCGCCAACGAATCAGGGATGCCTAATGTTGAAAAAACGAGATTGGGTTTTGAAGGTGAAACAGCTGCTTGGCCTCATGAGGACCATCAGGATGGTGGATTGGATTGGCGTGGAAGACTGTTATCAATTGGTCCGTGATCTCCAGCGGAGGCGAATATGATATCGTGTTCCCCTGTCAGAATGGTATTTTCCGTCCTCGTCAAATTTTACAAGCGTTGAACGCTTGGAGAGCGCTCAGTTACACTTTATTAGCTGTTATTCAACTGCCAATAACTCCTAACTTGTCATTTTTTTAACATTTCTATTCTCCCCGTCCTATCAGCTACGACATGAGCTCGTGATCAGCCAATTATTCCAAGGATTTAGCTAGTTCGATGTGTCGTTCAACGCGAGAGGAGAATTTGTGCGAGGTAAGAAATTTGTTGCTGTGTACGAGGCGGGGCATCTGCCAGCACAGGCAGCATACGCTAACACGATGTGCCATATACTGCATGATGACTTTTGGTATATCATACCCGCTCGTATCTACTGTGTGCGCCCGGGCCCTCACGAGTTGGCACATGCATAAGCTGCAATTTCGGCACGACAGCAGTGCCATAAGCTGCCGATGGCATTTGTCATTATTGATCTTCATTTTTCGTAGTCAGGATCACCATGCCCATCTTCACATTGCCTTAGAATGAAGAAAAAGAAAAACTTGTCCCCGAAGGCCAGCACTGTGATTCGAATCCAGACTGCAGTAATGCGCATTTCACTGTTGGACTACCCACAACATGAGCTTTTACGCAGATGATTTGTTCCTCTACAGTAGTACTTATCGACGTGCGCAGTTTCCTGAACAAGTAGCTTCGACACTTATAATTACAGACTCTATGATGCTAATATGCAATGACCACATATGCGAATAAGCAAAAGTCACTCTCACATGGCTCTAAGCAACATAGGGCCACCATGAAACAACCTACCTGTTTACATTTGGAGGGATTTCTTCAAATATATTATTTTCCACTAGAAACTTGATAAGGATGGAGCACCTCACCAAGAGGGGGTACTAGTCCGGCCTAATGTGCCGTTCTCTATGCATAATCATTTTTAGATAGGTATTTGAAGAAAACACATTCTTGAGCAAATGACCTGTTTTGTAATATGGTCCTGCATGTGTGTTTTAGAAGCTGTGCAATAACATAAGAAAACAATATACCTCGAGAGATTGGCAAAAGTTACAACATAGTGCGTGTATTGATGCTCAAGTCCTTTAGAGTACAGCGAACAATATTTCAAAACAGAGTGGTCTGTTTGCAGCTAGTCAAAAAATGTTCGTTTGTCTCCGGTAGATCACATAGCTTATAGAACAAATGAAAATAGGATTTCTTTGCAACCTCACTTTCACAAGGAAGTTTTCAGACTTGCAAAATGCAGGTAATACATGCCTTCTTTTGTAAATTCTATTCTGCCCCATTACACACTGACAGCACGGCGCAATTACTGTAATTGTTTGCGTTTCACATAGAGCCTCAGAGCAGTGGCTTCTGTGCGTTTGTCTCGGAAGCCAGAACAAGCTATACTGTAGCGTATGGAAACCACATTATGGGCACCGCATAATAGCTCCTTTTGACAAGATGACGGTATGCTGCTGTGTAATTCTACACTGCGATACTCTTGAAAACAGTATCGGTGGCACAAAAAAGGTAGGACGTGTACATAACAATGATGACGATGGCCAGCCGCAAGCATGGCACATACCCACAATAGAGGTCACACCTACAATTACTCTGCATGTACATATTATCGCCCTTCTGAAGATGGATAGGATAGGATAGGAATAAACTTTATTTGTCCAACGGTTATTGATGTTGGGGCCCGGCGCTAGGCTGCCAGGGGTCCATCGCCCGAGGAAAATCTTTCGAGATCTTCGGCAACGGCCCTGGCCCACTGGACGGCCCACTCCTCGTCTTCCGGTGCCTCGCTGAGGAGGGCGGTTTGCCATCTCTCAGCGAGGCGCCCCGCTTCAAAGGGTTCTGGTGTTGTATTCCCCCTTCCTCTTTGTCCTTGTTCCACGTGGCGTTGGCATTCCCAAAGCACATGGGCCATATCGGCCCGTTCGCGCTCGCACCACGGGCAGCCCGGCGACGGGTGCAGCGCGGGCCACAGGCGGTGCAGGTGGTAGGCGTTGGTGAAAGCGCCCGTCTGCAACCGTCTCAGGTCGACCGCCTGGGACCTGTCTAGGCGCCCGTGGGGTTGTGGATATTTTCTTCGTTCTTTCCTATAGTGACCAAGCACCTCTCTTTACGTTGCCGGAAACTCCTTGACATCGCAGTCGGCGTCCGCGTGATCCCCTGCTCCGTCCGCGGCGATTTGTGTTGTATTGGTAACGACAGCGTCCGCGCCAGACGGGGTGACAGCCGCCGTCGCCGTCAATCCTCCACTGGGGTCCCGCACAACAAAGGCAGCGGCTGCCCTCTGGGTGACCGCGTCGTGGCGGGTAAGCTGCCTCGCGACGAGGTGGGCGCGCTCATTGTGGTTGGGTGGAGTGTCGTTGCGTCTTCGGCCGTTAGCATTGTTGGTGTCATTATTGTCGTGGCTGTTGTTGTTGTTACTGCCAAGCTCCTCGACGTGCGCGGGGAACCACTTGAGGGACTTGTTTGTAATCGCGCCGGATCCGAAGTCCCCGGCCCGGGCGCTGAGCATGCGCGCCACATCCGCGGACACCCAACCTTTGGTGTAATTCTGAATCGCTTATTTGGAGTCGCTGATGATCAGGTTATCCTCCGCACCTCCGTGGAGTACCGCGAGGGCTATGGCCATCTCTTCCGCTGCTTCGGCCGACGGCAGCCTCGCTGATGCCGTGACGTGGATCGTTCCCTTTGTATCTACGACTGCCATGGAGAAGGCGGGCGCCGCCGCCGTCGGCCAGCCGTGTAGATGTTGCCGTTGTTGCTGCTGCTGTTTTTGTCGTAGTAGCAGTAGTGGTGGTGGTGCTGGTAACTGCGGTTCATCTCGCACATTCCCTTGTAGCGGCGGTGGTGGTCGACGCTCATCGTCGCCATCAGAGTCACTGACTGGCCGCGTGTACCTGGCTGCATCGACGAAGAGGACGCCTTCTTGTCTTCCATGCTTCTCGAGGATTGCTACCGCCCTTCGTATACGTCCTTGCACGTCATGCACCGGGTGCATATTCTTCGGCATGTTTTCCGTCTGTATGGCGTCCCTGACTTGCGGTAGCAGTGATTCATTCAGTCCACGCGCCTCGTGATATCGAATCCCGAGCAAGTCTAGGATTCGTCTTCCCGTTACGGTGCTCGACAGCCGCTCCAGCTGCGCGATTCTCTGCGCCTCGGCGATCTCCTCGAGCGTGTTGTGTACGCCCAAGTCGAGGAGCCTGTGGGTTGGCGTGTACTGGGGTACTCCCAGGGCGGTCTTGAACGCCCTGCGGATCGCCACGTTCAGCTTGTCGGTTTCGCTCCTGTTCCAGTCGGCGTACGCGGCGACGTACGCTGTGTGGCTCAGCGCGTACGCCTGTATCAGCCTCGTAACGTTGTGTTCCTTCATTCCTTTCCTCTTGTTCGCAACCCGCCGCACGAGGTGTGTGGCGGCGGCCACTTTCTTCTGCAGTCGGGCAACCAGGTCGCGGTTGGCACCGTTCTCTTCCAGCCACAGGCCGAGCACTCGCAACTTGGACACCGTCGGTATTCGGGTCCCCTTCCTCGTCGTGACGCGGACGCCCAAACGACGGGCGTCTAGCACGGCCTGCGGAAGTGGTCCTTTCTTGCGCGGCCTGTGGAGCAGGATCTCCGACTTGTCGGGTGAGCAGACGAGTCCCGTGTCTTCGAGGTGCCGCTCGACCTCCCGGATGGCCCGCTGCAGCCGGTCTTGCATTTCGCCGACGCTCGTGTTCTCCGTGGTCCACACCATCACGTCATCTGCGTATATCGTATGATTGATGCCCTCTATCGCGTCAAGACGCTCCGGCAGGCCGATCATGACGAGGTGGAAAAGCATGGGGGAGAGTACGGAGCCCTGCGGCGTTCCCGCACCACCCATTCGGACCGTTCGTTGTGGGGCCCCGTCGATCTTGACTGTCGCCTCGCGCCCATTCAGGAAGCTGCTGACATATCGGTGGAACCTCGCCCCAAGATCGAGTCGGCTGATCTTGTCCAGTATAGCCTTGTGCTTCACAGTGTCGAAGGCGCTCTTGAGGTCTAGCCCGAGTAGGGCGCGCACGTGCGTGCTCGGAGCGTTCACGACCTGTTCCTTGATAGCAGCATGGCGTCCTACGTTGAAAGCCCCTTCCGGAAACCTATGATGTGGGTGCCGAAGGCGTCCTGCTTCTCGAGCAGCGTCGTCACACTGTTAAGGCAGGCATGCTCCATTACTTTCCCGACGCAGGACGTGAGGGAGATCGGCCTCATGTTTCGGACCTCCAGCGGTTTGCCCGGCTTTGGTATCAGTATAACGTCCGCGGTCTTCCACTCTTGCGGAATTTGGCCCTCCTTCCAGCACCCGTTGATGTACTCGCAGAGCTTCTCGATGGCGGCGTCGTTCAGGTCAATCAGGATTTTGTTGGTGATCCTGTCAGGACCGGGCGCCGAGTTGGTCTTCAGTAGCTGGAGAACCGTTCTAATTTCCTGCACGGGAAAGTCCGCGTCCAGCTCCTCGTTGGGAGCCCCGCAGTACTCTGGGTGACTCTGCCATTCCGGGCGTGCGAGGTGCGTCTGCACGATCTCTTCCGCGAAGGCCTCTGGGTCGTCCTTGTACTTGTGTCGCAGCTTGGCCATCTCTGTACGGGTCGCCGTTCTGGTGTTTGCCGGGTCGAGCAGGTGCCTGAGAATCTTCCAGGTGCGTCGAGCGCTCATGTTCCCATCGTGTCGCACAGCTCCTGCCATTCTTGCTCGCACAGGCGGGCGCAATGCGTCTCGATCTCCCGGTTGATTTCGGCGATCTTCTTGCGTATCTTCCTGCTGAGCTTTTGCCTACTCGCTCTCCGTTGCATGGATTTCTTGGCCGCAACAAGATGTGCCAGCCGGCAGTCCACTCTGGACGGTTGGGGAGCGCCGTCGTCTACGGCTCCGCGGGATCTGTCTGCCTCTTCTTTGGGTGGTTCTTGTCGCCAGTCCGTCCATTCGATCTCATCGGTGCCTTTCTCTACGTCCGCGAGTAGTACTCTGCACCATTCGCTGATGTCTTCGATCGGGCCCTCCTTCTTGTCTTGCTCTCTATTTTTTTCGGAATCTGTCCCAGTCTACGATTCTCGCCTTTCGGCAGACGCCCTCCTCGCTTTCATCCTCTCCCACGGTCATGCACAGGATCCTGTGGTCACTCTCCAGGTCCTCGAAGGAGTTCGACCAAGTAACCACGCCCGCGCCTGACAAGACGGAGAGGTCGGGGTATGTGTCGCGGCACACTCCCTGTCCGATCCTCGTATGCGAAGCAGGTTCGTTGAGTACACTGAGGCCGAGCGCGTCCATCAGTCCGGCTAGCCTCTTCCCTTTCGGCGAGTCGGCTGCGCATCCCCATTACGTGTGCGGCGCATTGAAGTCTCCGCATATCAGCAAGGGACTGGAGGCGGCCTTGGCCATCGCTTCGCGAAAGAGGGCGTCGAAAGTGTGAGTGCGGTATCTTTGCGAGGGGGAGCTATATACGTTGAGCACGAAAAGGCCGGTTTTCCTACTTCCAATACTCGGCACGACTTCGACCAGTACATGGTCTATGTCCCACTCTTCGTGGAGCACGAGTTCGTGTTCGATGAAGGCCGTCCCGCGCTTAACCAGGGTGCATACCCTGACGTCCCTCCCCATGGATTCGTAGGGGGGACCACACGTCACATAACCTGGGAGCTGGGCCCGGTCGAAAGGTTCTTGCAAGGCAATCACAACAGGAAGTTTGTTATTGGCAAGCGTTTTCATGTATTGCACCATCGTTGCTTTCTTGCTTTTTAAGCCTCTGCAATTCCACTTCCAGACTATGCGTCTGTTGTCGGACTTGCGGGACACAGAAATGATTGTTATGCAGATGTGTTGGGGGGACAAACTGTCCGTGCGTCCCTCCTGCCCCGGTGCGGGTGGTGTTGGCGTTGTTGTCGCTGGCGAGGATGGCCGGTGCGTTTACCGCTTGTGGCGATGGTACCCCGGCCCTTCCGGACAGGTGGTGGTGATGTTGCTGTTGCTTCAGCTGCATCGTTCCGTGTTCCAGATCTTCGATTCGCTTATTCATGGCCGCGAGTTGGGTGTTAACCGCTGCGTACTGCGCGTTCCGTCCCGCGTCGGATTCGTCCAGCCTTGTCAGGAGTATGTCAACCATTCTCTCCGTCTTGTCCGTCAGTTTGTTCACCATCTCTTCGATCGCGTCTATCTTTCTGGCTCCTGACCTGGGTCTCTTCAGTGCTTGTGCGTGGTCCAAAGCGTCTTCCGTAGGTGGCGTATCGCTTGTGCCCTTGCGCTTGGAGCCCGCCGCCGCCGGCGCTTCTTCTTGGCCGCAACACATGTCCATCTGGCCTACTTCGCCTCCTGTCGCGGTCGCATCGCCTCGCTCGGCGGCCTCACGGGAGGTGAAGGAGGAGATCCTCTCATGAGGGGATTCTCTCATGCCCTTCAAGATTTCGTTGAGCGTCTGTTGTAGCTCGTCGATTTTCCTCGCTGATTGTTCGTTTTGCTTTCGGGCCCTGCCCAGCTCTTCTCGAAGTTCGTTATTATCTCGCTCCATTTTCTCCATCCTCGCCGCCAGGAGGGAGTCGGGGGCTTTCCTCGTGCTGCCAGAAAGGGGGGTGCTCTCTACAGAGTATCCATTTCTTTCCGCGACTATGTCGGACCAGATGACCTTGCGCGGCCCTGTCTGTATCTCGCCATGTGTGGCCCGCACGCCGTCTGGCATGGGGCGGTTTCGGTTTCGGTTGCGGCTTCCACTCCAACTCCGGCTTCGACTTCTGTTCTTAGGTCTGTTACGACTTCGGGTATGTCTTCTTATCGGCGAGAGAGATCCGGATCTCGAGCGACTTTGGCCTTTTCCCTGCGCCATACTGTACCCCGATGGTGATAGGGTCCGCTGAGGGGTCTTTCCTTCTTCCAATGTGTGTTCCCTTTCTTCTCTGCTTCTCGCCCGCCACCTTCTCTCCTTCACTATGTGTGGCAACTTATATTTTGCCTTGCACATTCCGTCGGCCGTGGGGTGCGCCTCACCGCAGATCCGGCACTTGGGCGTGCACTCGTGTTCGATGCTCGGGTTCTTCTATCCGCAGGCCGGGCATAGTTTGATCTCCGGTCTTGGGCATACGTCGATGGCCGAGGTCGGTGGCCGAGCCTGCCGCACTCTTTGCAAAAGTCAATCTGTTTCCGATACAATGATACTCTTATCATGATGCTATTGAAGTAAGCCCACGTGGGGACTCTGTTTCCGTCATACAGCAATATCACGGTGGTCGTACTGCCGAGCCGCTTGGCGTAAGTTAAAGAGGGGTTTCTCGAGTTCACCAGAGCATGCATGACCTGGTCTTGCGTATACTTCAGGGGAATGTTGCGGATATAGCCTTTTGCCATTTGCTCGGGCGCCGAAACGTACGCGTTGGTCTCGTGCCTCTTTCCGTTGGTCGTCAAAACCTTGATCTTAGCGATTTTCGTCGCAGTTGTCTCGTCCGGTGTGCTTATCACCAGGATGTTTTGCATGGGATTGGGACAGATCGTGATCATCTCGTCGTCACCCACTACCACTTCTTTGCGTATCGCCTCGTCGAGACCCGTTCCGCACGTGTTCCTTATATTCAGCCCGTCTTTCGGTCGAACAATTATCTTGATATCATCCCTGGGTAGCCTGGGCATCCTACTTGCTCGTAGAACTTCTTTCACTGTGCTTCGGCCGCCTAGGGGCATCGGGCTTCGCGAGCGGGTGTCGTCCTTTCCCGCCATCTGGGTAGCGTTCGTGCGGTGCCTTCTTCTGTGTGTAACTTCGATCCAACCGCCCGCAACGCCTTCAGCGTCTTCTCCCACGGAAACGCGTTTTGCGTCGTTGGGTCCGTTGTCCGGGGTCTCCCCAGTTCCTGCCTCGTCTATCTCCATCTCGGTGGCATCTCGTTCAATCCCCGAGTCCAACGAAGGATGCGCCAGGCCCAACCGTCGTTAGGCCTGGCCGCGCTCACATGGGACGGGTGCGATTTTCGTACCGTACAAACTCGCAAACTTCACGCTCACCAAAAAGTTGGTATCCCTGGGTTCGCGATGACTTGATCTTTCAGATGATATGCCGCTTTTGGGTGTAGGACTCAAAAAAACTGCGGAAACACTCATAAATTGATGGAGCCGAGAAGCTTCCGCTCCCACTGGCGACTTCTTCCTTCTGAAGATGCTATTAAAGTTTCTGTGTTGCTGATGATGATGTGCGGTGTTTTATGGCGCAAGTGCCAGGTTTGGCCAAAGAGCGCCAGGCCAATGGAAATGAGATGAAAGTGAAGCGATGAATGACGAGCAATGGTTGTGACACGGCTTTAAAGGAGCCTAAAAGACGGTCACTATAAAGTGTGTAAAAGCTGCATGTAATAAAGCTATGGCAATGACTATGAAGCGTGCAAAGGATGCGAAAGATGCATTGTGAAAGAATTACAATGTGCTAAAATTGGTCATTCGATAACGATTTTAAAAACACTGCTGCCGTAACAGAGCCCTTGAAGCGCAAGGACCTCAAGGCGTGTGCTGTACAAGGGCTACTATCATAGCAGCATCCTCTAGAGAGAAGATGCGCTGCGATGCTATTGTGCTATTGACATGCGAAACCACATCGTTCAAGAAACCTAGGACAGCTTTGGTAGTAAAAAGGGATTCCTTACCAAGAAACATACCGGGATGGAGAGGGAGACAATATCGGTATGCTAGAGGAAAATGTTTCCTTCTTTCTCTTTCGGCTTCCCGACACTCCACGAGGACGTGGAGGACGATGAGCCTTTCACCACATCTACCACAGGTAGAAGGTTCGCTGCTAGTAAGCAGAAAATTGTGAGTACCATTTGTGTATTCTATTCTGAGTCGACAGTATAGGATATCAGTCCGTCTTGTTTTTGTAAGGGGGGGCCAGACACCTAACTTTGGCTTAATTAAATGGCGATTATTAATTGTTTTATTGTCCCACATGCGTTGCCAATGGCTTCGCAGTTTCGTTCGCAAAAAAGCAGGTATAGGCAGGTAGTCTGTGGCAGGAATAGCAGTGGTGGAATTATCAGCTTGGGGGGGGAGGTGTTATTGGTGTGGCCATGTTGTCTGCCAGCACATTACCTTTGATGCGTCTATGACCAGGGACGCAGCACATTGTCACTTGTCTACGAGAAGAATAAATATCGCACAAGAAAGAGTAAACCTAAATGAAAACATTATTTTTGTGTTTTTTTAAAGGCATCAGTGCTTTTATAACACTTAACGAGTCCGTGAATATCATCGCTTTCTTTAGTCTTAATTACTTTATGTGTTTTAACGTAGACAATACTGCATAGGCTTCTGCAGTAAAGATGCTTGTATGGGGGTTTAGTACACCTGCTTCAGAGAAAGAGGGCCCAACAGCTGCGTAAGACAGGCCATCATGCGACTTTGACGCATCGGTGTAGAATTCAGAACAGCGGTAGATCAATTGGAGTACACGGAAATGCATTCCTATTTCGATTTCTGGTGCCTATTTTGTAACTCTTACGAAAGATATATCACATTCTATCACCTGCCAATCCCAAGGGGGTAGCTGCTTCGCTGGAGGCATTAAGCGGTGTTCGAAGAGTGGGACATCCCTTTCCACAACTAAGCTCCCTCACACGGAGTGAAAAAGGCTGTCTCGCATAGGTTCGATAACGGAAAAGTGCAATACATGTCGAATCGTTAATAGTTTCACAACGCGGATGTTCAAGATTAAAGTGCGCTTTAAGGAAATATGTAAAGCTGATGTATTATCGGTGCAGATTGAGTGACCACTCATTCGATTCGACATATACGCTTTCAAATGGTTTAGTTCTGAATGCGCCTGTGGCCTGACGTACACCCAAGTGCTGGACGGGATCCCGCATTTTTAGTGCGCTCGGGGCGGCACAGTTGTATACTATGGCGCCATAGTCTAACATTGATTGAATCAGGCTCTTCTAAATATTCATTATACACTTCCTGTCGCTACCTCATGTTGTGTGTGATAGTATTTTGAGTAAGTTCATTGTTTTTAGACATTTCGATTTCAGATATTTTATGTGTGGGATAAACGTAAGCTTAGAGTCCAGTATTACACCTAGAAATTTGTGCTCGTTGTTTACAGGTATTTGTTGTCTAAACAGTTTTATGCACGGGTCTGGAACCAGGCCTCTTTTTATGGTAATGAGAACACAAGAACTTTTGTGGGCGTTGATATTGAACCCATTTTCGTCTGCCCACTTAGATATCTTGTTCAAGCACGGCTGTACTTGTCTTTTGCACCCTGCAAGGTTACAGGATTTGAAACCTATTTGTCTGTCACCTACGTAGACGGAATAGAATATAGCTGGTGGTAAGGAAGCGTGAAGTGCGTTCATCTTAACTGTAAAGAGTGTGCAGCTGAGCACACCTCCCTGGGGTACGCCAGTTTTCTGTATAAATGGACGTGAGAGTACATTCCCGACATTTAGGCGGAAGGTACGATTGGACAGATAACTTTCTATCAGGTTTAGCATATTGCCACGGATTCCCATTCCCGACAAGTCTCCCAAGGTCCCGTAACGCCACGTTGTGTCGTACGCCTTCTCCATATCGGGGAATGTCGATAAGAAAACCTGTGTACAAACGCGTGACGAATATTTATTTCAATGCACGCGAGATGGTCGGTTGTGGACCGACCCTCTCTGAAGCCACACTCATAGGGATCAAGCATTTTGCTCATTTCAAGGATGTGTATGAGTAACCGGTTAATCATTTTCTCAAACAGCTTACAAAAGCTTACAAAAGCATGAGAGCTAGCGGGCGGTAGCCTGCCGCTGACGGAGGAGCTTTACCTTGCTTCAAAACGGGGACAACAGTTGCTTCTTTTCCTGCAGGTGGAAGATATCCAGCAGCCCAAATAGTGTTGAAAAGTGCAAGTAGTGTCAGTTGTGTATCAGTGCGTGCCTTCTTAATCATGTCGTACAATATTCTATCAGGAACCGGTGCAGAGCTCTTGCACACGATCAAGGCCGCTCTCAGGTCGGCAATGCAGAAAGGACGGTTATATAGTGCGCTTTGTGGGGATTTCCGCTCAAATGCCTTAAGTTCTTCTATTTGTCTGTACTTCATGAAGGATTTTGAGCAGTGCATTGAGCTTGACACACGCTCAAAGTGCTCCCCTAGGGTGTCTGCCTGCTCTTCTATAGTATTCCCTTGATCGTTCACCAGAGGCAACGGATTTATTTGCTGCCATTTTAGCTTCCACACGCCATTCCAAACTTTCGCCTTCTGTGTTTATGAACTTATACCTGAAAGGAACCTCACCCAGCTTTCTCTCTTCGCCTGACGTCGTATCCGCCTTCCGTGGGATTTTATGTGTTTAAACTGCAGAATGCGATTTTCTGTATTCGGCGATCTCCGCAATGTGCTCCATGCCTAATTCTGCCTCTTTCGCGCATCTCTGTAGTTTTCATTGCACCAGGGAACACATCTTTTCACTGAACCACCATTTGTTTGCGTCATAAACTTTTTAGTGGCATCAATAATACAGCCGTAAAATATGCGACCGCATCATCTACAAAAAAATTGTTTATAAAATCGGGTCATAAATAAGTTAACTCTTTAAAATGCTCCCAGTCAGCCTATGCTAATTTCCAAATGGGAATACATGGAGGGTTGTTATGCCGCGTTATTAAGTTTATAGTTATAGGGAAGTGGTGACTTCCAAAAGGATTACTGATCACATTCCATTGCACATGAGGCAGAAGAGAAGCACCGCCTATTCAAGGTCTATGTACGAATATGAATCGTGTTTGATGCTGTAGTATGTTGGCTCCTTCTTATTAAACAGGCAGGCACCAGATGTAAGGACGAAATTTTCAATCAGTCGCACTCTTCCTTCACAACGCGCGTTTCTCCAAAACGTGTTGTGGGCGTTAAAATTACCCACAAGTATGTAGGGTTCCGGGAGTTGATTTATGAGGTCATAGAAATCTGTTATTTGGATGTGATAGCTTGGGGTTATATATATGGAACAGTTAGCAAATTATTGAAAAGAATCCCTTTAATTGACACTGCCTCGAGGGGTGTCTGCAAGGCTACGTGACGTCAAGCTACGGACTCGTCTGCAAGGATTGCTACGCCGCCGCACGAGGTATTAGCCTCATCACGGTCCTTGCGGAAGATTGTGTAATGACGAAGAAAGTTTGTGTGCGTTTTAGATGTGTCTCTTGAACACACAGCAACTTTGGATTATATTTGTGTAGGAGTTCTCTAATAACTTCATGGTTATGGAGAAGTCCTCTAACATTCCAGTGTAGCATTTGTGTATCCATTATGCTACTTGTGTTTATTGCTCTGTGTTTATGAGACGATCCTTAGCTCACGGGCTCTTTGGGGGCACCGTGACGTGAGTTTTATCTTTTTTGAAGCGGTCGAGAGAGGCTCGCCGCTCCTTAGACGCTGGTGGCGCCCTCTGGCTGGTTGTTGTGTCCATCGCCTCTTGCGAGACACTGGACACGCACTACTCCGAGCCGTATGTTTGATGTGAAGGCATCGGCACGTGTGATGAGGCCTTTGAGGTCACCTGCCCGGAGGTGGGTGGCCCCTTCTGCTGCGGTGGCGGAGCAGCGCTAGCTGCAACCGCCGCGGGGGCAGATGGCGTAACTGCCGACTCACTGCTTTTGGGTCGGAGAGCCGCCGGAAGTCGTTGTGTCGCTGCCCCCTGACGCGTCACATCGGCAAAGGTGTTCTTAGGCAGGTATGAAACCCGCCTGCATGCCTCCTTAAACGTTACATTTTTCTTTACTTTGATTGTGATGATTTCTTTTTCTTTTTTTCCAAGACGGGCAGGACCGCGAGTACACCGCATGCTCGCCATCGCAGTTGACACAGTGTGGGGTGTTCTGGCAGGTTTCAGAGGAGTGTTCATTTTCACTGCACTTGGCATAAGTCAGCCGGCCTCAATAGTTATGTGAGTTGTGGTCGAACCTTTGACACTTGAAGCATCTCATGGAATTTGGCGCATACTGCCTAACACGAATCTTGAGGTACCCGTCCTCGAGGGTGTCGGGCAAAACACTAGAGCCGAAAGTATTAGGTGTTTTGTCTGAATTTACTTTCCTTCCCACCTCATCTTAATTTGTTTGACACTGATGACGTTCTGATCACTCCAGCTCTCCAGGAGTTCAGCTTCAGAGAGCTCCAGCAAATCAGCATCGGAGACGACGCCGTGGATGGTATTTGCGGTACGGTGTGGGGTAACTGTGACTGGAACATCCCCAAAGGACACTAGATTAGGTAGTTTTTCATGCTCTTTATGGTCACGAAACTCCAGTAGAAGATCGCCGCTTGCCATTTTCGACGATTTGTAAGCTGGTCCAAATATTTCAGTCAGATGTCGAGATGAGAAAGGCTGACATTATTCTCACCGTCTTTCCAGATTGATCAGATTGGAGGACGTGAAAGCGGGGAAAGTTGTATGTTCGGGTGCCCGAAAATTTAGACTTCGGTGCGCCCTTGTTTAGAAGGGCGATCAGGAAGTGGGGGAAAGGAGTTGTCCGTGAATAAACATAAGAAATTCAGCAACAGCGCCGACCACCCATCACGGAGCCCAACGAGGGGACGTTACAGAGCTTGCACACAAGTCTGCACTACGCCAGTCGTACGCCGTTACTATAACCAAATATGGTGTACCCAAGGTTGGATAGTCACACAGGGTTAACCCTTGCCGCCAGGAAGAAAGGGAGTAAATGGAAGAGAGAAGGAGACAGGAAAGGCTAAAAAGCGGGAGAGAGAGAGACGAATATTTGAGAAGAGAGAGATAGGGAAAGGCGATTGCCGGCTTCCTTCAGGTGGGTCATTTTGGAGGCGCCGTCTATACGAAGCGGGGGCCAAAGAGGTGTGTTGCCTCCGCCGGGGGGCCCTCAGGTTCAAACACCGAGCATCGGCTCAACCCCCAGGATCTTCCTTTACCCGTACACGGCTAAGCAGCGCACGGCTACACGCAGGAGGGTCCAACCCTCGTGTGCTTGGGTACGTGATGTCGCAAAGCAGCAAACGCCTGCTGACGCAGACTGTGTTGCTCCAGGTTCTACATTGCTGCAGCCTCGTTGCCGCTTTCACTAATAAAGCTGGTGTTAACCACCTTTATTATCTGTCTCCTGGTAAATGGAGTCCAGTCGTCTACTGAAGTCGTCGACTGAATTTTTTGCGTTCTTTGCCGCACATTTCTTATACAAAACGGTGCTGTAGCATGCCTGGCTTTGTCATAAAGGCAAGGTTTCCCATCATGCGTTACATTTGCCGGCAGTCTGAAGCCGGTACTGAAGTCTTTGTCTCGCTGCGGGTTAGGTAGTACTTGTGTACTCTGCTTTGCTACCACCAACGGCATATATAGAATTTATTGCTTTCAGGACCCTCTTATGCGAACGTAGACCTGTAATAAATATGCACAGCATGGACATGTGGTGTCTCTCACTTTTTCGTGCAGACTACAAACTGCACATGCTACGACACAATCTTTCTTCTTTCCTACATAAATGCAAACACAATACACGTCGAAACCTCAATTGCCAGCACTTTTGTGAATTTGCTGTAATGGTTGTTGGTTGTACGTGGCATATATTTGTACCTTTTTCTTGTGCTTCGCTTTCATAGTAGTAGTTGGTTTATTTCATTTTTACTGCTGCTTACACTCATAGCAGTACATCTGCATTACTGCATCGGCTTCTGTTTGAGTTTGTCTCTTGCTAGGCTGCTGTACCAGCCTTGCAACGGCTACCTGGGCCTTTGGCAAGCTTTTCGCCTAGGTAGCCATCCAGTGCTATCCGGTGAATAATATTAATGAATGAATGAATGAATGAATGAATGTGTTATGGTGAACACTGAGTGTGTTCATTGCCAACAGTGCCGTCTTTCAGATTGCAGATACATAGTATGTACGAATTGCTCTGGTTGGTATCACTTGGGGTATGAAGGCTTTGACACAACCGATGCAACATTTACTGTGTTGCGGTGTGTGTGAAAAAACATGAAAAGTGGTGATGCAAGTCATTTCGAACAGCAACATGCTTTTTCAAGGTGCAGATTTGAAGTTTGCAGTGATTACCAAGCCAGACAAACTGTTAGCTTTAAATCTGAAATAGAAGTGCTGCGAATGACTGTAGAAGCAATGCAGTCAATTAGCATCGAGTCTGGATGTTACGATGAGCTTGCGCTCTGTGGAGATTCCTACGCCGTGACATTCTTTTCTTCACAAGTAGCAGTTCTAGAGTCAACTGTGTCCACCGAAGAGTCAATCATTATCAAGTCGCAGGTCAAAATGAATTACTTTGGGCAATACAGCAAATTCGTCAAGCCTTGGAAGTACACACTGTGCCTCAAAATCCTAATGAAAATCTAGCTGGTGGCCTTAAGGATAATGCTGATCAAGAAAGCTGAGCATCACCTCGTTTGGCCATAGTCGGTTAGTTGCATCACGCAGGCTGCCGTTACTTAGTAATAAAAAAGGAACAGTCACTGTCAGGTTCACGATTGTTGCATTGTGTGGCACATGGCTGGTTCCTCGAGCAAAGCTGCAGCTTTTCAGTGAGAGGTGAATTAGCTACTGTATTTCTCAGAACATTTGAGCAAGATTTACAGTAAACTGTTCTTCGTGACGTATGCAACAGCAACAACAGAGAACTTCAAATTCGCATAGATAAAGAAAGGAAAAATTTTTACGTGCATGGAAGAGCGCGATCCGGCAATTTCTGTACTACAACCCACTGATTTCCTGTAGCTATGGCAGATTTATAGAAATTGATTGCTATTATGCGCCTATTCTCACGGCAATGAACAATTTGTACTGTTCATTTTATTAGTTTCAGAAATTCTATTATAATGGGGGGATGTCTAAGGGCAGTTTTACTACCATCCATGTTAGCAGAATTATCCAGAAACACTGACCTAGGTTTCTTACGGTGTTAGCATTATTAGTGAATTTTCTCAAATTTTGCTATTAACCAAAATTAAAAATTCTCATGAACTGTCTAAACATTATTAGCAGTCTGACTACCACAAACATTTTTCATGCATAAAGAGAAATCGCGCGGCTTCACATTTGCAGTCTAATTTTCGCAGTTTCTTTCATAGGCAATTTATAGACCTCCACATTCGACCTCTGGCAGCATGACAGAACAATTACGTCTAGATTTGGTTACAGTGATGTAAACATCAACTTACTACAACTGAATATCAAATCACAGTCGAATACTTGGATATTCTAGCCTATTATTGGGGTTGAGACCACAATCAACAGTCGTACACACGTAAAATTCTCATGCCTAGACCATATCAATGTGAAACCTCAGCCACATGATACGGTTTGATTCATTAATGAACAAGAAAGTTCTGAAAACTTTTTTTTTGCGCGTTGTCGTTTCTTGCAGGCTAATTATGTGCGAAGTGCAAGTTCCCCGACGCGTTTTAGATTACTGATAGACATCACCGTGCTAGACGTGTCGGCTAGTCGGCTAGTCGGCTGGTTGTGTGCGGACACCCCACGGGCTCCCCGGGACCCAGCTTTGACTTCCCCGCTGCTCGTTGGGCCCTCTGGAGATCAGCAAAGTTGGGATAGTTAGCGCTGTGTCTGTCCATTTCTTCCTTTCCTAAGCGGTTCTTAGATTCTTCGGTTTCTTGCACGCAAAATTAAGGGTCTTCAACGTGCAGCTGTACAGAACAACGCAAGGAAAGCATGGCGTGGGGCGTTGGGTGCTATTTTGCTATTTTTGAGAGAGAAAAAAATCGTAGCCGTAGTGAGAACCTGGCCTAACAATTTTTACATAATAAAGGGATATGTAATGCAATGTCTTATTTGTAAAAATTATTTCTTCAACTGTCTTTCAGGGTAGGTGGTCACCCCGACTTATCCATATCCGCTTGTTTCAATTTTGACTACGATTAGGTGTAAGACAAATCAATTATTTTTAAGGACATTGCAGGTATATTCAGCTTCTGCTATTGCACAGAAAAACTATTGTTTGTGCAGTTTAAGTTTTAATGGGTACAGGTGTCCTTCGGCCTTGTACTTGGCTTTGTGAGAGGGTGTTCTCATCTCGAATGAGGCCTATAGTGGCTCTGGCGGCTGCTCCGCACGTTTTCTTCCAGGTCGCTCGGTGCCCATTTTTATGGACCATGCATGCCCTTCCCTTAAGCGTCTGCTTTAAGTGGTAGGCAATGTAACAGATATAAAACCACCAGGTACCTACCGATAAAATAGGTAAAAGTAAAATAGGTAAAATGGCCTTTACGGACCTCAAAGCTCGTTGGCATACCTTTCCTAGGAGCCTCACCTGCTGTATACGACAAACGGCATTGGATTGAGCACCTACTGTGGCTTATGGTAGGCTACGGCTTAGCAGTGACATACCGCTTATAGGTACAGATATCATCTAGCCTCGTGTGCTGCTGTAAGAAGAGTGGGCCTATACTAGCCATGTCTCTGACTTTATCACATGTCTAATGTCATAGCCTTGGGTAGAGTATTCGCTGCAAGCATGGGTGACATTCTGTATCACAGGCATAGCCGGACATCTACCAATAAAATACGCAAAAATTCGCTCACCAGGCTGGTGTTCAGCCACTTTCATGGGGACCTCGATGCTTGGGAGGATGCCCACATGTTGGGAAATTGCCGGCGAGGAACTAACAGGCATCCTTATAAAGCAACGATGGCCTAGAGGTACAGCATCTGCCTAGACCAGTAGCGTAACCAGGGGTTACACAGCTGGTTCGTGGCCTCCCTCTTCCGAAGTTTCTGCCTATATGGTGCCCAATAGCGCCCCTTTCAACCTCTGTGGTCGATTCTACATTCCCCCCAAGAAAAAAATTCTGGCTATGCCACTAGCTTAGACTTCTTGAATTGGCAAAAATGGATAGTGTCTGCTGTCATTGTGTGAGCAAATAAATTTCTTTAAACAAACTAACGTAGTGAGCATCTGAAAACGGCTTTCGCTTCTCAAGTGAAAAAACTATTAGTGTTTTATTTACAGAAAAAATAGGCCTACAACCAGATCACATCCTTAAACTACAGGAAGCCACACTACCGGTAAAACAAGAACACAAGTTTCTGGGTGTTCTGTTTGATAAAAAGTTGAACTTTCTTGCACACATAAATCGTATTAAAATCAAAGCGAACAATACACTTAACATTCCAAAAATCCTCTCCCGGAAACGGTGGGGCTCTGACCGTAAATGCCTTCTACGCATCTACCGCACTTAGGTGTGTACGATATTAGACTACGGTAGCATCATATACGGTTCAGCCAGACTATGTTACGTCTGACGACATGATCCAGTTCATAACCTGGGACTACGACTGGCATGTGGTGCTTACAGAACATCGCCTATCCAGAGCTTACATGTTGAATGTAATGAGCCTCCTTTACAGCATCGCAGAGCGCTACTAACTTTTTCCTACATGCTCAGAATCCGATCCTCACCACAACACTATATCGTCACACGCTTACATTATACAAAAAAAACCAAACATGATTAAGCCGCTTATCTTGCGATACGAGGAATACTGTCGGGATTATGACATTTCTCGGGAAGTCCTTCAGGTTGCCAGAAAGCTAGAACGTTTTCCCCCGTGATGTGATTTCCCACCGTTAGGTGACTGGACACTAACACATTCAAAGAAAAGAGACACACCACACGAACACATCATACAAGAATTCCGCGCTCTTCAAGACAAGTATAAAAATTAAATGGAATTTTTTACTGATGGCTCTAAAACAAAAAAAAACACGTGGGTGTGGGGGCCGTAACAGAAAATTGGGAAACAAGTATTCGACTACCTCAGCATGCCTCTGTCTACCTCAGTGTAGGCAATATGGAGGGTAGTTCAAGAGATCATTGCTGACAAACTTGAAAACACTGTCATGTACACAGATTCATTAGGCGTACTGAAGGCTCTACACATGAAATCCGAAAGTGAACCCTTGTTCGGCGATATTTTGAACGCGTTATCGTCAAACAAATATGGCAGATCAATTAGGTTTTGCCGGGCACCAAGCTATGTTGGGATACTGGGTAACGAAGCAGCGGATAGATGCGCATCAATGGCAGCTTGCAAAAACATTGAAAACACAGCACTCCCATATAAAGACAGTTTGAATGCGATTCGGAGGGCCTTGACGTCAAAATGGCAACGAGATTGGGACAATTGTTTAAGCAACATCTTATTAAACCTGTATTTGGTGAGCGGAAATCATGCAGTCACCAGAAACGGTTCTACGAGGTGATCTTGTGTCGACTTCGAATTGGACACACACATCTGACGCACAATTTCCTTCTCCGAAAAGAAAACCAGCCAACTTGCAAAAAATGCAGTGAAGCTCTTACAGTCATGCACATCCTAATAACATGTCCACACATCGACACACTGAGACAGAGGTTTCTACATAGCCTGTACAATTTGCACACTCCATTACATCCTGCCCTATTACTAGCAGATGACCCCCCAGTGTCATTTACTAACCTGTTCGAATTTTTAGAGAAAACTGGTTATGTACACGAACTATAATGTAATGTAGGTTTACTTGCTCTAATGTTCCGTTTTATTTTGTCTTGTGACTGGCGCAGCGTGGCCTTAGTTGCCTTTGTGCAATTAAACCCAAACTAACTAACAAATAAATAATATGTTGTATCCTCCTTGCGGCCTTGTTTCTCGCGCTTGCAGTTGTGAAGCAATTAGATTGACAGCTGGGCCATTTGGTATAAAATTTAAGGTGAAAAACCACTCTAAAACTCAACACATGCAAGACTGTGGTATTAGGCAGGACAGCATGAATGAGCTAGAAGCTCCAGCTTTATCCCATTGTTCTGTTGTGTACATTCTTTTACGCTGATTGTTTAGCTTCAGTTAGAGGGCTGCATTCCTTTCTACTTTCACCAAACCACCTTCTTTGAACTGTAACTTAACATAGTATGTACCCAATTCTTCCTTGCAGCTTCCAATGTGCTTGAATTCACACAAATATACAGCAGCAAACAGCATGAAGAACAAAAAGCCCGTCCTTTCCTTGTGTTCTTCATGTCGTCTTCCCATGGTCATGCTAATCAGTTCAACAAGCTTAGAGAAAGGTCCTCATTGGTATGACTGCTGGCAACCAGTAAACGAAGACTAGGGTCTACCGCAATTGTGTACCAGAAAAGTACACCTCTGTGATGATATTCTTCATCATCATCATCATCAGCCTGGTTACGCCCACTGCAGGGCAAAGACCTCTCCCATACTTCTCCAACAACCCCGGTCATGTACTAATTGTGGCCATGTCGTCCCTGCAAACTTCTTAATCTCATCCGCCCACATAACTTTCTGCCGCCCCCTGCTACGCTTCCCTTCCCTTGGAATCCAGTCCGTAACCCTTAATGACCATCGGTTATCTTCCCTCCTCATTACATGTCCTGCCCATACCCATTTCTGTTTCTTGTTTTGAAATAAGATGTCATTACCTCGCGTTTGTTCCCTTACAAAATCTGCCCTCTTCTTATCCCCTTAACGTTAAACTCATAATTCTTCTTTCCGTAGCTCGTTGTGTCGTCTTCAACTTGAGTAGAACCCTTTTCGTAAGCCTCCAGGTTTCTGCCCCGTAGGTGAGTACTTGTAAGACACAGCTATTATACACTTTTCTCTTGAGGGATAATGGCAACCTGCAGTTCATGATCTGAGAATGCCTGCCAAACGCACCCCAGCCCATTCTTATTATTCTGATTATTTCCGTCTCATGATCCGGATCCGCCGTCACTACCTGCCCTAAGTATATGTATTCCTTTACCACTTCCAGTGCCTCGCTACCTATTGTAAATTGCTGTTCTCTTCCGAGACTGTTAAGCGTTACATTAGTTTTCTGCAGATTAATTTTTAGACCCACTCTTCTGCTTTGCCTCTCCAGGTCAGTGAGCATGCATTGCTATTGGACCCCTGAGTTACTAAGCAAGGCAATATCATCAGCGAATCGCAACTTAATAAGGTATTCTCCATTAACTTTTGTCCCCAATTCTTCCCAATCCAGGTCTCTCAATACCTCCTGTACACGCTGTGAATAGCATTGGAGAGATCGTATCTCCCTGCCTGACGCCGTTCTTTATTGGGATTTCGTTGCTTTCTTTATGGAGGACTACGGTGGCTGTGGAGCCGCTATAGATATCTTTCAGTATATATACATACGGCTCGTCTACACCCCGGTTCCGTAATGCCTCCATGACTGCTGAGGTTTCGACAGAATCAAACGCTTTCTCGTAATCAATGAAAGCTATATATAAGGGTTGGTTACATTCCGCAGATTTCTCTATCACCTGATTGAGAGTGTGAATATGGTCGATTGTTGAGTAGCCTTTACGGAATCCTGCCTGGTCCTTTGCTTGACAGAAGTCTAAGGAGTTCCAGATTCTATTTGCGATTACCTTAGTAAATTGTTTGTAGGCAACTGTCAGTAAGCTGATCGGTCTATAATATTCAAGTCTTTGGCGTCCCCTTTCTTACGGATTAGGATTACGTTAGCAGTCTTCCAAGATTTCGGTACGCTCGAGGTCATGAGGCATTGCGTATACAGGGTGGCCAGTTTCTCAAGAACAATCTCTCCACCATCCTTCAACAAATATGCTGTTACCGGAACCTCCCCAGCTGCCTTCCCCCTTTGCATATCTCCCAAGGCTTTCTTACTTCTTCCGGCATTACCTGTGGTATTTCGAATTCCTCTAGACTATTTTCTCTTCCATTATCGTCGTGGGTGCCACTGGTACTGTATAAATCTCTACAGAACTCCTCAGCCACTTGAACTATCTCATCCATATTAGTAATGATATTGCCGACTTTGTCTCTTAACGCATACATCTGATTCTTGCCAATTCCTAGTTTCTTCTTGACTGCTTTTAGGCTTCCTCCGTTCCTGAGAGCATGTTCAATTCTATCCATATTATACTTCCTTATGTCAGCTGTCTTTCGTTTGTTGATTAACTTCGAATGTTCTGCCAGTTATTCTAGCTGTAGGGATAGAGGCTTTCATACATTGGCGTTTCTTGGTCAGGTCTTTCGTCTCGTGCGACAGCTTACTGGCATCCTGTCTAACGGAGTTACCACCAACTTCTATTGCAGATTTCCTAATGATACCCATAAGATTGTCGTTCACATCTTCAACACTAAGGTCCTCTTCCTGAGCTAAGGCCGAATACGTGTTCTGTAGCTTGATCCGGAATTCCTCTATTTTACCTCTTATCGCTAACTCATTGATCGGCTTCTTATGTACCAGTTTCTTCCACTCCCTCCTCAAGTTTAGGCTAATTCGAGTTGTTACCATCCTATGGTCACTGCAGCGCACCTTGCTGAGCAGGTCCACATCTTGTATGATGCCAGGGTTAGCGCAGAGTATAAGGTCTATTTCATTTCTAGTCTCGCCATTCGGGCACCTCCACGTCCACTTTCGGCTATCCTGCTTGCGGAAGAAGGTATTCATTATCCGCATATTATTCTGTTCCGCAAACTCTACTAATAACTCTCCCCTGCTATTCCTAGTGCATATGCCATATTCCCCCACTGCCTTGTCTCCAGCCTGCTTCTTGCCTACCTTGGCATTGAAGTCGCCCATCAGTACAGTGCATTTTGTTTTCACTATAGCCATCGCCTATTCCACGTCTTCATAGAAGCTTTCGACTACCTGGTCATCATGACTGAATGTAGTGGCGTGTGCTTGTACAACCCTCATTTTGTACCTTTTATTAAGTTTTACAACAACACCTGCCACCCTCTCGTTAATGCTATAGAATTCCTGTATGTTAGCAGCTATATTCTTATTAATCAGGAATCCGACTCCTAGTTCTCGTCTCTCCGCTAAGCCCCGGTAGCACAGGGCGTGCCCGCTTGTTAGCACTGTATATGCTTCTTTTGGCCTCCTAACTTCACTGAGCCCTATTATATCCCATTTACTGCCCTCTCATTCCTCCAATAGCACTGCTAGACTCGCCTCACTACATGTCGTTCTAGCGTTAAATGTTGCCAGGTTATTATTCTAATGGCGGCCTGTACGGAGCCAGGGATTCTTAGCACCCTCTGCTGCGTGGCAGGTCTGACCGCCGCCGTGGTCAGTTGCTTCGCAGCTGCTGGGGACGGAGGGCCGGGGTTTGATTGTTGTGTTGATATAGGAGGTTGTGGCCAAGTACTGCACCAGGGTGGCCAATCCTGCTCTGGTGAGGGAGCGCGTTACCGGTTCTGGTCACCGGGCTCAGGCCACAGTCCAGGCCTGTTTATGAAATTGTATCAACACGCGGATTTTTTTTTTATTCCGGTGGAAAATTGGACCTCTTGCACGCGAGGCGGGTGTTCTTCCACTACGCCACCGCTGCACTCTCTGATGGTATTGGCCGTGGACAACGTTTAAACTCAAGAAAACATTTCAATTCGTGCATACGCAGAACTAGAGAATATATCGACCAAACACATGGGTCCCTTTGACCTGCAGACTGCCTGCATAATACGTGCCCTTGAGGAACAATGACTTCTGACCATAATCTAACAGTGGTTACTGAGCCGCAAAGCGTACAGTAATTTAACGCACAGTTTTCAGCTAAATGTAAGAAAGCTACAATACACACATCAGTGCAATGCTCAATGCATGACGTCACTGGACAATTAGGTTTACATGATAAATGCGCTACAAAAATTAGTTTCCAAATGAAGTTTTTTTGCAGGCAAGCAACCCTCAGAGATGTCACTTGCGTAACAAACCTGATACAGGTAAGGCAGCATTACAAAGCATAATAAAGCTATGACATGACAAGCATAGTTAACAGAAATGGGCAGGTCATCACGCCGTTTCACATAAACCAAGGGGAACTATTAAATGTTATGTAGCACAAAAAAGAGCGTTCTTGTTCATGGAGCCAGTTATGTTTTCCCAGTTGACACCACATAAGGGCCACGTCTAAATTAGTGCAGATTTCTTGTTTCATTGATAATGTGACTAGGTACGCAGCGGTCAATAAAGCAGTTAGCACTGCATTTTTCTTGCAAAATATTGCCTGCCCTCGAGGTTTGTAAAGTGATCAACTGCGGATGAACCAGTAATGTCACTGGAGTCAACATGTCAACAAGCAAACTTTTCTGCATCAACGCATGTCTGCTACTCGAATAGTTGACTTTCCCATTGAACTACATTCTTTGTTTGACCACAGTTGATCATTAGCGCATATATGATATGGTGGTGAGTGAATGGTAGTGTTTCAAGACTTGTACTTCAGGGTGCAGTCACTGCTATTTTTAACCAGTTCTGCATTACAGATGAACTCTGCTGTGCGAGCTCTGCTACAAACCTTACTTCTAAGAACAATTAGCTTTACAAAACTATATTGTTAGCTTCTTCCGTGCAATAACCAGCATCTTACTGTACATAAGCCAACAAATTTTGAGTGGGAGCCAGCTCTGTAATGGTTACTTTAGCATACGGAGTAACCACGGCTGCTGGAGGAAAAAAAGGTGCCGCCTGCCGCACGCATTGAAAACGGCGGAATCCGCCTTGGCGCAACTAGTGAAGGACTATTGTCTGGGAACGGTATAGAAAAAGTGTGAGGAACGCGCAAGGAACACCATCGTCTGTGGGAGCTGACACGTCCCATGCTTCGCAGGTAGCGCCCTTCGGGCCAGCCAAGCGGCAGCGAATGCAACTACGGCTGCCGCATTTGCTCCCATTGCAGCCCCCATGACGCCGCAGGCCGCACCTCATTTTTTAATTCAGTGGCAGTGGCCTAACTTTATAAACACGACATGAAGGAGGCAACCAGAACAAAGCAAAGCGGCAACAACCGTAGATGAAAGAAAAATATAACCGGACACAAAAAATCTGCACAGCAAATGTTAATTAAAAAAAGTGTCATAACTGAAATGAAGCGCTGTGGCGACACATGTTAAACATGAATGGCCCTCTTTTCCTACGTCATCAGGTAAGCAGCCTTTATAGACTTCGTTGTCTGCGAAATAATGAATCCTGCGTTCGCTCTCGCACTTACTCTGTCACTGTCAGGCGCCACAATTACCACAAGCAAAACAGAAGAGTGTTAGTCCAATAGCGCTGGTCAATCAATGTGTTGGTCTAATGTGAACGCTTGCTGATGATATTGCAGCTTGTGTCTGAAATTGAAAAAGTGTGCGGAGTAAAGAACTCGAGGCAGTTAAAAATTAATACGAAGTGCCCCACTACAGCTTGCCCGATGATCACATTTTAGTTTTGGCATAGTTAAGCCCTGAATTTTATTTTACTGAAGGAGTTCCGGCACAAGCGCCACCATGGTCTTGAATGGCTTAAATGAAATGCTAGGGCTTTACATGCTAAATCGACGATCTGATTATAAGGCATGCTGTAGTGGGGAGACTCCAGATTAATTTTGCTCACTTGGGATTCTTGACCATGCACTTAAACTCAAGTAGAGAAATGATTTTGCATTTCGCCTTGATCGATATGCAGCCGCCACAGCAAGTGTTGAACATGCCATTTAGAGCTGAGCAGTGAAACTGGTACTAAGCTAATACAGCGGATCCGGCCATGGCTTCCATTAACCTTCTTGAAATGTGGTTGTCAAAACTATGAAGTTTAGGTCTTTGCATCTGCACTGTAGTAAGTAGTGAGACAAATGGGCCAGAAAACTGGTTTGTGTGCCCACTAACTCATTAGTACCTTAACTGCAGAGCGCGTCTACAGTTGCACAATACTCTTGCTGCATTCAAAAGCGCAATCGAAGGGCAACATTGTTATTCAACCAGAATATGTCCTATTATGTCTCAAAAAATAATTGATGGTGGGCATGGGCTTATTTTTCAGATGGCACCACATCCATTTAGCTTACTGGAAAGTGGGAGCGTCTCTACAGACGAGTCCCAAGTCACGTAGAAAAGCACATTTGAAAAGCACTATGTGAGTCAGAAGTCTTTTCTGTCTTCATCCTGTTGCGCTGCACGGTATTATCACCTTCACAAGGAACTAGCCCACCAATGTGCTTTAGCTAAAAGAAAAGTTTTTCATCAAGGAAGATGAGTTGTGCCCAGTCTCGGAAAACTATAGTGATCAATTGTGAGATGATACTTTTCCAGATGGCCCAACTTTATTTAGTAAATAGCTAAGTTGAAAGCACTTGGCGGGGAGCTAGCCTAGAGATGCGCAATTTTCTATATGGTGTAACTCTAGAATTTGTTCTGAATTGCGCTAAACATTCAAACATGGTTTCTCTAAAAAGGCGAAAAGCGTCGAAAGGCAGCAAAATTGCAGCATTGCTGGACCTCGATAGTGATTCCGACAGCGAAAGTAGCGACACAGGAGACGAGAATAACTCGGAAAAGCCAACCACAACATCCGTCAATTTCAAATAATAACACGAGCCAATGTAAATTGACCCTTGCATTGTTTCACACCCGAGCCATCTCGAATGAGGCTAGCTTAGCAGGGTTCTTTGAGGAATTATCAGACGTTGTTTGGGATATCATCAGGCTTTGTGAAATTAGAAGAACTGGTGAGGACTATACATTGCTGAATAGCGGACATGTCCTCTGCTATAGAATTCTCCAAGATAAGAAGCAATACGGCGTAGGATTCCTAATCCATAAGAACATAGCGGGCAACATTGACGAATTCTACGGCATTAATGAGAGGGTAGCTGTAGTCGTAATCAAACTTAATAAGAGATATAGATTAAAGGTAGTACAAGCCTACCCTCCAACATCCAGTCACGGTGATTAGGAAGTAGTTCAGTTTCATGAAGATGTTGAATTAGCGATGAGAAAAGTGCAAACTCCGTATACTGTAGTAATAGGTTACTTCAATGCAAAAGTGGGGGAAAAGCAGGCTGGGAAACAAGCGATTGTCAACTACGGAGTCGATTCTTGGAACGCTGGAGGAGAAATACTGGTAGAATCGAAAAAAGGAATAAGCTTCGAATAATAAACACGTTTATCAAGAACCGTAGCAACAGAACTTGGACCTTGAAAAGCCTCAATGGTGAAACAAGAAATGAAATTGACTTCATACTTACTGATGATTCCAGGATAGTGCAGTATGTAGAAGTGACAGGTAGGGTAAAGTGCAGTGATTAGTGAGGGCTAGGATTCAATTCAATTTGAATAAAGAAGGACTTATATTGGTCAAGAAGAAACAGGTCAACCTAGAGGCAGTGAAGGTAAAAGCAGACAAATTCAGGCTGGTACTTGCAAGCAAACATGGTGCAGTAGAACGGGACTTGATGATGACATAGAGCTAATGAATGAAACCTTAACTAGGTTGGCTTCAGAGGCAGGAATTGAAGTGGGAGGCAAGGCACCAAGGCAACCAGTAGGCAAGCTCTCCAAAGTAACAAAGGACCTAATAAGGAAACGACAAAAAATGAAAGTGTCCAACTCAAGAGATAGGATAGAATTCACGGAACTGTCAAAACTGATCAACAAGGCAAAACAAGGGATATTCGAAACTATAACGTGAGAAAGATTGAAGAAGCCGTAAAAAATGAACGCAGCTTGAAACCAGTGAGAAAGCAACTTGGAATAGGACAAACCAAGGTGTATGCACTAAAAGATAAGCAGGGTAATGTCATCAGCAATCTCGATGACATAGTAAAAGCAGCGGAAGAATTCTATACTGACCTGTACAGTACCCAGAGGAGTCAGGATACCTCAATTATGAACAGTAATGAACAGGACACACAAACCCCTCCTATAACTATCGATGAGGTAAGAAGGGCCCTACAAGACATGAAACGATGAAGAGCGACAGGAGAAGATGGAATAACAGTCGATTTAATTAAAGATGGAGGAGACATAATGCTTGGAAAACTGGCGGCTCTTTACACGAAGTGTCTATGGAGTGCGAGGGTCCCAGAAAACTGGAAGGATGTAAACATTATACTAATCCACAATAAGGTAGACGTGAAAAAATTGAAAAATTATAGGCCCACTAGCTTACTCTCATGAGAGCAGCATTCCGGGCAAGTCGGTAATCCATTACAGACGACATACTTTGCGCTAGGTGTGTCGTCTTCTCTCGCGTCCGTGTCGTTTTTTTGTTGCGCAATATCATTGAAGTAATAGCTTACTCTCGGTATTATATAAAACATTTACCGAAGTAATCTCCAATAGAATAAGAGTAACACTGGACTTTAGTCAACCAAGGGAACAGGCTGGCTTCAGGAAGGGATACTCTACAATTGATCACACCCATGTCTTTAATCAGGTCATCGAGAAGTCCGCAGAGTATACCAAGCCTCTCTATATGGCTTTCATAGATTACGAAAAGGCATTTCATTCAGTAGAGATACCAACGGTTAGATAATTAAGAAGCACAGAACGCTTCGGTACATACGTTGGAAAATATCTACTGAGGTTCTACAGCTACCCTCATTCAACGCAAGAAAAGCAGGAGGACACCCATAAAGAAAGGGGTCAGATAGGGAGACACAGTGTCTCGAATGTTATTCACTGCGCGCTTGGAAGAAGTATTCAAGCTATTAAATTGGGAAGGCTTAGGAGTAAAGATCGACGGTGAATATCTCAGCAACCTTCGGTTTGCCGATAACATTGTTCGATTCAGCCACAATGCAGACGAGTTACAACAAATGATTAAGGCACTTAACAGGTGTAAGATTGGTATCGAAGATGAAAATGCAGAAGACAAAGATAATAATAAATAGCAGGGCAAAGGAACAAGAGATCAGGATTGCCAGTCGGCCTCTAGTGTCTGTGAAGTAGTACATTTACCTAGGTCGATTAATCACAGGGGACCTTGATCATGAGAAGGAAATTGACAGAAGAATAAAAGTGGGTTACATCCCATACGGCAGACATTGCCGGCTCCTGACTCAAAGCTTACCATTATCATTGAAAAGAAAAGTGTACAATGAGTGCATTTTACCAGAGCTGGCATATTGGCCAGAGACTCGGAGACAAAGAAGCTTGAGAACATGTTAAGGACCACGCAAAGACCGATGGAACGAAAATTGCTAGGCATAACTTTAAGGAGACAGAAAGAGCGCGGTTTGGATCAGAGAGCAAACGGGTATAGATGATATTCTAATTGACATCAAGAGAAAAAAAACTGGAGCTGGGCAGGTCAAGTAATGCGCTGGTCAGATAACCGTTATACCATTACAGTTACAGAATGGGTACAAAGGGAAGGTAAACACAGTCGAGGATGACAGAAGACTAGGTGAAACGATGAAATTAGGAAATTCGTGGGCGCTAGTTGGAATCGGTTGGTGCAGGACAGGGGTAATTGGAGATCGCAGGGAGAGGCCTTCGTCATGCGCTGGACATAAAACAGGCTGATGATGATGGTCATCATCATCATCACGATAATGGAGCAGCAAGAACTCCGTTTGTTTTTCAAGAAGTAATTGGATGGAATGTGGTGTGCTGCCCTTTGTGCCACGGTGTGCTTCTAGGTTCTCACACGGAAAAATCAGCGTAACACTACCTTAGATAATTCATTATTTGTTGCATTTCAAACTTTTTTTAAAAAATTGCTTGGTTAATACGAAAGTTCGAAGAATGATATTCCCCAAGGCATAGTCGTTCTTGAGTAAACAATTCCTCAGTTATAGGGTTAAATCATCATCTGGTTTGTTAGCCGTAGCTTTTACCATCAGATCAACGTAACTTGTAAATGATACCTAAACAATAGGACACGAAGCTTGGCCTACGTACATGGACAAGGTTTTTCTAGGTGCAGAAGCTACAACCTTGAGACTTGCCTTGCTACAATTTTGTTGAAGTTCTGAGTGATGCCATATATTATTTTTTTATTATTTTGTTTTCAAATACTGTTGGCCGTCTTGGCCGTAACAGGGTGGGTACAGCAGGTTTGCACGTAGCGTAAAAAATGTAAACACTTTACAAACGTAAATAGGACATGAAGCAATGAATGTTGGAAATACAATGCAAAACAAATAACGAAATACAACAGTTTGGCTAAGAAATACATGTTTCTAACCTTGTGACAGTGATATTGGAAGCAGCATAAAAAAGACTATTGTATGTATTTCTAGAATAGTGTGACAATGTTTGCACGGCACCACTAAGATTCAATTTCATGAAAGGTTTTTAACGCGTTCCTCAAAGATTTTAATGCTACTCGACTGCAAAACAGACGCCGGCAAACTGTTCCATTGCTTAATCGTTCGCGGAAAAAATGAATAAGCGTACATGTCCAGATATGCTTTTGGAATTGAGAACATGCAATGATTGCTTGATCTGACGTTTCTAGCCCGCCTGCGAGCAAGATAGGGTGTGGATTCAATATTGATAACGAAAAAAGAAATTTAAGTCTAGCTAACTTCCGCCGTTGAGCCAGTGGAGGCAAATCAAGCAACCGAAGCATTTCGGAAACAGAGTCAGTACGATAATACTGGGAAAGAATGAACCTTGCAGATTTTCTCTGTATCTTCTCAATGCGGTTTATTAATCCTGAATCGTTTTGGTTATTGATTTCACGATATAATAAACAATCGTCTGCAAATAACCGGATGGTTATGTCGTTACTTATGTTATGAGCAATATCATTTATGTAAACTAGAAAAAGAAGTGGTCCTAAAACGGATCCCTGTGGAACGCCTGAGGTTATTTTTAATTGGTTAGATTTGTTACCATTTATTTCAACGTATTGTGTCCGATCGGTAAGATATGAGCGGATCCACATAACATCATAATTTATATTCATTTCCATCAGTTTTTTAATTAATTCGTTATGTACGACCAGATCGAAAGCCTTCGAGTAATCTAAAAATATAGCGTCGACCTGCTTTCTATTGTTCAAGGAAGCTGAAAAACCGTTGATCGTTTCTATCAACTGTGTGACAGTCGAAAGGTACTGTCGAAACCGTGCTGATTTGGAAAAAAAGCTTTCTTGTCTTCAAGGTAGGCGTAGATTGACTTTGAAACTATGTGTTCAAGTAGCTTGCAGCACACACACGTGAGTGAAATTGGTCGATAGTTTCCAATATGTTGCCGTTCACCAGACTTGTGAACCGGAACCACTTTTGCGACCAGCCAGTCATCTGGGACCCGTTTTTGTTTCAGCGAAGAATTAAAAATGATCTCTAGATAGTGAGCTACCCATTCCGCATATCTGCGCAGAAAGGCATTTGGTATGCCGTCTGGACCTACAGATTTCTTATCGTTAACTTTAAGGAAAAGAGCTACAATGCCTTCATGCGAAACCTGAATATTAGGCATTGGTGATGTGTACGGGGATTCTAGAGAGAGGGGAGAAAGAACATCTGCAGAAGTGTCAGTAAAGACAGATTGAAAAAAAATCATTAAAACATACTGCCATACGCGAGTTGTCCGACACAAGTTCGTCATTAGCGACAATGAGACTTGGACCTTCGTTATCATGCGACAAATGGCACCAAGAACGGTGCAACGGTGCGGATCGTGCTTCATAAAATTAGTTAATGTCACGTCATAGTAATTTGTTTTAGCAGCAGCCATATTTGTGCGCAATATAGAGCTTAGCGCCGAAATTTTATTATGATCTTTGTTTGACTTCTGTCTCTCACGGTTAATTTTCCGCTTTAAATGTATAATTTCGCGGTTTATCCACGGGTTCCATTTATTTATTTTCTTCTTCCGAGTTGGCGCAAATCTGTTTACGCAGTAAAAAACGATATCTTTAAACGCAATCCACATCGCATTAACGTCATCCGTCGAAGTGAATTCATCAAAACACAGCGAAAGATGATCAATAATGCTTGTGTCATCGGCTCTATCAAAGCACAGAACATGCGTAGTACTACCAGCCTTCGGGTATACAGCGGTACACTTTATCTCCACATAAACTAGCTTGTGATCCGAGAGGCCGGTTTCAACCGATACGTCGTAGTCTTCAAATAACCCGTCTAGGAACACCAAGTCTAAAGGCGGAACCGCATGGCGCGATTTCAGGCGCGATTGACGCGCGGATGGTGGAACGCGCGCGTCATTTTGACGCGTGCCCAGCATGTTCCGTCACGAAATCGCGCCGTCGCGTGCTGCTGCTCGGAGTAGAAAAAAACGCGTCGCGCGGCGCGTCCACCAATCAGAGTTCAGGTAAGTCACGTGGCGTTTGGTCACGTGGCATTTTGGTTCTTTTTTTGCCACCAGATGGCCCTGCTCTCTGCGCATCTCGACGGAACCTCCTTGGCGGAATTTTTTTTTTCTCGGCAGAACTGGCGCGCGCGTCAAGGAAAACGTGTGCTACCGTGATTTCGTTCGCACATCGTGTTGGTTCGCGCATCGTGTTCACCTAAAATGAACAAAGCAGCCTTCAACGAGGCCCTAATAACTAAAGTGGAGAAGCGTCGCGTCTCATCGCTAATACTGGCAAGACAATTTGCTAATAATATTACCAGTGTGTGGTGCTCGCTCTCTTCTCAACCAGGCAGGTCGCACCCACATGTACCTCCTGACCCGCCTTTTTTCTTGCTTCAGTATCAGCATCCCCCTTAATAGTAGCAATCGCCTCTTCTGCTCGGTAGTAAGCGGCCGGCCCTCCTTTTTATATGTGAAGTTGTAAACAAGCAGTGGCTCCTCAGCATGCGGACGGTACATAGTCGCAGTTTCGCACACAATATTGCTGCGTGAAATTAAGCTTGATAAATACACTTCGGAAAGAAATGTCGCTGTCTAATTACACTCAGATTATTTTTATTGCAGTGTTCTGTAAGTTTAAGGGCATATTATATATGCGCTAACAGAGACAATACATGTCGTTGAGAGTTATGTTGTCTGGCAACCCGAAAAACGCGGCGCTTTCGCGCCGCTCCTGTTTTTTCGTACGGGTGCTCGCGCGTCGGCGGCAACGCGGGCGTTTGCCGCCCGTCGCGTTTTTCGCTCGCGAAAAACGCGCCATGCGGTTCCAGCTTAATACAGATCTTGATTTCCCAACTACGCGTGTGCACTCATGAACTACCTGTTGTAAATCTTTACTGAAAGCTATTTCTAGAAGTAGTTCACAGTGGGCATCTTCGCGAGGCTGAGCGCTAACCGTGGACCAATCAATCCCTGGCAAGTTGAAATCCCCAGCAATAATTATGCGACAGCTGCGCTTTTTAAAGCTTTCTAAGTAAAGCTGCATATCTTCAAGATAGGAAATGGGCGATTTAGGCGGTCTATAAACAGTTCCAAGAATTATCCTTGTTTTATCTAGCTTAATTTTACACCAGATGCTTTCATGTGTTGGAATGCCAGTAATTTGCACACACTCAATATCGGCCTTGAATACAATAGCAACTCCGCCCCCACGAGCATCGCGGTCTCTTCGTATGATTTTGTAATTAGGTGGTACGAGCTCTTGGTCTTGTATTTCGGGCCGCAGCCACGTTTCGGTTATTGTAAGCACATGGGGATCGTAATTAGCCAGGATATATTCTAAGTCTCCAATTTTGTTTACTAAACTTCTAGCGTTCAAATTGATCAAGCGGAAGGCATTCGAATCGCATATTTTGTTCCGTCAGTCACCCGTACCAGCCGTAGGGCGTCTGTTAGGATACGGAACCTTCACACGTCTGCGCTTTGATTGATCCCACGTGTACACGTCAGAGTCCACATGTAGTCTGCCGTAATTCAAGCGCACGCGATGACCGTCCTCCCTTTCTTGTTTCGCGGAATCCCAGAGCATTTTACGCTTCGCCAGCGTTTCTTTTGAAAAATCATCAGAAATGGAGACGCCGCTGACCTTCAGCTTTCTGCATTGTTTGTAAATTTTAGCTTTTTCCCTATAGTCATACAACCTGAGAATTACAGGTCGAGGCCAGGCGCTCTTTTTTCCTATCCGATGTATTCGTTCCACGGTACTCAAGTTGACGCCAAGTTTTTCTTCGAATGCACCTTCTAACACTTTCGCTTCAAGGTCAGTTAAGGATTCCTTCTCGCCTTCTGCTATTCCAAATACCACTAGGTTATTCCGCCTACTTCTGTCCTCAAAGCTGTCCATTCTTTCCTGCTGCTGCCGAAGTGTACTCTCTAACTGTTTTACAGTTTTAGACAATTGAGCAATTGTACTCGCCTGTTCTTTACATATTTTAAGGCTGTTTTCAACCACCTTCAGTCGCTTGCTCATGCTCTCTAGATCTGATGGTATTGCCTTTTGGCCATCGCACAATTCCTTTAACATCACCTTCGTTTCTGGCCCAGGGTTCATTTCTACGTCGCCAGACAGCAACAGGCATAAAGACGGAAAACCGGAAAAAATCACTTCTGGGCACGGCAGCATAACAGCAAAGCGATTATCATTCTTGTAGCCATAAAAATTGTAATAACTAACCTCTTCAAGCAACAGAAGGCGGTTAGACGACATTGCATACGCTGTGCCGCCGTGCCCACTGAAGCCGTAGGTTGACAGTGGCCGATTTATAGTGTCGGACGTGATTCCCGTCTCTTGCCGTTGGTCTCCGTGTCCGAGAGTAACGTTGATAGCACGGTCCAGTTGAATGCCGGTACGGTACAAAGGTCCGATGGCGCACTGGTTCCACGCATGCAGCTGGTATGATGCGGCGATCAGCATCACCTGTTCAAGCAACAGAAGGCGGTTAGACGACATTGCATACGCTGTGCCGCCGTGCCCACATGCCCGCCATGCCCATATGTAAAGCCCAACTGCGAGCTTTTAGGAATATGTGCTTGCTTAAGAATTCAGTAATTCGCAGTGCTTTGTACTCCCGGTATGCAAAGCAAAAGTATCACATGAAAAGAAGTTTGGAATGTTCTCATAAGACCTGGAGGTGAGCACTCGTAAAAGCAATCAAGCCTTGTGCATGGTTTGGTTATTAGCGTTGCAAATGACAAAAAAGTTATCCAAACGACAACAAATACCTCGAACGCCACTAAGATGTCATTCGGCTTCGAGCAGGATGATCTGTACCTTGCCCATTTATCAAATCAAATCAAATCAAATCAAACCAAACTTGTTGGCGGTCCTCCACGCGAAAAGCTGCGATATACAGTTTGAATCGGCCTGAAGGCCCTCACATGGCAGCAGTAAGTCAACTATAGAAATACTGACCTGTTAGGGTATACAAATACAATGGGTCACATTTACAATAATTACAAAGACCACATTTCAAAAATAGGTTTTAAAAAATACGCTGTAATCTGTTTTCGAGTCAAGGTATTTACGATACCATTTTCTTTCCCAAATTTACTTAACAGTGAACGTAGTGTGTGTCTTAGCGACTGCATGAGGTGCTTTGTACGCCTGTACGGTACTTACCACCTGTCTTTGCTGCGGGTACGCGCATAACTTCTGTAATATTCAAGTCGTCACGTATTTTTTAAAAATATTTTAAAATTTTCACAGCCGAAGGAAAAAGAATACAGTAGCCTGAATTCGTAAATGTTAATTACTTGTATTATGTTATAACTATCAAAAAGTTGCGCACTAGAATGGAAAAAAGGCACATTCACTACATGTCGAAGGGCTCCTTTTTGAAGTTGAAGAAGTGCATGAAGAGTACGTTTCATGGTGGTATCCCATACAAGCGCACAATAATACAGAAGCGATTCAAACAAGGCATAGTATATCTGCAACTTTACTTTCTCTGGAAAAATATGACGGCAACGGGACAATGCACCTGCGGCAGATGACAACGGTTTCATAACTAGTTCAATGTGATATGTCTAGTTCATATCTTCTGAAAGCGTAACGCCCAATACTTTGTATTTGGTTACAATCTCAATGGGCGCGCTATCCAGCAATAATTCTTCATTCAAATAAGACTGCCTGCCTCTTGCCTTCAATAATAGAGCCTTTGATTTGGAGCTATTAATTGTTAGAGGGTTATCGCTAGACCAACTCGACAAATTAGAAAGCATACTGCGAGATCTCTGTAACAGATCATCAAGACCATTGCCAGAGACAACAGGCTCGTATCGTCAGCGTATAGTACAATGAATGTGTCGCTTACTATTTCAGCAATATCGTTTACAGAGATATTAAACAATATCGGGCCCAAAACGCTACCCTGGGGCACGCCTGATTTAATTTCCCCTATAGGAAGAGCAGCATTTTTCGATAGCAACGCAGTGCGTCCGCCCAGACAGATAAGATTGAAACAGTTGATTTGCCACGCCACGGATAACATATCCCTCTAGTTTACTTATTAAAATTTAATGACTTTAACGATAAAATGCCTTGCTATAATCAATAAAAATACCCAACGTTAGTTTTCCCACATGAATGTTATTAATTATTAGTTATTTTTGTCGTAACAGAGCTTTTTCGGTTGACCTGCTCGAGCGGAATCCGGGTTGACAATCAGAAAGAATGCCATTCTTCGCAAAGAAATTATTAGTGCGAGCAGAAATCAGTTTTTCTAAACGCTTAGAAAAACCAGACAAAATGAAAATAGGCCTATAATTCCCCAGGTCATTTCGGTTCCCACCTTTGAAAATAACTGACACCCTTCCTTTCTTCAGACTTGTTGGAAAATGACCCGATTCCAACACAAGGTTAAACACAAATGCGAGATGAACTGGGATGACATCGGTTACACATTTTATAGGTCTGATTTGACTACCGTCCGCATCAACAGCATTGCTGTTTCTTAAGGTTAAAAATGCACGACAAATTTCGCCATCGTCAGTCGGCTCGAGAAAAACGCTATGCGTACATCTCTTAACAGTAGTACCACCGACCGTGTTTTCTGATGGTGCCGTCATGTTCACAAAGTGTTCATTGAAATACTCGGTTAAAAGGACGCCCGACAGCTTTTTGTTGTTCACGGTTATCTCACGCAAACTACGATTCACATTTCCCTGTCTGATTGCATCACTGATAATTGTCCAACTCTTTCCTGGATTTTTTCGCTGCAGGGTTGCGAAAATGATCTCGTAATAGAGAGCTTAAGCTTTTCGCAGTTCTTTATATAGTATATTGCTTAACTTCCTTAATGCAACGAGACTTCTTTGCTGGCGCGTACGCAGAAATTTATTGAACATCCTATTTTTTTGTTAATCATTCTAACATGCTGTCGTTGCACCCACGGCTTTCTAATGCGTTTTTTTACCTTTCCTGTTTTAAGCAGGAAAGACAGGTATCAGGTAAAATTATTTCGTGAATACAAAATGAGCATACCATGAATATTAAACGATGATCGCTGATATCATAGCTGATAGTCCCCCGCCTGTATAAATCTCTGCACCAGCGTTAACAATGAGATTGTCGAGACATGATTGACAAGATGGTGTCACGCGAGTAGGTGTCGTAATAACGCTGCAGAAACCGGAAGAATTGATTACATTAGATACTGCCCGAGTTGGAGCGCTTTCATCAAGCACGTTAATGTCGAAGTCACCACCAAGAAGCGCTTTGTAATTGTGAAAAGTAGCATGCTCTAAGAGGTTTTTATTAAATTATAAGAAATTAGATATATTACCAGTAGGTGGTCGGAACATCACAACAAACAGGTTACCCGCCGTGGTTGCTCAGTGGCTATGGTGTTGGGCTGCTGAGCACGAGGTCGCGGGATCGAATCCCGGCCACGGCGGCCGCATTTCGATGGGGGCGAAATGCGAAAACACCCGTGTACTTAGATTTAGGTGCACGTTAAAGAACCCCAGGTGGTCAAAATTTCCGGAGTCCTCCACTACGGCGTGCCTCATAATCAGAAAGTGGTTTTGGCACGTAAAACCCCAAATATTATTATTATTACATCGCCCCCACGTTTATCGGTGCGATTAATAAAGAAATATGTGTAACCATCTATGATCAACATTTCACTGTGTTCCTGATACCACGTTTCAGAGAACATGATGATGTCAAATGGAAAAGTAAGCTCAGCCAGAAACATAGTATGTCGTGCCTATAGGCAAGTGAACGTGAATTGACGTGAAGCGTGAAAATGTTTTTTGCGTGTGCGGGCCGAGCAATTTCGCTTGGTAAGCTATACTCACGATACATCGTGTAGTCAAAAGAGAGCAAAGTTGAACTTCTTTACACGCTGCAATTTAGGCGATGTTTTGAAAGTTAGTCTCTGAGGCAAGGTGGACGTCACTACTGGCTTCTGTCTTGCGTGCAAGTACTTTCCCATTTCGCGTCCAGACAAAGCGCCACTGACATTCGTGCTTTCTTGCTAATTCCAGCGAAAGAAGACGTTTCAAGGTGGGACAGAGGTGCTCATTATTAAATACTCTGGTATCATCAGGAATTCCAGCCTGATTGTTTCGAAACCTGGCCTTCCGCGTTTTTTCAAGAACGCTGTCCCTCTTCTGTTTGCTGTTCAACTGGACAACTATATTAGATTTTCCAGCTTCTCGGGTGGGCACACGGTGACAAACTTCATTGTCAGAAGGAGTTATGGGCTCAGCTAGCACACCATCAATTTTTCCAACTTCGGTAGCGCGTTCATTGTCCTGTTGCACAAGTGCCTTAATTTCTATATTGGACCGGCGCGAATATTGCTCCGATTGAACCACCCTCTTCTGAAGTTGTTGAATAACGTTTTCATTTTCCTTGCACCTAGCATATAAGTTTTCATTCGACTTTCTCAAGGCTTTCCTATCTTCTATGGCTTCTCTAAGCCTTTTTGTCATGTCCTCAAATTCATCGCTCATAAATTTAACTCTGTCCATGAGAGACTTCATTTCAGCACGAAGTTCTGGGATTTCGCATCGGCTTTCTCTTTCAGTTGTAGATCTGGTCATGTTTTCGCAAAGGAACAGTGCCAGTGGACAGAAGGTATTATAGATATACAAGAGATACACAGCAATACAGAAAGACAGCAGCGACAGCATAAACTACCGAGATATAAGGCATGTATAATTTGCACACCAACCTGCAGTACAGGGATCAAGTTTTTAGCGTTGCGCCGATCAGCTGTCACTGCTGCCAAGTGTCGGTCCAGCGAAGGCAGCTGGCTTTTGTACCGCTTGTCCTGATGACGTCCTCAGCGGATTTCTGTCTGTGGCTTTCTGGAAATCAAGTTGCTCTGTGGGTTGAGAACTGAAAGGCAAACGCAAAAGGTCGCTTCTTCAAGTACTTAATTACATGCTCTGCTCGGTAGCATTTGGGAAGCTACTGCCTTTTATTAATGAGCACTTCCAGCGTTTCAAAGCAGATATTGAAGCTTTTCGTCAGAAAATAGCATTTGTAAAAGGTGAAAGCGCACAGTGCCATAGAGCGAATGAGGAATTCTAGAAGCACTTGGGGGATACCAAGAAGGAGATCATGCAGCTAAAGAAGTAGCAGCACCCTTAAGATCAAGGTCCAGGGCCTTCGCAACCACAGTGACGACCTAGGGTTAACCACTGCAAATGTTTTAGGTGCTTAGGAACCAAGGTTACAGCTAATGACAGGCATCACATGTCATGTACCCTCAATGGATTAAAAAACATGTCATCAGACTTTTCGCTAGAACTGCATGAGACAAGTTGCTGGCTGAGGCAAGAGAAACTAATTGAACACCTGCCACCTTGGTTTTGACACCAGTGACACTTTATATGTCAGTGAGCACCTTTGAATTGAGAAGAAACATCTGCTCAGTAAAGCCCGAGAAAGCGACACGCGAAACAACAGAAATTTGTATAGATGTAGTAAGGCAACCTCATAAACCTGAGGGACTTTATGCGACACACGAACAATATATGTGCCATTCATGGTGTGTTATCCTTTCCGTTCGAGTATGCTGTTTGAACCTAATAACCCATCTTATTTTTTCAGTTTTTTGCACAAGCTCACAAGAGAGAAAAAAAAGCACTTGACTGCTGCTGCTGCTGCCATGACAATGCACCAAAGACGACGCAGAATAGAGCGAGGAGAAGCCAACACATAGTACATTTCGCTGCTCGGTGCATGTGTTCCGTGTTCAGACTACACGTTACATTTCATCTTACTGCGGTGCAGTGGAAGCTACAGGTTGGGTGGCCAACCAAAAAAAAGAACCTGAAAAGGGGTTCGTCCATCGTGCGCCTCTAATTGCCCTCACCGCGAAACCAGCTGAATGGAATTTTCATGCAATTATTAATGGCGGACAGTAAGCGATGCCTCCGCACTACGTGTAACATGCAGCCAGCTCGCCTCACTGCTTCACTGGCGCGAGCCCCAGCCTTGTCTCTACTGCAGACACTGCTCTATTGACAGGATTAGCTCGGCTATGCCAGAATATACGTAGCGAAAGCTAAGGCATAGCACGGTTAGCCTTGGCTGATCTTGATTGCAAGTCTAGGTTATTCTGGTTGTCTGTCTATGTTGCGGCGTTTAGCCAGTCGTTCGGCGCGCTGTGCGTGTGTTTGCTGGGCGATTCGTTTCCTCTTCATCTCATTCCGATGTCAATTCCAGGCCTCCTCCTGCTTATCAGTATTGTCGCCGTCTATACTGCCGCCTCAACTGTGGTTGCAGCGCACGCACGCTCTCCTTTTCAATCCTCCGTCATGTTATCATGCATGCGACGCAGCTGGCAAGCGAGCGGAGGCGAGCGCAACGACGAGGAACGCGACGTGACGTCATACCAAACAGCGGCTGCGGAAAGGCGGGGCGCAGCGGCGGAACGCCTGTGGCTCAATGCATGTGCATGGTGCACATGGTGCATGTGCAGTAGTGACTAGGGAGCGAGAGAGAGAGAAATATCCGCTGTGAGGCCGCGTTGTGACGTCATGCGCCTCCTAGTAGCATCGCCAAGGAGAAATCACAAGTTCGCGGCCAGTAAAGCTTTCGCTTTAATACTGATGCGACAGCTTAAACTACGGACTTTAAACGCTACCACGGAGACGCGTCCCTACTACCTGCGACCACTTCTTGGGACATTCAACGGCTCAGACGCTACCCCAACGCTAACCCTGCTTCGAATGCTGTTGCGGAGACGCGTACACTACGCCCACGGACCCAGGTGTGCCTCATCTGCTGCGACGCTACTGCTGATGCCCAGGCGTGTCTTTTAAACTTGCGATTTCACCGTGGCGGTGCTCCGAGGAGGCACATGACGTCACAACGTACGCCTCGCCACGGATCTCTCTCTCTCTCTGGCTCCTGAGTCACCACTGCGCATGCGCCACTAGCAGCACCGAGCCACAGGTGTTCCGCCACTGCGCAGCGCCGCGCCTTCCCGCGCCGCCATTTGGTACGACGTCTCACCGCATTCCTCGTCGTTGCGTTCGCCTCCGCTCGCTTCCTAGCTGCGTCGCATGTCTGATAACATGTCGGAGGATTGAAAAGGAGAGCTCGCGTGAGCCTCAACCACAGTTGAGGCGGCAGTATGGACGGCGACAATTCTGATAAGCAAGAGGAGGCCTGGAATCGACATCGGAAGGAGATGAAGAGGAAACGAATCGCCCAGGAAACAGACGTACAGCGCGCCGAACGACTGGCTAAACGCCGCAACATAGCTAGACAACCAGACTGACCTGGACTTGCAATTAAGATTAGCCAAGGCTAGCCATGCTATGCCTTAGCTTTCGCTACGTATATCCTGGCATAGCCGAGCTAAGCCACTGCCAATTTTTCTACTGCTTAGGATCACGGACGCTGAATGCTACAGCAGATTTCATCTGTGGTGACGTAATTAGACGCTGCCAAGGCACAGACTGCTCCAACTACTGAGGCCTAGGAAATTGCAGTTTTACCTGCGTTCCAGCGTACTCCTACTGGGGCGACGACCCCTGTTCGACATACAACCATGCTTACTGGAATTCCGCCACCATGTTTTTGCAGACGTCGGGTCCGCCCTCCATTACTATGGGAGAAGAGGCCTCGGGTTTTCCAAATTCACGTGGAAGTGGTCGGAGACATCACTCCTGATTAAAAAAGAAGGATTTTTCTGACCGGCCTGGGGTTGACGGTCTGCATAGATATTTCGAGCTTCAAGAGGCCCAGACGCAGGCGGAGAAGAACAAAAATTTATCGATCGTTGAGTCCGCAGACGTGTACGAGGACACGCTAAAGGTGTTGGAGCCACACTTCATAACCATATTCAGTAAGTCATCAGCAAAGAAGGAGGAGCACAGTAGGCAGGACATGGGCAATTTGCAACCCCGCAGACGAATTCGATCGGATACCGCTGCCGAGTAGAACTAAATGGCCGTCGAGGGCACGAACAGCATCCCCGGCTGGAACCCGGTAGGAGCCAACATGGCGTGTGTCCAGCCTGACCATCAACCACCTGCTACTGCTGCGGCTCTAGCGATCACAAATTCACTGTGCTGTCCAGCTCGAGATGCAGTTTGCTTCAACTGTGTGAAATGGGGGCACATAGCATCGGTGCGCCGCTCCACTGCACTGGCATCAAGAAACGGCATAGTCGGAACGCAAGGCACAGACACTCTATAGAAGCCTACAGTCCTCATCAGCTCGCGTACAGGGGCCCCTACGAGTTCTAAGCATCCTGAAGAGACCCATCCGGGTGCCCATTCGACTACGCCTAGACCTCCAACACTGCCTCTTCTGATGCCATCTCATCGGAGTGTTGCTCCTACGAGGCCTACCCCAATGGCTGCATCCGTGAAGCATACTGTTTGGATGCCTACTTCTCCGAAGACTAATTTTTCTATGCATACACCTCCATTATTTGCTTCAAGGCCATTCGCCAACCATATTCTCTCAAGTGCGGAGAAGAGACGACGCCGTTACTTCGCTGCCAGACTTGTCGGGGGACAGATCAACCGAGCCAGATATGGCTCCTTTGGTGTTCTGTGGTACCGGACGTCTACGGACGCCATGCGGTCGCGTAACGCGCAGCCTTCTGAGCCGATGGGCCCATGCACTCATACGCCCTACTTGTGCCGAATGTCATCGGTCCACAGCGTCCGCATTACTACGTGAGCCACCACTTCGAGCAACGGCTAGATGTGAAGGAACCGGTGGGCCTTTGGTCTCCGACTTGCGAGTGCGTGAACCACCTGTGACTTGTGCAGAGGACTTGGATGGACGGGACAAAAGAAACACCGGAAGGCTCGCAATCTGTTCGCAGACCACGTTACTTGACCATACTGTGTACTTTTTTAAAGTTTTCGTTGCCTCTTCCTTCGACTTTCCCACTGCTGCAGCTGCTTCTCTGGGATGCTGTCGCGCACACCGCGTCGACGCCTGGTTCAGAGCGTGTGTATAGATGACAGCGCGAGTGAGAGAGAAAACGAGACGGGAGAAACTCGTTTCCACCCGACCACGTCTAATGTGCACAATGCCTTCGGGACCTCCCTGGCCGTCGCCAAATTATCCGCTTGGCGGCTGAAATTATCCGTGACTCCCCTCAGAAGCATTGCAGAAACTGCATTTATACTAACTTGCGAGGCCAGAAGGGACGCAGATAGAATTTTAGAGAGGAGCAGGAGACGGAGAAGAGGCCGTTCCAATATAAGAGAGGGGGGAGGCGACGTGAGAAGGCATGGAAACCCCACTATTTTACGACAGTGCTTGCGGCGAAACAGGAACAGCTTAAAGCTCAAGGTACGGTACAGTACGTTGCTGGTATTTCTGAAAAATAAACGCCGTGTAAATATCTCAAGCGGGCAAAATACGCACGGCGTGCAGAAGGAGAGCCGCATTAATTAAAGCGCACCGCCGGATGCAGGAGACACTACAGATGCAGTCAATCGTCAAATCAACACTCCTGTGGCCGCCGAGTTAGCTTTGCGGCAATAGTACTGCTAGAGGTCGTCGATCTGATCCCAATCGTGGCAGCCGAATTTCGATGTGGGCAAAATAGAAAACGCGCGGGCACTTAGATTTTGGGACACGTTAAAGAACATCACGGTGTCAAAATTAATCCGGAGTCCGCCACTACGGCTTGCCTCATAATCTGATAGTAGTTGTTTGGGAACGTACCAGCCCCATAATCCAATTCAAGTTTAATACTTCTGCCACGATGTGATGTGCCCTGTGAGGCAATGACAACGTCCAACCCTCTCGGTGTTTATGAAATATGGCGCACAACAACACGTGAAGCGAACACCTCTCCCTGTGAGTTCTGTGTACTACGCAGACAGACAGCAGTGGTGCAGGCAAGTTAAAGTTTAACATCAAGTCACCACTCGCGTTTTAGTCTAAATATTGGAGAAATTAGGCTTTCGCCGTGAACATTACCGTTAATTATTGTGAATCAAAGCATCCAGCACGGAGAGCTGCGCTTATATCGATTTTCACAGTGCGTGGGATCTGCATTATTTTTCTGGTGTTTAATTTCTTTGCAGTGTGTGCTTTCTTGTATTGTCTGCATTGTTGCTGTGAGTCTTGTATGCAGCTACAGTGTACACTTATGAATGTTCTTTTCAAGGGGGCGGATGATGTGCTGTCGTCCATACATCCACCGACAGGGACGCCCCAGAGCGGCAGTGACCAAGCGCTGATGGCGGCACATCATTGCAAGCCTATTTATACAGGTGTCATCATGATTAAACGGGGGCTGCACGAGGGGTTCTTCGATTGTTTATTCGTCCTTCCTACCATATCATCGGCTGACGCTTTGCGGCGCCATACGCCTTGTGCCCCTGTGGAGACTAACACTTCATCCACCAGAGAGAAACTAGAGGGACTAAAGGTTGATCTCCGAGAGACTAACCGCTAGGAGACTCACAGTTCGTCCCCTTGCCGTTGCTCCCTGAAAGGGCTAATGGTTGTAGCAACGAAGTTAGTCCCTCAAAGGACTAACCCCTATAACCCCCCCCCGTTAGTGTCGGCTGAGATTGTAGAAAATATTTTTTTTCTTGGGAGTTGCCAAAAAATTATCGGGCGGCACTTATCAGCCAAAAAATAACGTAGTCGATGCACGCGATGCATAGAGACTGTGGAAAGGTACCTAGTGCCAAGTTTAGAAGCGATGTTACCTTAGAATCAGTTTCATGCTAAGTTTCCTTAGCATCTGAAATACCATAAAAGATAAAATTGTCTTGTCGCGAGGGGTCCTTCAGTTCATCTAGAATAATTGCAAGTTGTTATTTTGCGCTGATAGATCCTCTACAGGAGTATCAATAGCAAAAATTCTTGACCATTTTAATTTTATTTCTAGATAGTATATTCTTTTTTGAACACTGGCGATCTTGGTTTCCTTGGCCTTCTGATTATTATTAATAGACTTAATACCTGCGGCTGGTTCAACTTGATTTTTTGAAGTTTGCGGGGAACGAGTGTTTACCTGTTTCAGTAAGCGCGAAGGAGGGTTCATTTCCTGAGAAGGATCATCCGGCAATGAGTCGTATCCCACACCATGGTTGCGACCAGGGTTGGATTCAATGTCCCCAGAACAGAACAACAAGTGCACCACAGAAAAAAACTCGCAAACCGCTTCACACAACACCAGTAGGCGCGGGAACAGTAAAATAAAGGAATCATTGTATTTCCTTGCAAATAATGCAAAGGTTGTACAGAACTGCATCGTACAAGGATGACCGTTATGCGTCATGCGGCAAGGTCGTTCCGGGTGCCCAATGAAGGAGGTAAAGTTGGCAGGCGGTCCACTTATATCTGCCGTCGAAGACGATGTCATTGTTGATGCGGCTGGCAGTCTGTTGGCGAGCATTATCAAGGAAATCGGGCTGAAGAAGGGCACTGCATGATTGTTATCTTTGGTGGCGTTTGATGCTCCTGGAGGCGTTGAAACAAGTGTCAAACACAGAATGACGCTGGCAGCCAAATTGCGCACAGCACTAGCAGAACCTGCATTGTATAAGGATTAACGTTGCGCATCATGCTGCAAGGTGTGTCCCAATGCTCCTGCTGTATTTTGTTCGCCTCATGCTGTAAGTCGCTCACATCCCTATATTACGGGTCTGTTCGTGCCTCACTTCTGACAAATCGCCGTGAACGTTCGGCACATCAGCACTGAGTTGTTCAATAAAAGTTTTTAAGTCGTGCATGTCTACCAGAAACTGTTTCTAGTCATGAGCGACTCCTTTCATAATAAATCTGGTGCTTCTGATCATATCTAATTTTGAGGTCATGTCAAGCAAAACTTGAGCGTGTTTCGTTACGGTACCAAGTATATTCTCCACAAGAACCAGTCTAAAACAGACACAGCGATCTAGGTGCCTTCAATTGAGCTTAAGATAAATGTTTGTAAAACAACATATGTTCTAAATTACATGGGTATAGGTTTAGTACTTCCCTGATGCTAGCAGCTGCCTAGGTCCTTCTGAAGTGATGCCGGCTCAATACAAGCAGGCTTTTTATTGCGGGAACCAGATGCGCTGGCGTTCAGAATAGCCGCTGGGCGCATCAAATAGTGCTCTCCAGGAGCGCCGCTTGAGCAACGCAATCGACCAGCACACAAGTGCGAAACAGTCTTTTGGAGATAGACCGCGTAGCTCTGCAGTCTGACGATGATTGAGCATGCAGTGGCGTTGCGTGGGTCAATGTAGACTTGTCAGCCGAGGAACTTGGTCTGCAAAAATACAAGCGCATAGGTTTAGTGCATGCGCGATTCTAGGAGCCCCTGGATCACATTGAAGCTCATGTTCAATCGATAGGTGTGGCTGTTCGGGAGTTATCAGTTTCGAGAATGCTCATCTTTAATAATTTCTCTCCATGCGACCGGGGTACTTCTTGAGTAGAAAACCTGATCGTTTTTAATATCTATATACTCTTACGCTAAAATAGTGTCTAAATGGTTTGTGCCGTAAGTTATAGAACGCCATTGAATCCATTCGCGAAATGCCACTTATTTAAAGCGGTGACAGTTTTTCAGACTGGCAACGAAACGCTTCTGGCTCAGACGATGTTCTATTTGATTAAGTGAGCACACTTGGGAGCATGTACTTAACCTGTAAGGGTAGACGAATGCGATTTTGGCTGCGCAGAAATTGGCGCATGGCACAATAAATTGCTTGTTTTCCACTTTCTTGCACTTTGCTTACTTTTTTATCAGATAAGTTGCCTACGCATCTCTTGTACTCGTTTGCTCGTGCTCTCCTGGTACCAAGGAAGCTGCGCTAGAGAAGAAAGCAGAAAAAGTCCACCAGGAGCTTTTCAGCGCTTTCCTAAGTATGGCACATATGTGCTATGTATCATGTGTTGTTATAACAGAAGAAGTTGCGCCTCGTCAGCGCTGGAACGAAGTCCGTTCACATAATTTATAACACGTCTAACATTCATTTAAAGTACCGAATATCGAAGATTTGTCAATGTCACGTCGGGTTTGAGATGAAGAAGTTTCTGCTAAATATATGAAATGACTCCTTTGGTTTTTCTTAAAGCTACCGTAATATAACCAAAGTTATGTTGACAACAGGTTACGAAGCGCGAGAAGTCATCTTACATGGCCCTGTGTAAGCGATGTCTTCAGTGGCCTAGTAGTATAAGGTACACACGTGCTGCCCATGATCGTCTCATGACAGGTGTATTCTGAGTCAGGCCACTGACTCTGTTCCCATTTCAGTCCCATCTTATACAGGGAAAGACACTGCGTGCACATATAGCAAGCATTGCGTTTTGCGTTGTCGGAATATCCAGCAGATCATTGTATTCGGTGCCACGGGACACCTTTGTTTGGAGACACGCGGCATGCGGAAAGTATAAAAGCGAGAAACGCCGATTGATGCATTAGCCCTTCGTAATTGAAAAACCAAGGGGATCTCTATGCCAGCACAGCGTCAAGTGCGCTGTAAAATACGTTAATTGGCCATCGTTGTCAGCGCCTGCGTCCTGCGCACGCGTGATGAGTTGGGAGGGCAATGTGCATTGACGGCGGCATCTGCCCGTAGTCACAGAGGTTCTCGTGCCTCTTCCGCAGTCAAAATCAGTTGAAGACCAGCGTTCCTTCTCCCCGGTTGCTTTCCTTACTTTTGCTTTCCTTTTTTCCGCTAAGCGCTAGAAATTCTTTCAACAACGAATTCTGTTAACGTAGGACACAAGTAAGAAGCAATACACAGCAGGTAGAATTAGTCATGCCGAATGGACTGAGGATGGTGTCAGCCTTACGCTTGCTGAGAAGTAAGTTTAAGAACTCAGCCGTGGTCCTCAAATTTAGCACTTTGACGATGCGCAACCGACGCTTAATCTTTGGTCAATGTTAGGCCAGCGTTGGCGCCTGGTGTTTACGACCACCTGTGCCACAGAGCGAAGTGTCCTGGGGCACCGCTGTAGTTCCTGCAGCGGCCTCCAAAAGGCATGTGGTAGGTTTTTCTATCGTAAAGGTACGTGACTCAAATACCATCATTTCTACAATGAACCTCTTGGGAGAATAAAGACGACTGCTAAATCGTGTTTTGAAGTCATTCGTGTTGTCGTTATTATTAACTTCATTTGAGTTATTGATGACAGCAATATAAACTGGGACGTCCATGTGAAACTGAAAACCAACATTGATATTTAATATGTGGCCCGTTGTATCGCAATCGTATTTTTCTTCCTTTAGAGATCCCTTTAACACTTGCTTTTTTGACTCAACAATGCGGTAACCTCAATTATCAGTTCGTTTCTGACCTATGAGCAAATGAAGCTATGCTCCATTTAATTAAAAAGACACTATATGGGCATCGCGTTGTTTTCTGTGCGCAAAGCACACTTAGGAATGATTAAACTCAGTGTATCAAAAGTATTAAGCTGGCCCTAGTGAAGGTAAATGAAATATTAGCCATGCTTCTCGCGTTACCACTTTTTCACCGGCTAACAAGGGTAAAACGTTATCACGCAGCACTGAACATGTCTAGATGTATGGGAAGTTTCCGGAATGTTATGGATGGTTCCACTCATTGTCTTGTTGTCACCGAATATTGAGTACTTTGATTGTATGCGCGACGCGAAATGTGTAGTACTTCCTGGAAGACACGCGGGCACCAGCGATTACTCTGGAACCTTCGATGACTCATGTATAAGAGCCGACGCGCTTGACCCACTGATCAGATCTTCGAACATCGCCGACTCTGCGTGTTCGCTGCTATTATTATTTGAATGTAGCCTGTTTTTGAGGGCACAGGTTCGCCAATAAAACGCTAGTTTCGTCATTCACAGTTTTACTGTCTTCTTCACTGTCCCTGCTAACTGACACACACACACACACACACACACACACACACACACACATATATATATATATATATATATATATATATATATATATATATATATATATATGACATAGTTTACAGGAGATGCGCGTACGAGAACACGATAAGGGCCTTCATACTTAGGGACCAGTTTTGATGAGACGCCAGGGGCAGTTAAAGGGACTGAGAGCCACACGAGCGCTCCCGGATTGAAGGTGGCCGTGGCAGTGGCGTCACCGCGAGTGCTCCTCTGGCGCTCTTGATCATCGGAAGTAAAGGCCCGTGCGAGGTCGCGGCACTCTTCTGCATGTCTGACCGTGGCAGAAATAGGCACGCACTCGTATGCATCCGGCCGGTACGCAAGAATGGTGTCGATGGTGTGCGAAGGGTGTCGACCATACAGCAAGAAAGAAATAGGGTGTAACTCCAGTGGTGCGGTGCGTAGCAGTATTATACGCGTAGGTGACGAATGGCAGAATGGCGTCCCAGTTCGTGTAGTCGGAGGCAACGTACATTGAAAGCATGTCGCCGAGCGTACGGTTGAAGCGTTCTGTGAGGCCATTCGTTTGAGGGTGGTACGCCGTAGTCGTACGATGAACAACGCGGCACTCTGAGAATCGCTTCAAGTACTTCCAACAGGAAGATGCGTCCGCGATCGATGAGCAGTTCTTGAGGTGGACCATGCCGCAGGATGAATCGGCGAAGCAGGAATGATGCAACATCGCGCGCTGTAGCTGCTGGGAGAGCGGCGGTTTCAGCGTATCGTGTAAGGTGATCTACTGCCACAATGGCCCAGCGGTTACCAGCCGACGTCAGGGGAAGTGGCCCATACAAATCGATGCCAACGCGCCCGAACGGCCGGGTAGGGCAGGGTAGAGGCTGCAGACCAGCTGGCGAGAGGTGGGGTGAAGATTTTCGGCGCTTGCAGTCGGGGCATGAGCGAACGAACTTTTGAATGTAGTTGTACATTCCTCGCCAGTAGTAGCGTCCTCGGAGGCGCTGGTAGGTTTTGAAAAGTCCCGAGCGAGCACACTGTGGATCAGAGTGGAACGATGCGCAGATTTCAGAACGCAGGCTTCGAGCTACAACTAATAACCACTGGCGGCCATCAGAGGTGTAATTGCGTCGGTGAAGCAGGTCTTCGCGAATGGCGAAATGGCGAGCTTGACGGCGCAATGCACGAGTGGTTGCCTGCGATGACGGATCAGCAAGGCAGTCTATGATGGAGGCAATCCAGGGGCCCTTGCGCTGTTCAGAAGCGATGCTCCCAATGTCGACGGAAGAAACGTGAAGCTGGGATATTGCGCAGCAGGCATTGTCGTCTGGCAAGGGAGAACGTGAGAGGGCGTCAGCATCAGCATGCTGGCGTCAGTTGTGGTACAGTACGCGGATATCGTAATCCTGTAAGCGAAGCGCCCAGCGGGCGAGAGGGCCTGAGGGATCCTTCAATGACGACAGCCAGCATAGTGCATGGTGGTCCGTGACGACATCAAATTGGAGACCATACAAATAGGGCCGGAACTTGGTAAACGCCCAGACGATCACCAGGCATTCTTTTACCGTGACGGTGTAATTGGTCTCGGCTTTAGTAAGCATACGGCTTGCATATGCCACAACATATTCAGGAAACCCTTCTTTGCGCTGCGCTAGGACAGCGCCGAGGCCAACACCTCTGGCATCTGTGTGTACCTCAATAGGTGCCGTTGGGTCGTAGTGGCGCAAAATGGGAGGAGACGTCAGCAAACGACGGAGCTTAGTGAACGCCTCGTCGCACTCAGACGACCACGAATGGACAGGTCCGTTGCTGCCAAGGAGCTTCGTCAGGGGCGATATGACGGCGGCGCAATTGCGAATGAAGCGCCTGAAGTAGGAACAAAAACTTACAAAACTTCGCAGTTCTTTGACGGACGTCCGTTTAGGAAATTCAGCTACGGCACGAAGTTTGTCTTGATCGGGGAGGATTCCATCCTTCGAGACGACGTAACATAGTATCGTGAGCTGCCGCGCAGCAAATCGGCACTTCTTTAGGTTCAGTTGGAGGCCAGCGTTTGCTAAGCACGTCAAAACACGCCGTAGGCGTTGAAGGTGCGTGGTGAAGTCAGAGGCAAAAGCAACAATGTCGCCAAGATAACATAAGTACGTGTGCCACTTCAAACCGCGGAGAACTGTGTCCATCATGCGATCAAAGGATGCTGGCGCATTACGAAGTCCAAACGGTATGACGTTAAATTCGTATAAGCCGTCGGGTGTGACAAAGGCTGTCTTCGGCCAATCTACGTCAGACATTGGTACTTGCCAATAGCTGGAGCGTAAATCTAGAGATGAAAAGAATCCTGCTCCTTATAGGCTATCGATGGCGTGATCGATTCGCGGCTGCGGGTATACATCTTTGCGGGTGATGTTGTTCAGGCGCCAATAGTCTACACAGAACCGTACCGAGCCGTCTTTTTTCGTAACAAGGACGACAGGGGATGCCCATAGACTTTTCTAGGGTCGGATCACTTCGTGGTGAAGCATATCGTCCACTTGCTCATTAATTACACGACGTTATGTGGCAGAGACGCGATATGGTCGTTGCCGCAATGGCGGTTGGGAGCCAGTGTCAATATGGTGCGTGACAGCAGACGCCCGGCTCAGGGAAGGTTGCCCGACATCAAAAGAAGAACGAAATTCTTCTAAGATGCGCAGAAGCTGCGAACGCTGAGGTGGGGTGAGGTCATCCGCAATAGATTAATTGAACACACCTGTGGGCAAAGGGTCGGACGTAGAGAGAGAACCGAGCGTGTTGTAACTGGCGCAGGACGTGTCTTCGGGAACATCCGTAAATTGTACGGCGTCGATCACTTCCACGTGGCCAAGACATTCGCCTTGAAGCAGCATCACAGGGTATGAGAAGGGGTTAAAGACAAAAATAGCTGTGGAGCCCTCTTTGACGTTCACAGTCGCAAAAGGTAGCAGCAGACCTTTTCGGGTATAAAAGCGGCCCGACGGTGAAAGTAGTGCGACGGCGTCAGAGAGGCTGCTGCAATGCATTGATACAATCACTGACGAGTTGGGAGGAACGTTGGTGTCGTGCGTGACGAGTAGTTTGTTCGCAAAAGAAGCATTATCGGCAAGCGTCATATCTGAGATCGGCGACAGTTCTAGTTCGGCACGTGCGCAATGAATGACGGCATCGTTGCGGGCGAGAAAATCCCACCCCAGGATAAGTTCGTGGGAGCACGAGGAAATCACAATAAATTCGACGGCGTATACAACGTCCTCGATGAGAACACGAGCGGTGCACGCCGCAGTCGGGTGAATACGCTGTGCGCCTGCTGTGCGGAGGGCGAATCCAGCAATGGGCGTCGTAACCTTTGGAAGGAAGCGACAAAGCTTTGCGTCCATAACTGATACAGCGGCTCCGGTATCCACGAGGGCATAAATTATGTGCGCACACCGTCAACTAACACGTCTATCCCATTGCTCGAGCTACGTTGAGGACTTCCGCATTTCGACGGGGTCGCAGCCCTTGCCTCATGGACTGCGACGATTAGCTTTCCTCATCCCGAGCTTCGGGACGAGGCCGCATCGGAGATAGGGAGCGTCGGCGTGGAGAAGTTGAGCGGAGGATGTTGGCGGACCGGCGGAATGGTGGTGACGCAGCCCGAGGTTCGTCGTCGTAATAAGGGCGCGGAGAATCCGCCATAGAACTTGGCACATATGGTGTAGCGCTAGGCGACTGCACGAGACTACAGTGGCGTGCGACGTGGCCTGCATAGCCGCACGCAAAGCATATCGGTCGATTGTCCGCTGTACGCCACCGAGCCGTTGCGGCAGGTCCCATTCATGTGGAAGGACGCGTTGGACGTGGCGGCTGGTGAGGCGATTGCATAGCAGGCTGTTGTCGGGGCATAGCGAGGACTTCGGCGTACGTGAGAGGTCCCTGTTGAGGGAGTTGTTGAGGCTGGGTGACGACTTCCGCGTAGCTGAGTGGTACAGGCGTCGGGATCTGTTGGGGCCTGGCCATGACTTCGGCGTTGCTCTGAGGCGCAGCCACAGGAACACGCTGGTGGTGCTCAGGCAAAACCTCGTGCAGCGATGACGCGGCGAAGCGCAGGCGCAAAACTTGGCGTAGGCGCGTGTACCGACTGCGGCTGTGCAAAACCATCAACGAGAGTTGCCGGGCAACTTCCTCGCGCACGAACGCCTTCATTTCTGCGAGCAACGCTGCCTGGTTGGACATGGCAGCCAAACCAGCGAGGTGTTCGTCACGAGGTAGAGATCGACGGGTCAGTGACCGCTGCCTGCGGAGTTCTTCATAGCTTTGGCACAGTGTGACAATTTCAGGCACACAGCGTGGACTTTTGGCCAGCAACATGTTAAAGGCGTCGTCTTCTATACCCTTCAGGATGTTTCGGATTCGATCAGACTCCGGCATGGTCGAATCGACTTTCCCGCATAGGTCCAGGACATCTTCGATATAACTGGTGAATGTTTCGCCTGGCTGTTGAGCTCGTTCTCGCAAACGCTGCTCTGCACGCAGCTTGCGAACAGCAGAGCGACCAAATACATCGGTGAGGGAACTCTTAAATTCCGACCATGTCTGGAACTCTGCTTGATGGTTGTTATACCACAGGCTGGCCACTCCAGCGAGGTAGAACAGAACATGGCTCAGTTTGGCCGCTTCGTCCCACTTGTTATGGTCGCCTACCGTGTCGTACGCCGTGAGCCATTCGTCCACGTCAGTGTCCAGTGTAGATAGGAGGGTCGCGATGACGAGTCACCTCGGGACACGCAGTGGGTGCAGGAGGGGGCGTTTGCTGGGAGGCATCTTGGGGCATGGTAGATGGCAGGGTACGGGACCGGAGTTCCAGGATGATCGTCTGAGGGTACCTCGCACCTCCACCAATTCTAAAGGTGTTTATTTAGCAGCGCTCTTAGCAGCACAACGTCGACGGGCAGGGCAGTCACAGCTTCCAAGCACGAGAGCCGTTGCTGAGCAGGAGCGCTCGACCCACTAGCGTTTAGAGCCAGTAGCGCTGAACCCACTAGCGCCTCTCTTCGCTACAATATATATATATATATATATAATGTAGCACAATGCGGTACGTACATAGCACATGCTAATGTTTGTAGCAAATCTGTAATAGACTAAGGGTAGGCTGATCTGAGTGGTAAACGCCGCAAATTGCCTGGTTGTAATGAAACTGCGGTATTCTGTGATATAGCTTTCGTATACTCCTATCTAACCTCGCCTAATATTGCAACAGCAATTATATGGACACTCCAAGCGCATTTCAGGCATAATCGTCCCCATGATTTTCCGTATGACGTCCAAACACGATAACATCGTCGCCGCGCGCCGCACGCTGTACTTGCGAGTGAAAACTTGTGAGAGTCAGCCGACCATCCTGACTCAATGTTGCTCGCGCTAGTGAAGAAGGCGGGGCGGAAGCGCGCGTTTCTTTGCTTTGAACGTTTGGTTCGCGTTGAAATGAGAGACATCAGGAAGGTCAATTCGCTCGCTGCTGCTGCCACGCTTACCGACTCTAGCGTTTTGACATCGAGTATTATCGATCGAGAGGCGATCGCGTTTACCTGTGCACGCGTGAAACAGTGCTTGTTAGTTTAGTTAGTAAGCCGATGTTTCAAGTTTATAAGGTTGGTAAAACTGATATCCTTACTTCGTCTAGTTTTCTACTAATTTACTATAGCAATCAATGCTTCGCCTTTACGGCGCAACTGCAGCTTTTTCTTTCGAATGGCAACAACTGAGTGCACTGGAAAAAGGGTTAGCTGTCCACAAGTCAGCACACCCGTTACCATTTACCGCCACACAAAAAGAAAAAAAGTTTTTATTACCACAGAGTAATTTCATTGGCTCTACAGAGGCACTGAAAATCCACACAGACGTCGGCGTTGGCACAACAGAATCAGCAGAGATCAAAGTTAACCTTGATTCCACGTTTCCTCTAAGACTCAGGACAGAACATAGCCTAGGACGCAACCGTCCCCCTGCGGAAATTTAAGCTCATACCACACTGGTACAAGAAAGCGATTCCCAAAATCTATTTCTGCGTCGACCACGGAGTAACAACAAATTATGAAATCACCACCCCCTAAAGGACACTTCAGTAATGCGCAAGCAAACGGTACACAACGATTGGCCAATGACTGCACAAAACGTGGTAGCCTGCTCCCTCCGAAGTACAACTTGCACCCTAAGAGACAATTAGGAGCGATGCTCCTGAAGCGGAGCCACGGATGGCAAAGAGGAGAATACCCGCGTTTTCTTCCCTAGCATGTGCTCTCTCAAGTAATCTAGGGTGATGATACCACGAGAGATCAACACGGGTCAAAAATTTTATGTTTTAGACTTCATTGAATATCTGATATTTTATGCGCATATCACTAGGTAGCGCTAAAGTGAACGTGGCTTCTTTGCCAAATGAATATTTTAGGAGGAAAAAAATAACGAGATTCTTCAGTGTGGAAGTGCCTATTTAATGCGCAAGGCATTTTCACAAATTCACAACGATGTGAAATACAGTATGTTACAGCTACAAAGAATACATTCTTGTGTGTAAAACCTAGACGTAAAGAAGGGTCAGCTAGCACTGTTTCAGGCTTCCGTGCAAAACGGGAGTGTTTTTAAAAAATTGCTTAATTTGCTAAAATCTTCAAAAGTTGCTATATTTACGATTTTTTATCAACTAAACCAATACATGTAGCCTTTTGAAATTTGCTGGACTGCGAGACCTTAACCTATTCAACAATTTTGCTGAATATTCTTGCTGTATCACAAATTACCAATTCTACAATTCGCCTCAAATTTGAAGTTTTCACAAAAATGAACGCTATTTAAAAATGAAAATAAAAAAACCCCATCGTAAATTTTTCTCAATATCTCGTAAACAACTATTCACAGGCACGTGAAGATGAATATTAAAAAACGTGTTGCATTATTTTGTTTGTAATCACAATACAGGTGGTAGAAATGAGAGCTTTGCCAGAATGCAGCAAGGTCCTGAGGAAAAAAGGGCATCGGGGTAAAAAGAGCGTGCATAAGGCTCTGACTTGCCTAAACTTGACCGTAATGGCGACATAAAGCCAGTTTTGACCTTATAATTAATACTTCTGCATAAAAGTTAGTTTAGTACACTACTTATTCGCTTAAATGGGAATAATGAAGCGTCAGCATAAGCAATACGTGGCTCATTTTATTTACCAGCAAGTTCAGCGTAGATAATTTGTGCCTTCTGTTAATGCAGTGTTTTTATCTCTTTCTGTGCTACAGAATTAACAGTGAACTCTGTATAAATGTACACAGGTAACAGAATGTACGGCAGGTAAATGCCTCAAAAAATGTCGTACTGGTCATTACATGAACGTCATTATACAACCTAAGAGGCGGTGGTGGGAGTGGCGATGGTGTTGGTTAAGGCAGGGTTAGCTGGCAGATAGTTCCAGCGATTGCTTATTTTACCGCCTCTGAAGAAAAAAAAGGAACTGTTAGAATACTATATAATCAAAAGTTCACAGTCCCTAAGGATCACCACTTGTCGGAAAGTTCACAGTTTGTTAGAAAAGCTGGAAAGGAGCACGAGATTTCCGCTTGGCAGGACCAGATGAACTCTCAGTCAAACTTGCTGGAATACAATGTATGGGATAGTTGTTGAAGCACCACTGACGAATGCTAAACGATGATAGCGTGCTGAGAACACGTCCTAAGTTTACGAAGCGCTGCAGTACTGGCAGCTCTTTCCGCATTTTTCTATAGGACCAGCTGATCCAGAGGGCCAGATCACGCAGTTCTAATGGAGCGAATCCAATACTCAGTGGCACAGTTGCTTGCCGGTTGGCTTACTGACCTGTCAGTGCACACTTGTTGATGACACGCACATGCCGCATGGAGGCAGGGAGAGGGCACAAGGAACTTCGAGCGTACCTGCTGTATACGCTCAGAAAGGCTTGATCCTTTTCCAATTACCTGCAGCAGTGCGAGACACTAATACAACGCGATCGAAATTGGTGGCGTCAGGCTCGCTTAACCAAATGTGCCATAACCGTATGCCCGGAACACGTGGCAAAGATTTCCACTGGTTCCTTTTGAGGCGGCGAAACTTCTCTACTTCATCCACATCTGCATAGAGCAGTTTTACGTTTTTCAGCGTTGCGGCCATCTGCGCCACCATTTCAGAGGCTGACCTAATGACTGTAGTGCTGTCTGCTCCGAGATTGTACAGCGAGGCTTGGTGCTTTACTAAGCCACCAACACAATCGCAAGCGTTTTCGCCATGTCCTGTGGCCGAAAAAAGCCACTTTGTTGACGCGTGCTCCTTCTGTGACAGCTGCTAAAGCTGATACTTGTTTTTGAAATGGCTACTGGCGCCGTCAGACACGTATGTAGCATGTTTGCTAAGCTGAAGTTCTTCCTTCATGCACTCATAGATTTTTTCCAGCGCAAAGCAAGCGTGTGCAGCATCATGACATACGTCATCACTGAGAACCGCAAAACATTGAGTGGATCCGCTACTCGTGACGACACACGTAAATAGCGAGACCTGTTTGTTTTTTGCCAATGGTATGATTGTACGTCGTTCGGTACAACAGCTGTCCAATTCTCTGCAAAGTCACAGACACGGGATCCATGCTGTTGATTCCGTTTGGCGTCGTGTATTGCTGACGCTTGAATGCCCTTTTATAATCATGGGTGATCCACTTGACAAGCCATGCACCAAGCTCCTGGAGAAAGGTAGTAGCCTGTGCTGGGTCTTTTTGACGAGGTAGCCATTTTCCCATACCGCATTGTTTACCTCTGTCTCTTCAGGGATTCCCAAAGTTGTAGTAGTAAAAGCATCCTCATTTGCACAATAATCACAATCGCCCAGGAAAGAATCGGTCGTGGGCGAGGTGCAAAGACATAGTTCTTTGAGGTGGGTAATTGTGTAGGCACCTTCAATGAGCTCTTCTAGCGCGGAAACACACTGTGTGGCGTTGGCGCAATACATGTAGAGGTACACTTCTTGTTGTGGAGCAAGAAGAACCCATTTCGGCCGGAGAGAATAAAGGTTTGAGAGCCCAATAGATGTATCCGGATTGGCTTCCTTAAAGATACCATATGTCTCCCGTACCGAGCGGGTCATGAATCTCTTGGCAGCACACTGTTTGTTTCCATCAATCGAAATAGATACTACGTCCTTTTTGTTGGGACTCTGCCGAGCACATCCATGCTCGTCTTTGGTATAATATTCCACAGCGGACTAAACGTCTGTTGGGTTCAACCGTGTTCTCTCAGGTGCGTCTGGTGCCGACCATATTCCACGTTTCTCGCGCCAACGTCGGGATTTGTATGTCATGTAGGCTGACAAATTTGGAATGAGAGCTTGAACTTTTCGGCGCTCCAGTTGGCTTCGCAGTAGAGTCAACAAGCGCATTCGCTTTTCGTACGAAGTGCACATGTCATAGGTTTCTATAAATTTGGCGAACCATTCGGTGCACATGCCGCACTTGGTACCTGAGGGGTCCAAGTGGCGCTTGCACTATACGAAGTAAGCTTTGGACCTTGCAGTGCCACCGAAATGAATTTGCTTTAGCACCGGGCGAAAGTTCCTTCGTCGCGAATCCTACTTCTGCTGATGAACGTGAGGCAAAGTTTCAAGTTGCACTTCTTTCTACCTCCCAGTTCGTCTTCTTCCGGTAAGAATTCATCGCCTCCCGTGGATTCACTTCCCATTCTTCTACACTCTATCAACTCGATCAAAAGAGACGATTTTTACAGCAGCCGCATCTGAAAGCGGGAACTAAATATGGGCGCCAATGATGGCCGTGGACAGGCATGACTCCACGTCTTTATGTCGGCGACATTTTAGAATGGCGTGGTTGAAATAACTATAGTTTACCAAAACTGGCTTTATGTTGCCATTACGGTCAAGTTTAGGCAAGTCAGAGCCTTATGCACGCTCTTTTTACCCCGATGTCCTTTTTCCTCAGCACCTTGCTGCATTCTGGCAAAGCTCTCAATCAGCTCGATAGAACACCGTTCACCTTGAAGAAGATCTTGGGACCATGGCCTCGCATATCGCAGCTACAAAAGGCCACAAAAGCTCTGCTGCAATATTTGAAGGCTACTGGATTGAGTCAGCGACTATGATCCGGACTGAGTGACTGAACGATATCCCCGGTGGACTTTCTCTTCTTCTTTTAATCTTTCCGTCCCCTTTTCCCTTTCCCCAGTGTAGGGTAGCCAACCGGGTTCAGTCCTAGTTAACCTCCCTACCTTTCCTTATCATTTGCTCTCTCTCTCTCTCTCATTTCTACCACCTGTATTGTGATTACAAACAAAATAATGCAACATGTTTTTTAATATTCGTTTTCACGTGCCTCTGAATAGTTGTTTACGAGATATTGAGAAAAATTTACGATGGGTTTTTTTTTATTTTCATTTTGAAATAGCGTTCATTTTTGTCAAAACTTCAAGTTTGAGGCGAATTGTAGAATTCGTAATTTGTGATACAGCAAGAATATTCACCACAATTGTTGAATAGGTTAAGGTCTCGCAGTCCAGCAAATTTCAAAAGGCTACATGTAATGGTTTAGTTGATAAAAAATCGTAAATAGACCAACTTTTGAAGATTTTAGCAAATTAAGCAATTTTTTTAAAACACTTCCGTTTTGCACGGAAGCCTGTAACAGTGCTAGCTGACCCTTCTTCACGTCTAGGTTTTACACACAAGAATGTATTCTTTGTAGCTGTAACATACTGTATTTCACATCGTTGTGAATTTGCGAAAATGCATTGTGCATTAAATAGGCACCTCCACACTGAAGAATCTCGCTATTTTTTTTCCTCCTAACATATTCATTTGGCAAAGAATACACGTTCACTTTAGCGCTACCTAGTGATATGCGCATAAAATATAAAATATTCAATGAAATCTAAGATATGTAATTTTTGACCCGTGTTGATCTCTCGTGGTAGAGAGATCCCATTTGTAGAGCAAATCGGCATGGTCCTCGAGCTACCACCTTTCTCAGCTCACCCTTGCGTACTTCCCTCTCGCCTGCAGTATGCGATGCGCGAGCGCTTATCCTTTTCCCACTTGTAATTTTTCGGGAACACCACGGCGGCGATGAAAATTCCCCTGAAGTGTGCATATATTTACTTTCGCAATAAAATAAGTATACTGAAGCTCCACACATAATTTTTCGGCGGACGTTGCCATGGATGTCAGATATGGCGACAGGAATGATAATGTGCATTTTGTGCGTGTGATGGTTCTACATTATACATTATCCTATTATATATACCTGTACAAACTAAATTTACCTCAACAATGTTCAGCCAGAATTTGAAGGATAGAATCCTTAGATATGTCAAACACTGTAAACGTTGGAAATAGAGATTCAGTAAGTAATGGTGGTCACTCGCTAACGCCTGTCACTGGCTATACGTTTCGAATGAATTGCGGACAAAAGGCAGACCAAGCATCATTTTGAAAATTGTGAACGTGATCTTAAGGCGGTAAAGCGGAAGTTATCCAGGTTACCAGAAATATGAGTGGGCCTTTGGTGAAGATGTGCTGTGCCAGCTGCCAAGCGACCTGCTTGCTCCTACAGTATAAGTGAAAAAAGTTACGGTAACTGAACAGCCCCCTGTTAACCGATTTCGATAGACAAAGCATTGCATATTGCACTGTGCAAGCTCGGAGTAACTGAGCCTCGGTTTTTGGAAGAGGATGCAGAATACTAAATGTCACATTAAGTGGGAACCGATGATGGGTAAGTACAGGTCCGACTGCTATCCTTTATTATCGGTTCTCACACAGCTTCCTTCTCTCTGTGTCAGTGTTCTTTAGGTTCATGTTCTTCTATATCTGTGGCAGGTCTGTGTTTTATATGCGAACAAAGTCGCCTTCATTCCTTAACTTCCTTTAAATAGGTGGCCCTTGTGGAGTCTACCTTCCCTTATATCTACTATTCATCAAAAACACAAACACTACAGTACAGCGCATAGTGCCTCGAGCAGCAGATTGTCGCAGAGACAGTATTTTGAATGCAACTGTATGCTGGTGTTCAGAGTAGGTTTTCATTTTGCCATATGTCGATGTTAAATATAATGATGAGGACCTGTTCTGACGGTGAGCACTTCATGATGAGGACTACTCGTCGGCATAAACGAATATACAAAAAAAGTTAGGATAAACAAAGCAAATCTAGTTTGGAGCTTTTCTGCTGTCTCTGAACAGTTTCCTATGCGCGCGTTTTCGTAGTTGTTCGAGTAAATCTCAAAGTAATCTCCAACTTGAAACACAAGCACCGCGGCCAGTAAAGTCATTTTAGATTAAAGTTAGGCTAATGGTAGGCCTTCTAACAACTATTTTTGTACCTTCGCTTATGCACTTCACTGATTGCAATTACCAGTGATTACCAGCTCTGTAAAAAAGGGTACAGCAACTTGTCAAAAATTATAAGGGGCATACGCAAATTACGTACGCGGCAATTATTTATAGACGAAAGCTTGCCAAAAGCTCACCAGATTTACTTATTTAAAATCATGCAATCAGGTAACACACAAGTGTATTGAAGAATACGCTGTTGGCAACAGTGGCAGATATTACAGGGCGTTTCAGCGAACACTTTAAACATTTATAAAGTTGCCTGTGGCCGATAGCTCAACTCTAGTTTATGAGCCGGTCTACTCGAAGCGGCGGACACGGCAAACTAAATATTGAAATGCGAAATCGACTAACTAAGCAGAATTCACTAATTTATTTTAGGTAATTATCTTATGTCCGATACTCCAATTTCCGAATTCTAACAGTGGACTTCGCAAGGCGGATCCACTTGGAACGAGTTCTCAGGACGACACCAGTTTCGAGATATATATTCGCGAACTTTGCAGAGAAATGCATTGGTGTTCCAGTTACTTGCGTGCTTCAGTGCATGAAGCAACGTTTTCTCAACAACTTAACTGGAACGCCAGTGCATTTCTCCGCAAAGTTCGGGAATTTATATCGCGAAACTGGTGTCACCTTGAAAATTCGTTCCAAGTGGATGTCGCCTTGCGAACTCCACGGCTAGAATCTGTAAATTGCAATATGGGCTATAAAAAAGTTAGTTAAAAACATAATTAGTGAATTTTTATGAAGTAGTCTATTTTGCATCTCAAGTTTTTTGTGCATGTATTGTCCTCCGCTTCGAGTAGACCAGCTGATGATCTAGAATTGTGATATCGGCGACAGGCAGCTTATAAAGATTTTTGAAAGTGTTCGCAGAAACGCTCTGTGCATTAGAGAAAGCTGACACCAGCTGCCTAAGTCATAACTGAATACTGAAACTAAATATTAAATTATGAAATTGAACTTTTTGAATAAATATGAAGTAACAGTGAGCTGGAGTGAATCTGCAGGAATTAAACTCGTGTTCAGCATGTGCCATATAACTATTGACAGCGGACTGATACCTTCTCTGCAATATTTCAAGTTATTTGACGATGTCTACAAAACTGTATGAACTGCTAGTGTGCTCAGTTATGACTTTCAACAGGTTGTGTTTAGGTTTGCATACTTTTGTAACATGATAATCTGGCAGCACATTGATTTTCTCTAGTGTTCAAAATGTTGCAGACCGTGTTAGTTGCACCTAGATTTAGCAATTCGCACTTACATTATTGTTTTCGATGTTAAAAAACGTTTTCCATCATATTATCTCTTTACTAACAAGCGAGCCCTGAGATTTTGTGAAATACGCTTGTTAAATTAATTTCTCATGTTGTTTAATGCGCTCCTTTTTTGTACATTTTTTGTGAATTTCTGTTTTGTCCTTGTTGTGCACAGCTACGGGCTGAGGCATCCCGCTTTCCTTTAGTTTCTAGCCTTTCTTTCTTTACAAAAGTCCTCAGGTAAAGTGAAATTGAAATACGACTTCCATTTTTCGCAGCTATTGTCAGCAATCAAACTGCTGTTGTGAAAAATTTGTGCCTGCAGAAAACCAGTTAACGCTTCGGTTGGAGAGCGGTATTCTGAAATATGGGTGGGTGTAGGTTCATCTACGTCGTTCATGAAGAGACGCCCTGCGGTAATTCAGCGCATCTGTGGAAACTGTTTCGTGCCCCCCCCCCCATTTGAACACAATCGGATTGCTCTTGTCATTATTATGTTGTCGCAGTGGTGCGTCATCAAGGATGTAGCCATCTTTGCTATTCGCTCTTCAGAATCGTTCCATCACATTCCACTCTGTTTTTCAGCGCACAGGTGCAAAACCTATTTCAGTGCTCGGGAAGAGGAGTCAATGACAGCGCACTGCTGCAGCAATCAGCAGTAACGGACAGAGAAATGTTTGCGCACGTCACACTGACGTACGCGTCCGGTATACCATGCCGACCTCGTGCACTGACTGCCTGCGAAGCAGTTTCATTTCGAGCGATCTAGAGACCTGTGCAGGATTCTTCATCGGGTTGGAGAATTTCAGTTTTTCTAGAAGGCAATATGATCGTGGAAAAGCGTGGAATGGTTTGTATATTGTATTCAGAAGAATGCTGGTGACATGGAAAAAGTGGAATTGAAGAAGGGTTGAAATCTGGGACAGTTGGTACATACTTGAACGAAAAAACCAGTCAAAAACACAAAGGACAAGAGGAGAGGTTCACACCACAACGACTGGACTATCAACTGAGGTTTATTAGAATCGGTGTAGTGCCAGCAAGGCCAGCAGAGCATGCGCAACTGCATCATGGCTAATCACATAGCATGAAAAGACAAGAAACGCTTCTATCGTGACCGACCTAGAAATTCAAATTCTCTTTCAAGTAAGCGTACCGAGGTTGTACTAACGCAGTCATCACCTAATAAACTGATGAAGTACGCTTGGAAGCGTACTTCATCACTGTAGCATTTCTGTGTAGCATTTCTTCACTGTGTAGCATTTCTGTGAAAGTGAGTTAGCCAGTGAGTGAGTGAGTGAGTGAGTGAGTGAGTTAAATATCTTTATTTCGATTCAGAGAAGACACAGCGGAGTTTAGCAACGTCTGCTGCCGGGCTAGTTGGTACGTTATAATGCACCGCATGCACACCGCAGCATTTGTAACACACCGCATGCAATTTGTAAGCCCCAATGAAGTTAATCCAACTCTAACACCCTCAAAATTTGGCGTTCCATAGAGGTCTGTGCTTAGGCCGCTGTTCTTTTTGATCTACGGTAACGATCTACCTGATAACATTTCGTCTAAAATTTGTCTTTCTGCAGAATAATGCGTAATATATTGTGAAATTACTAATGACACTAATATTTGATCTGTTCAGGACAATTTAAGCACACTGCATAACTGGACTATAATATGGCCCATGCAGCTTAACGTCAAGAAATGTAAATCGATGCGAATATCCCATACTAATGAAGCTTTTCCTGCCTATTTACTTGATAACATTCTTTTAGAGAGCGTAAGAAAGTACAAATATATGGGCGTCCATATAACCTACACCTTATCTTGCATGTACCATATCGACTTTATAACGAGCAAAGCTAATCGCACACTTGGATATCTTTGCAGAAACTTCTCTCTCGCACCATTATCACTGAGACATTTGTTATACACGACATATGTCCGTCCACAGTTGGAATATGCACATCAGTATCGGACCCACACATCATGCCATCTCAATTAACTGCCTTGAAAGTGTCCAGAATCGCTGCGCTCGGTTTATACTAGCTAATTACCATCGTACGGCAAGCGTAACACAACTGAAGACTACAATGAACCTACCTTCGCAGTTAACCCGCAGGAAACAATCAAACCTATTCTTATTTCATAACATTTACTACCTGAACGCAGTGCTTGGATCGGCATGAATTAATCCAGAACCATTCATCTCCTCACGTAGAGATCATAGGCATAAAGTACATGTGCCTCGCTCTAACACACTAACACATTCGCAATCATTTTACCCAAAACATGCAACGAATGGAACGGTCTGCCAGCATCTATTGTTAGTATAAGTAATCCTGTTCAATTTAGAAATGCGTTAATTAACTACATTTAAATCATGAAGCTTGCGTTCAATATATAATGTGACTTTTCATTGTATAAATACTATATTTGCAACTTAACTATCTATGTATGGACATATCATGCCCAACTTCTGTATTGAAAAGTGCATCAAGAGATTTCTATGGTGAACTACCACTTTTATTCTTTATGATGTGTGAATGAGTGAGCTAGAATCATTATTCATTGTAACTTGTAGTGTGCCCTTTCCGTATATCATATTTTAGCTCCTTTATGTAGCCTCTCCCCTGTATAATGTATACTTACTCCGAGGGTACTGTAAATAAATAAGTTAGAAATGGTTTTAGGCGCAAGAAAATAAGACACGGACAACAAAATAAGAGACACGGACAGGCGCACCCAGGAGAGGCAGGCGCATGCAGGGGAGACCCCGCGCCACTGGGCTAGTCCCACGTAGGCACCGCCAAGCCAAGCTTGACAGCCGGATCACGGTCATTCTGGACGACAAAGGTTCGGTCATCTAATTCGGCGCTGCCCAAGAGCGCAGTCCACCTATCCTGGCTGAAGGCGGCGCCGATGGCTTCTCACTGCCACAGCGCATGGCCTAATTTTGCCGTTAGACCACGGGCAGGGCAGCCCGCACTGGGATACCTTTCAGGGTATATAGAATCCGTAGCTACAGTGTGCAGAAATTTCTCTTCGGTCCACGAACAAGCAAGTCTGTTTTCACTTGACATACAGAACACGTGTCTGCGATTTGCCAGCGTAAATTGGAAAATCTTCTCACTATCAGGTTGCTCGACGTGGGAATTAAAACACACAAATTACGACAGAAATTCCACTATATTTGTCAAAGTACGCGTAAGCTTTGCGCCACTTGCTCAACTCCACGCAGTCGTGTGTCACTATTAGGCTTATCAAATTTTATGTGACCAGCCTACATTCTTTCAACCCTTCTCGAACGTTATCAATCTTATCAGACTCGATCTCACCCTAATCAGCCATTCTCGAAATCAATCTTATCCTTATCAACTCTGATGATCACTTATAAATATTATAGGAGATGATTCGACCATTATCAATCCTTATCGGTCCTATCAACCTGACCAGAATTGCTTCAACCGTTATAAGTTCTTATCGCTTTTAACACTTTATCCCAGTCAAACCGATATCAAGCGTCATGAGACTAAGATTACCCCTGATCGCCCCTTACCATCGTTATCAACTTACTGACTGCTTACCTCGATGGCAGAGATCGGTCGCATTACGTCGATGAAGGAATGCCCCAACCGAAGGTGCATCCCGCAGCCACCGATAGGCATCAGGGATACGGCGTGTCTGGCAATAAATTTTCGGAAAAACTGAAATTTTTTAATGTCTACAATGCTTCGTGTCAGCTGTGCATGCGGTCTTTGAGATGGCTTTGTTCCATCATCACGAGGTCTTTCAAAAAAACCTTAATAGAAACTGTTCTTCTTTGTCAATGCTTTTATACCACCGATACAAGAAATTTACATTGTTCAGATATGTTCACCTTCGGTACTGTGGGTTTATAGCCCAGTGGGTAAGATACTCGGCATCTCAGCGTGGGGTCGTAGGTACGAAACTCACCACATTCAACGTTCTTCCTTTTGAATTTGTTCTGCGTCGGCGTTGTCTCTAGTAACCGAGCGAACGAGGACAGTGAAGGATGAAAGCAAACGCGGAATGCAACGGGAGATGAAAGATGGCGATAGCGAAGAGACTGCGAGAAGGAAAACGGAGGGGGCATGGAGAGAGAGAGAGAGAGATAGCACTTTATTTACACCCGTCAGAGAGTATGGGTGATCGGGTGAGACGCAGCTCTCCCTATCACCGTCTACCTCCCCCCTAGACGTCGGCCGGAATCAGTTGGCTTCCGGCGGCGGCCTGGGCTTGACGGATGGCCTGTTTTTGGGCTTGCTCTTCCTGGCTATGGAGGGAGGATTCCCATGACTCTCTGTTTCCATGTAGGCCGTTTAGTGCTGGGCAAGCCCAAAGCATGTGATTTAGCGTAGCTGTGCCTTCACAGTTTTTACATTTTGGAGAGTGCACCTCAGGATGCCATTTGTGCAGAATATACGGGTTTGGGAAGGTACCTGTCTGCAGTTTTCGCCATATTACCTCTTCCTGCTTTGTGAGAGATCTATGGGGGGGAGGCAGAGTTCTCCTCCCCATTCTGTAGTGTTCTAGAATTTCTCTGTATGTGGTTAACTCTCGCTTTTTGGACAGGAAGTAATCTGCCTGCGCTGGGGCCCGGTGTGTGAGTCCTCGGGCGACCTCATTGGCGATCTCGTTCCCTGTGAGTCCACTATGAGCGGGTGCCCATATTATCCTAATTAGGTCGTTAGGTACGTTCTCCTTGCCTGCTTGCAGAATTTTGCCGGCCTCTTTGGAAACCTTACCTTTGTCATAGGCTTTGATTGCAGTTTTAGAATCGGTGATGACTATTCTAGTTGATGGGTGTGTGATTGCCAGGGCAATCGCCGCCATCTCTGCCTCATCTGGTGAAGAGTGTCGTACGCTACAGCTAGAGACTAGCTCGCCTTTGTCGCTCACTACTACTGCAGCATAATGCCCTTCTGGGTATTCTGCCGCATCGGTGTACACTACCCCTTGTGTTTGGAGGAGGGAGCCTTGGAGTCTTTGGACCCTGCTTCTCCTGCGTTCCTTGTTGTGTATGGGGTGCATGTTTCTTGGGATAGGGGTTATTCTTAACTTGTTAGCAATTTCTTTGGGGATGACGGTTATCCTATCACGTGATTCTGGGTTTTGATAGCCCAGGTTTCTGAGGATGGATCGGCCCGTTTTGCTGCCAGTTAGTCTGATATATTGTGCCGTGAGTTTCGCCTCGCACATTTCCTCTAGGGTGTTCGACACTCCTAGGTTCAGAATCATCTCGGTTGATGTGCATGCTGGTAAACCTAGTGCTGTTTTGACACCTTTCCTGATGAGAATGTCTACCTTGTCTCTCTCTGCTTTAGTTGTTTTTAAGTACGGGATAGCGTAGGTGATTCTGCTAATGATGAAAGAATGAACGAGCCTAAGTAGGTTTGCCTCTTTCATCCCCGCGTTTTTGTTTGCTATCCTCCTGAGAAGCCTGCATGTTTGGTTGGTCGTGGCTTCTAGTCGGTTAATTGTTTCGGTGTTTCTCCCATTTTGTTGTATCCACATACCCAGTATCCTGATCTTGTCCACCCTTGGTACCGGGGTGTTGTTGACCAGGAGCTGGATATTGACCTGCTGCTTGCCCATGATGAGCATCTCCGATTTTTCCGGCGAGCATTTTAGCCCTATGGGTCTCAGATAGCATTCCGTTTCCCATATTGCCCTTTGTAGGGTGCCTTCTATTTGGCCATCGCTCCCCCCTCTGTCGACCCAAAGGGTGAGGTCGTCAGCATAGAGTGTGTGGCAGAGGCCTTCTATCTTTCTGAGTCGTTCTGGCAGCCCGATCATTGCAATGTTGAACAGGGTAGGGGAGAGCACTGATCCCTGCGGTGTTCCCTTGTTGCCTAGCTTAATGTTTTTTCTTATTGTGCCCCCGATTTCTATGTTCACCGTTCGGTCCGTGAGGAAGCTTTTGATATAGTTGTATAGCTTGCTTCCAACATTTAGGTGACTGAGGTGTGACAGGATCGCTCTGTGTTTGACGTTGTCAAATGCTTTGCTGACGTCCAGTCCGACTATGACTCTCGAGTCGCTAGTCTTCCGTTCCAATACTTGTTCTTTGAGTTGTAGCATGACGTCATTTGTGGACAGTTGTTGTCTGAAACCAATCATGCTGTCTGGGTAGAGTTCCTTACTTTCCAAGTAATCGTTGAGCCTAGTCTGTATGACGTGTTCCATGAGCTTGGCTACACAGGAGGTTAACGATATTGGCCTAAGGTTCTCAAGTTTGAGTTCCTTTCCTGATTTGGGGATGAGGACTAGATTTGCTGTCTTCCACTCCCCGGGTATGTCCCCCCGTTCCCAACACTTTTGAAAGAATGCTGTCAGTTGCTGGAGGGAGTGGTCATCGAGGTTTCTAAGCATCTTATTGGTGACCCCATCTGGGCCAGCCGCGGTTTTTCCGCTGAGCCTGTTTAAGGCAGCTTGGACCTCTCTTAAGGTGATTGGTTGGTCCAGCTCTTCGTTGTTTTCGCCACTGTAGTCGGGCAATGTTTCGGTGTTTGTTTCTCCTATGTACCTGTCTTTAATCTGGTTTATCATATCCTCCTCCGACCCCTGGAAATTGTGGGTTAGTCGTTGCATTTGTCTCCTGGTCTCAGCTTTGGTGTTGTCTGGGTCTAAGAGGTGTCTCAATAGTTTCCAGGTGGTGACGGAGCTTAATTGACCGTCTAGTCTATCGCAGATGTCGTTCCAGTGTTGTCTATTTAGGGTTTGGGCATGGCTCTCAATTTCCTTGTTGAGAGCTGCTATTCTTCTTCTCAGGTTACGGTTGCCCCTTTTTTGGGCTAGCTCGGTTTCTGCTTCGTTTTTCTTCTGCCACAGCTGTCTCATGTGGCTATCAACCCAGTGTTGTTCCTCATCTCATTCTACTTCCTCCTCAGCCTCTTTGCACGCCCGCTTGATGCCATTGGTCCATTCAACTATGTCGGTGATCGCCCCACAATCCGCTCCATTGGTTCGGAAGGACTGCCAGTTGATAGATTTTAGGATTTTTCTCTCCCGTTTGATGTTTACTCCGTTTTGGACAACGATCTCTATGATTCTGTGGTCACTGCCCAGGTTCTCTCTCGTGTTGTGCCAAGTAGCCTCAACGTCCGCTCCGACCATGGCCAGGTCGGGGGAGGTGTCGAATGACACGCTGTTCCCCTGCCTTGTCGGTGCGAGTGGATCGTTGAGGAGTGTTAAATTGCATTTTATCATAGCGTCCCATAATTCCCTTCCCTTTATCTGGGAGTGGTGGTATCCCCATGCTTGGTGGGGAGCATTAAAATCCCCTACTATTACGAGACGCTGCTTACCCTGTGCTAATGCTTGCGCTTTGGCAAAGAGCTCCCTGAAGCCACAGCCTTTCCTTAGTTTAGGAGAGCTGTAGACGTTTATGACTAGCAGGCTGCGTTCTTTCCGCCTCTGCGGTATAATCTCCGTTAACACATAGTCAATCTGCGTGCATCCTACCTCATGCTGTATGACGGTGATATTTCTCTTCACCAGGGTAGCAGTCTGAGTGTTTGGCGACTGGCCTGGGTATGTTTTGTATCCGCTGAGTTTAGCGTTTTTCCCACACTCTTGCAGCGCGATGATGTCGGGACCATCGCATCCCGCAAGGTAGGCTTGGAGAACGTTTCTTTTTTTTATAAAGCCCCTACAGTTCCATTGTCATATTGTGTTTGCCCTAGTGTTGAGTCTGGCCATGATTCAACCGCAGAAGGAGTTGGTTTTGCTGTTCTGCCAGTTGATCAAGTCGAGTTCCCATTGGGATGACTAGTTGGCTGAGCTGGGCTGAGAGTTGGTCTATCCTCTCCGCGTTACGCTGGGTAGCTATGGCCGCCTGCTGTACTACCTCTTTGAGTTGCTGCATGTCTACCTCAAGTTTTTCTGCCCTGCCCTCTGCGATTTCAAGGCCCGAAGCGGTCTTTTTAACTCGCTTTTTCTTTGGTGGTGCAGATACCTCTTGCTCTGATTCGGACGACTTATCGTCCATGGCATCCTGACGCGCTGCCGGTTTTCTAATGAGTTGAGCCTTGAGCTCAGTGTTCTCCCTTTGCAACTCGATAACGTGATTACGGAGCTCCTGCATCTGAGCTACTGTTTGCTCCTGGTAAAGTTTCCATTGCTCCTGTTGCTGTTTCATCATTTCGTGTTGTTGTTTCATTTGCTCTTTGAGCTCCCTCACTATGTCAGAGTCATGGGAATTCCCCGCTTCCCAGCCTACCTTTTTGATGGTTGTTGTCCCTTGCTTCTTTGGCGGGGTGGGGGTGGCCTGCTGTGGTAGCCTCGGAAAGGATGCTGACCGGCGGCGCTCCTTGCTCGTGGCCCGCGTCTTGCTAGCGTCCCGCCGGCTGCGATGCTCTGGTAGTTTCTTCTCCTCCTCCTCCTGTTGCTGCAGCTTCTCCCATTGTCGTTTCTTAACGATGTATGGTGTTCTGAAGATCCCCTTGCAGGTTCTGGCGCCAGTGGGGTGCGGTTGGCCGCACAGCTTGCAGGTGGGGTTGCAGTCGTGTCCCTCGCTTGTGTTGGGGATGCCGCAGCCTCTGCATTTCTCTTCCTTGCTCTCGCAAACGTCGGAACGGTGTCCCAGGTCTCCGCACTTATAGCATACGTCGTACTTTTTTTTGTACAAATAACAGTTCAGGATGGCACCTAGACATTTGATTTTCCTCGGTACCTCCTTGGTGGCGAATGTGAGCATGATGGTCTTGCTCTGTCCTAGTCGCCTGATCTCCAGCACCTTGGGGTTCTCCTCATGTTCTGCTATCCCCTGCGTGATCTTTTGCAGTGAGGTCTTTAGTCCTATGCCGTGGATGACGCCTCTCGAGAAGTCGTCGGGTACTGCCAGGTGAACGGTTACTTCGTGCACTTTTCCTTCAATCTCCAGGTTTGTGAGGCGTAGGAGCTTGTCTCTTGCCTCCGTGCTGGGGGTGAAGAAGACCAAAATTCCTTGCTTCTCGTTCTTGACGAGCTGGCACGCCTTGTTCCATTCAATCTTCGCAGTTACATGTATGGCTTCGGTCAGGGTTGGTCCATCGTACTGTTTGACTACCATGCCTCCCTTGGGGCGGAAAATGATTCTCCATCCATTTTCGGGAAGCTTGACTTGGTTCGAGGCGATCGATTTCTCCGCTTGCTGTCTGCCGTCGCGCTTCGCTGATGGTGGTGGGGTGTCTTCTGAGACGCGCTTGGCGTTCCGTGCCCATTTCTCCTCGAGGTTGCATTTGTTGAGTACTGTGATCCAATCCGGGGCGTCGAGCTCGCCCTGTTCGGCGCTGCGACCTTCCACGGTGATATTCATTCCTTCTGTTGGCTGCCGCACAGCTGACGCGGCGGCACCGGGGGCTTCGGTAAGCCTTAGCCCACGTTAGGCCTAGTGGCCGGCGTTCGTGTTAGCGCGTCGGCACCACGGCTGGCAGACGTGTGGCTCTAAGGTGGCGAAAAATCCACTCACGGACCAAACGCTGGTGTCCGCAGAGTCCTCGCAGCTTCCGATTGATGATTTTAACCAGCTCTGGTCGATCCGTCAACATTGGCCGCTAGAAATCACTGCAGGAAGACAGAGCCGACGTGATACACGTCCGCTCGTCACGGCCCCCTAGCGGCGATTAGGGCATGGAGAAGAAAAATGGTGCGCAGACAAGTGCAGTGCCATGCAAGACGGGCATTGAGGCGACAATGGCTACGAGATGGCGCCAGAGCAGCGCGCGTAGTCTCTATGGAAAGAAAGCGATGCATGAGTGGAGGTCTGCTTGTGGCGGCTACTGTTAATCCCATCCACGCGTCACCCATTGGCTGTCTCTCGTGATCTCCCGATTAGCGAGACAGTCGCGTCACACTTCGCTCCATTTGCAGCGTGCCGCACAAGACTGGTTGTCCGCACCAGCGAATAAATCGCGAAATGAAAACATGCATACAGCTGCTCTCAAATTTCGCATTAGGGAGCATCCTAATCGTCGCTGAAATTTTTATACATTAAGTTCTTTATGTTGATTCGCTTACGTGGCGGACGAGTTTGCTCGTTGGATAGGCTCAGAAACGCTTACTCATTACGAAGTGCATGCCTGTCTACGGCCGACCAGCAACCCTGAAAAATCAAAGCGCGAATCGTTATAAATTATTTGCCTAAGCAACCGTTATCGTTTTGCCGCATTCCAAGTCTAGTAGACTTGAAATCAATATGTCATGTCTATGCTAGCCTGCTGTATGAGGCCGATGGTGTGAACACCGCCGTCACTGGGGTTGTTGAACCAGCTTGATGCATATAAGCTTTATGTTTCCGCATTGCACTTTTGCCCTGTAAAGCAGTGATATCTAAAAGCGATCGCATAAAAGTAATCCGGCAGCTATTTGTAAAGACACACTTTCCCTAAAACTGATGAATGCGTCACAGAGAACGCGACGAATGGAATCCGAAAAAACGGTCGGTTGTCAGCTTCTTCTCTCCCGAGAAAAAAAAATATTCACCGACGATTATGATACTCATAACGCGATGTTTGAACGCAGCTCTATAAGTGTTTTCATTTCCCATGTCAGTTCCTTTTATTATGATTACATAGGGACGCAGTTTATATTAGGAAGAGAACGCTGTGATGAGCGCGCTTTGTTTCTATACAAAAGACGCGCGCTACTCTGGCGCCATATCGTAGCCATCGTCGACTGTATTGCCACTGTAAGAGTTCTAGGACGATCTGACCGCTGGCATCCAGTTGTAAGATGTGTAGTTGGGCATGAACTATATGGTTGCGGGTCCATATCGTCGTCCATCTCACCCACGCTTGGGACGTGCTTTTAGGGAGGAACTTGCTCTCATCGAGAACTAGGAGTACAGGATTTATTTACGTATTTTCATTAAAACATGAAATACATTCGACAGTCTAGCACGACTCCCAAATGGAGCTCGCAAGACGAAGCATACAGCACACAAGCACAAAGCTCCAAGCACCAAGCACACTGCTTATCGAGCAAGAGCACGAGTACACTGCTCACGGGCACCCTCAGCAGCCGCACAACCTCTGCTTATGAACTTTCTGCCCTCCCTAGGTCCCTAGGTGAGGCAAAACTGCAGTTCACCGCCAATTCGTAGCGTCCAACGTCATCGAAGTCGACCCGCCTTTTTGGAGGAGTGTTACACACAAACATTCCGCACAGCTTTCACTGACCACGTCGAGGAGAGTAGGTTCTCGCTGACATCGGTCTTGCCCTGAGCAGACACCTCTTAATCCCCGACCGAACCTCGCACAGTGGCCGCCGCGGTTGTCCATTGTCTGGCGTCATCAAAAGCCCGTGAGAAGGCACCGAAAGTTTCTCTTTCCGGGAATTCCCCCTGCTTCAGTTGAACCGTTAGGCGTTGGCGATTTCACTAACAATAGTTATTCCGCCCATCGCGTTTAGTCATAGCGGCGCCGAGGGGGTGTTGACGGGGCCTATCGTCGTCCCTACGAAACGAGTCACCGCGGCAGGTGGTGAAGGCTTCGATGGTCTCATCGGGGAAGCTCGCCATGCTCGCAGCTGCAGCTGGCTGAGAAAACTTCGCATGTCTACACCTCTGCAGGCCGTTCCTAACACCACGTAACTACGCTCTTCTCACAATTTCAACAGCTACGAGAGCGGCCTTTCGTCGCACGGAAATTGTACCACCAGTGTAAGCGGCGACATGACCCAAGAGAGCGTCACATCAAACTTTACTCGTAGCCACTTGCGGTCGCCCCGTGCAAGGACAGTGATCCCCATCACACAGGCTGGTGCCGCTGACAGACGACACCGCGGCAGTGTTGCCAGGTCGGACAAGGCGGCATAGCCCAAAGCTAGAGAAATTGGAGCCCAAATGTAGCCAAACTCAAAAAAGAGCAAGAAAAAAATTGTAGCCAAATATAGCCATTTTTATTTGCTGTTTTATTTGCATATACATTCCCACATTCGCTTACGCAATCCCTTTTAGTCGAACCCGTCGTGGCAAAAAGCACGTAACGGTCGACCCTTGACAACAACAACAGTGACACCATGCTTGCACACAGAAAACTTTTTGGATGGCCCCGGGAACTCAAGTTGCGGCGAATCGTTGCAGAAGACGAACCTATCGAGATGAATCTTGAATGTAAATGCGCAAAAAAAATGACAACCTCTCCACTCTGTGAAGATGGAATGTCAGCGAAAGCTGACGACAGTCAAAGCTGTCAAACGAAAAGAAAAGTGCTTTCGATGCCATTGCATCTTCACACAGTGGAATGGTTCTTAGTTTTTGCGTTGGGAGGCTGGCGTCCGTGCTCGTTCGGGGGTGTCCGGACTCGCGATTGTCGCTTTTGTTCAGCATCGCGAGAACGTTCTTCGTCGGTGGTCGTTTCGCGCCGGCGCCGTTTACTTCTCGTTGGTGTTCCCTCCGACACTCCTCGTACGCATGTTACTCTTCGGGTGTACGAACTATACGCGTCCTCACCATCAATAACGCAACAGTTTTTAGCACCGATACCTCTGCTGCTTATATACTGCGATATCGTTGACGGCCCGCTATTGTTCACGGTGAGCGTTTTAATCAGTTCCTCATTCTGACATCTGGGCCGCCACACTTACCTGGGTTTGTGAAAAAAATCGCTAAGTCCGCTTCTGTTGCCTAACGCCGAAAAAGATACGAAAGGTTCGTCATATAGAGTTTAGCTGTAAAAACTATGAGGATGCTTCGTCCTTAAGAGTGGAACGCGGTATCATTCCAAGATCCCTGACAGCGTGGCACGCTTCCTGTTAAGTGCAGCGTATGTAATTGTAATGCTTAGCTGCAAACGCCGGCGCCTAACCCTATGCACGAAGGCGGGCTTTCTTATTTATGTTTTATTACCCCAGCATGGCGGGCGCCGCCGCTGTCCCGGATGCGAGCGCCATCGGGATGATGTTGCAAGGAACCGAGTGCACCTTTCCCATTAATGGCGTATTTGGCAAATAACACCGCTGCACAGCGGGGCGCCCCAATGCGCCATTTATTCCAGTTGTGGTGAAGACGAAGACGAAGAAGGCGCTCTTGTGTCGGCTGTGCGCGTGATCAGCTTTCGTCTACTGCCAGTGCTACTAGACTGGGCCTAGTGCCTCATAATAAATCATCTTATTACATTTGGTGGAAGGTGCTGCACTCCCCGACCTCACCCTGGAACTTCGCAGCCGAACTTTAACATCTGCTCCAGCCGCTACTATGAACGACGCTCCCAACAATCCGCTTGGCGCATCTGCCGTTCCTGTCATGTGCGGCGCCGTGCAACGGCAGCGGGACCCTCCTGTTTATAGCGGATCAGGTGAGACTGACGTAGAAGATTGGCTCTCTACCTACGAGCGCGTCAGTGAACACAACAAGTGGGATGACCCGACGAAGCTCCGTAGCGTCATCTTCTATCTTGCTGACGTTGCGAACCTCTGGTTCCACAATCACGAACGGGAACTCCAAACTTGGTCCGCTTTCAAAACTGCATTCGCGGAAGTCTTCGGTCGCCCAGCCTTGCGAAAACTCCGTGCTGAACAACGCCTCCGCCAGCGCGCTCAACAGCCCGGTGTTTGAAGTCGTAGGCGATCTCACCGCTGGCAACCAGATGTTTGGATTCGGAGGCGATCTCACCGCTGGCAACCAGTTGTTTGGATCTGACTGCTGGTACGATCTGTTGGGAACTCGGCGCTGACGCCCGTGGTTGTACCTGGGTCGCAAGCCCCAAGGGTAGCGTTGGCCTGGCGGCCTGGGGTACAACTCGAAGCATCCGAAGGTCCCGGCAAAGCATGAGTCGACTGGTAACAACGAAACAACTTGTTTATTTTAACATCGCAAAGAGTTGGCGGTCAGGTTTGACCGAAGTAGAGAGACGGGAGAGCACTTCACTCAACTGAAGAAATCGGAGCCCTCCTTCTGGCGTCCGGGGGCAGCTGTTTTTATACTCTCGCAGTTGAGGGCAAGAAGGAACCCCTCAAAAGACGAGCACGTGAATGTACAATGGGCTAATGGTGACGCACACTGTCGTGGCGCTGCGCACGATCTCGTAGCACCTGGTCGTGGCGCTGCGCACGATCTCGTAGCACCTGGTCGTGGCGCTGCGCACGATCTCGTAGCACCCTGTCGTGGCGCTGCCGGTCGGACACAATGACTGGAACGAGATCCCTGCTTTGGCATCGCCTGTTTCGGGCCCAATAACTGGAATGAGATCCCTGCTTTGGCATCGCCTGTTTCGGGCACAATGACTGGAACGAGATCCCTGCTTTGGCATCGCCTGTTTCGGGCCCAATAACTGGAATGAGATCCCTGCTTTGGCATCGCCTGTTTCGGGCACAATGACTGGAATGCGAGGAGGATCCCTAGGCGGTCGCATCGCCGCAGACGCGCCTGGAAACACCTGGCGATGAGTGTTGCGGCGACGACGATCGGGCCAAATTGTCTGCCGCCCCGCCGCAGACGCGCCGGCAAAACCACGTGTCGCAGGCGAAACGCAACAGACCGCCCCGCCGGGGGAAGGAGATCCCGATGGACAGGGGACTGCATCCGCTGTCCGGAGGGATGTCGCTCGATGATGCTCATAACCGAAGTCGGGCGTCCCTTGACGTTTCTTGAGCGCAGCGCACAGAGAAGGCCTCGTTCTCTCGTTCAGGTTCGCACGGGACACTGCAAAGTGACTTCGGGAGAGTTCACATTTTTGTTCTCGTTCCCGGCAAGCGTTAGAACTACGCTGAAAACTCAACCGCTCAGTCAGCAAGCACGGCACAACCCTCACTAAGCCCTGCCAGGCTCTTTCCCCTTTTTATACCACTGCCTAGTTCCTTACAGTAGTCTAGCATCACTCAGAACGCGTCCACAAATTGAAAAATTGCACTAGAAAGCATATCATCACTTTGAAACACTAAACAAAAGCAATATGTTAAAAAAAATCCTGCCTCAGGAAGAAAAACATCAGTAACAAACAATTTTGAGGCTGATTCCTACGTTAGGGGCTTCGACTTAAGCCATCGGCGTTACCGTTGAGACTCCCCTTTTTGTAACGCACCTCAAAGGAATATTGTTGTAAAGCGAGGCTCCAGCGCAGGAGGCGGCCATTTTTGGGAGAGATGGTCTGCAGCCATTGGAGAGGGCAGTGATCCGTCTCAATGATAAACCTCGAGCCGGCTAGATAGCATGACAATTTCTGAACGGCCCACACGAGACACGCACACTCTTTCTCGGTGGCGCTATACGCCTGCTCACGACTGGTCAGCTTACGACTAGCATACAGGACGGGGTGTTCTACTTCTCCATTTTCCCGTTGGCACAGTACAACGCCCATGCCTCGCTCACTAGCATCGCACTGAACAATGAACCCTTTTGTATAGTCTGGCGATCGTAGCACAGGCTGGCTTGTTAGGGCACTCTTTAGGGCGCTAAAAGCTCTTTCCTTTGTCTCGTCCCAGACGACTGTTTGAGGCTCTGTTTTTCTTAGAGCATCCGTCAGGGGAGCCGCGATATCAGAGTACCTAGGGATGTACCTCTGATAGTAGCCGGCGACACCTAAGAACGACCGAATATCGGTCTTTGTGCGCGGTTGCGGAAAGTCTCGCACAGCGGCCACTTTTATTTCAGAGGGGCGGCGACGACCCTGACCAATCATGTGACCGAGGTAGACAACCTCGGCCTGTGCTAACTGGCACTTAGGAGCCTTGACTGTCAAGCCCGCTTCGCGCAGGCGGGTTAGCACTGCCCGCAAGTGTGTCATATGCTCAGACCAGGATGCGGAGAATATCGCTACGTCGTCTAGATACGGTAAAGCGAATTCTTGCTGTCCCCGCAACACTTTATCCATGAGGCTTGAAAAACAGTATGGCGCGTTCTTCAAACCAAAACTCAACACTTTAGGACGGAATGTTCCCATTGGTGAAATGAACGCCGCATACCTACTAGCCTCTTCTGTAAGTGGAACCTGCCAATAACCCCTGACAAGATCTAGGGTGGAAATAAACTGAGCGCTACTAACTTTCTCAAGGCGCTCCTCGATGTTAGGGATCGGATAAATTTGATCCTTAGTGATGGAATTAAGCCTGCGGTAGTCGACGCAAGGACGAGGTTCCTTGCCCGGTACCTCAACTAAAATCAAAGGGGAGGTATAATCACTCTCACCTGCCTCAATAACACCGAGCTGTAGCATTTTCTTTACCTCAGCCTCCATAATATCGCTCTGGCGGGGTGACACCCGATACGCCTTGGATCGTACTGGCTCTGGGGAGGTAAGTTCTATATCATGAGTAAGTACCGAAGTCCTACCAGGCCTCTCAGAGAACAGACCTTGAAACTCTTGTAATAGCTGGTGTAGTTCGGTTTTCTGCTCAGGCGACAGCGGTGCTTTACTGATAAGGTCACTAATGACTTGACCGGTGTCTTCCCTGTTCGTCACTGAGCCTAGTCCCGGAAGCTCGACCGGAAGCTCTTCAGGAACGTTTACCATCATGCACACCACTGCTTCCCTTTGTCTATAAGGTTTGAGCAGATTACAGTGGTAAACTTGCTGTGCTTTCCGCTTTCCTGGCAGACTTACCACGTAGTTAACGTCCGACAGTTTCTGAACAATTCGTGCTGGGCCCTCCCACTGCACGTCTAGTTTGTTGTTTAGCGATGTGCGCAATATCATGACCTCATCGCCAACCTCAAAACGACGGGCCCTGGCTGTCCGATCATAATAAACCTTGGCCCTCTGCTGGGCCTTTGCCATTGCTTCACCTGACAACTCCTGTGCCCTTCTTAAGCGTTCGAGGAGCTTAAGCACGTACTCCACCACGACTGGGTCGTCGCCCCTACCTTCCCATGATTCTCGAAGCATGCGAAGCGGAGATCGAAGCGAGCGACCGTACACCAGTTCAGCTGGCGAAAACCCCGTAGCCGCATGCGGCGCGGTCCTTAAAGCAAACATCACCCCAGGCAGACACAGCTCCCAGTCAGTTTGATGTTCAAAACACAAGGCTCTCAACACGCGCTTCATGACGGAGTGGAGCTTCTCAACGGAATTCGACTGTGGGTGGTACACTGAGCTGTGTAACAGCTTTACCCCACACCTTTCGAGAAAAGTTGTCGTCAAAGCGCTAGTAAACACTGTGCCCTGATCTGATTGGATTTCCGCAGGAAAACCAACTCGCGCAAATATGGACAGCAGTGCATTGACTATCTCAACTGAGCTGAGTTCTTTAAGCGGCACTGCTTCAGGGAACTTTGTCGCTGGGCAGATCACAGTCAAAATGTGTCTGTACCCCGTGGCTGTTACCGGCAGAGGTCCCACAGTATCAATAACGAGCCGTCTAAAAGGCTCCGTAATGATAGGTACCAATTTCAACGGCGCCCTTGATTTGTCCCCTGGTTTGCCCACCCGCTGACAAGTGTCACATGTCCTCACGAAATGGTCTGCGTCCCGAAAACACCCTGGCCAATAGTACTCTTGCAAGAGACGGTCCTTAGTTTTCTTAACTCCTAGGTGTCCGGACCACGAACCCCCATGTGACAAGCGCAACAGATCCTGACGATAGCATTGAGGCACGACCAGCTGATCGAACTCCACTCCTCTTCGGTCTAGATACTTCCGGTACAGGACTCCACCTCTTTCCACAAAACGCGCAGTTTTCCTGGCGATACCTTCTTTGACATTGCAGCGCACGTTTTCCAGGCTGCCATCCTTTTTTTGCTCGGCTATCAAAGCCGACCGGCTGACTTTTAGCAACCTATCAAGTCCGTCTGACGTAGGCGCGATGAGCAAATCAGTAGATAGCTCTTCTAACTTTCCCGTGTCGGGCATTTCCTCTCCAGTATCTGGCGCCTTTAACGTTACAGACTCAAGTTTATTCAGTTCGGGCGTGCTCGGAATATCAGCTTGCTGCGCCTCTGACCCTTTTTCGTTGTTTGATAACGTCGGCCCCGCAACTACCGCCTTTGCAGCGAGCTCCCGAACCTTCGATCTGGTTAAGGCCTGAACACTAGCTTCACCAAACAAAAGCCCCTTCTCGCGCAGGAGGTGATCGGACCTGTTTGAAAATAGGTACGGGTACTGGGGTGGCAGCATAGATGACACTGCGGCCTCCGTCTCAAGCGCTCCGAAAGGTCCTTCAATAAGCACTTTTGCTACCGGCAGACACACGCTATGAGCTTCCACGGCTTGCTTGATCCATGCGCACTCGCCCGTGAACATATGGGGTTCTACGTAAGATGGGTGAACTACATCCATCGTAGCTGCGGAATCGCGAAGCACTCGGCACTCTTTCCCGTTCACGAGGAGGTCTCGCATGTAAGGCTCGAGAAGCTTCATGTTCTCGTCCGTGCTGCCTATTGAAAAAAACACAACTTTTGGTGTTGTTTCCGGACACTGCGCCGAAAAGTGACCCGGCTTCTGGCACGTATAACAAACGCCCGCTCGCCTCATCTCGAACCGCTTTCTGCGTTCGGCTTCGGCTGCCGTCTCTTTACGTTTGGTCGGATTGCTTTCACTCGCATCCTCACTACGCGTGTCCCCCTTAAATCTCATGGGCGTGAACCTTGGCCTCTCAGACTTGGAGCCAAATTCACCCTTTTGACCGTCCTTAGCTCCGCGAGCTCGACGCGTCACAAACTCCTCGGCTAGCTCAGCGGCTCTAGCCACCGTACTCACGTCTGGCCTATCCAAGACCCAGTATCGCACGTTCTCCGGTAACCGACTATAAAACTGTTCTAGCCCGAAGCACTGCAGAACTTTATCGTGGTCACCAAACGCTTTCTCTTCTTTGAGCCACTCCTGCATGTTCGACATAAGCCTATACGCAAACTCTGTATATGACTCACTTTTGCCTTTCTCATTTTCCCGAAACTTCCGACGGAACGCCTCCGCAGACAGCCGGTACTTTTTTAGCAGACTCGATTTTACTTTGTCGAAATCCTCTGCTTCCTCTCTATCCAAGCGAGCGACTACGTCGGCCGCCTCGCCGGGTAACAAAGTGAGCAAGCGCTGTGGCCACGTTTCCCGAGAGAACCCCTGCTTCTCGCACGTTCGCTCAAAGTTAACCAGGAACAAACCAATGTCCTCTCCAAGCTTAAACGGCCGCATCAGGTCAGTCATTTTGAACAATACGCGTTCTCCTGCACCGTGTGCCTGACTTCCATTACGAGCGCGTTCCATCTCTACCTCAAGACGCTTCATTTCCAAAGCGTGTTGACGGTCACGCTCTTGTTGCTCTCGCTCTTTCTGTTCTTTAAGTTCACGCTCTTCTTTTTCTTTTTGCTCTTTAAGTTCGCGCTCCTGTCTTTTTGCAGTCTCTCTCTCTTCAATGGTCTCAAGGCATTCCGACAGCTCGTCATCCTCAGCCTCTAACTCAAGAATAGCCTTTATCAGTTCTGGTTTTCTTAGTTTGTCTGAGACATCCAGACCCAACTCTCTTGCAAGCTCCAACAATTTCGGTTTGCGCAACGACTTCAAATCCATGGCTGCTCTGAATGCTGCTTTCTCTACTGCTTACTATTGTCTTGCCGCAACTAACCCGGCAGCAACGACAACCACAATTACCAGCTCTGTTTCTGACACTAACAAAAAGCCTGGCAAAGCTCAGTAGAAGAAAGTCCCGCACTCACCAAACCTCGCAGGCAGGAATTCCGCGCAGTCGTTCCGCTGCAGGCAACCAGTCGTCACACAGGGCTCGTTGCACTGCTCCCGGATCGTCGTTGAGCTGCTCAGCATACAGTCAACTGCATCTCTTTGCCGCTGGCCTCCGTTGTCGCGATCTCGCCGCTGGCAGACCGTTGTTTGAAGTCGTAGGCGATCCCACCGCTGCCACCAGTTGTTTGAAGTCGTAGGCGATCTCACCGCTGGCAACCAGATGTTTGGATTCGGAGGCGATCCCACCGCTGCCACCAGATGTTTGGATCTGACTGCTGGTACGATCTGTTGGGAACTCGGCGCTGACGCCCGTGGTTGTACCTGGGTCGCAAGCCCCAAGGGTAGCGTTGGCCTGGCGGCCTGGGGTACAACTCGAAGCATCCGAAGGTCCCGGCAAAGCATGAGTCGACTGGTAACAACGAAACAACTTGTTTATTTTAACATCGCAAAGAGTTGGCGGTCAGGTTTGACCGAAGTAGAGAGACGGGAGAGCACTTCACTCAACTGAAGAAATCGGAGCCCTCCTTCTGGCGTCCGGGGGCAGCTGTTTTTATACTCTCGCAGTTGAGGGCAAGAAGGAACCCCTCAAAAGACGAGCACGTGAATGTACAATGGGCTAATGGTGACGCACACTGTCGTGGCGCTGCGCACGATCTCGTAGCACCTGGTCGTGGCGCTGCGCACGATCTCGTAGCACCTGGTCGTGGCGCTGCGCACGATCTCGTAGCACCCTGTCGTGGCGCTGCCGGTCGGACACAATGACTGGAACGAGATCCCTGCTTTGGCATCGCCTGTTTCGGGCCCAATAACTGGAATGAGATCCCTGCTTTGGCATCGCCTGTTTCGGGCACAATGACTGGAACGAGATCCCTGCTTTGGCATCGCCTGTTTCGGGCCCAATAACTGGAATGAGATCCCTGCTTTGGCATCGCCTGTTTCGGGCACAATGACTGGAATGCGAGGAGGATCCCTAGGCGGTCGCATCGCCGCAGACGCGCCTGGAAACACCTGGCGATGAGTGTTGCGGCGACGACGATCGGGCCAAATTGTCTGCCGCCCCGCCGCAGACGCGCCGGCAAAACCACGTGTCGCAGGCGAAACGCAACACCGGCGAGACTTATACTAGTTACATAGAGGATGTCGTTGATATTTGCGCCCGCGTCGATTCCACCATGCCTGAAGAGGACAAGGTGAAGCACATCCTCAAGGGCATCGAGGACGACGCATTTCAAATGCTCCTGGCGCGGAACCGTCGACTCAATAAGATCACTCGTAAAGATGTCTATCCGCTGCCTCGGATAGATGACGCCCTCGACTCCGTGCAAGGCGCGGAGTACTTCTCATCTTTGGATCTTCGCTCCGGCTATTGGCAAGTGCCGATGGCAGATGATGACTGTGAGAAGACAGCTTTCATCACGCCCGATGGCTTGTACGAATTTACCGTAATGCCATTCGGGCTCTGCAACGCGCCCGCTACTTTCGAGCGTATGATGGACACCATCCTTCGCAACTACAAGTGGAAAACATGTCTGTGCTACCTTGACGATATCGTGGTGTTTTCGCCAGATTTCCCGACGCACCTCGTTCGCTTGCATGAGATACTGACCTGCCTCACCTCTGCTGGCCTCCAACTTAACATCAAAAAGTGCCGTTTTGCTGCTCGCAAGTTAACAATATTGGGTCACGTTGTATCGAAGGACGGCGTGCTTCCTGACCCAGCCAAGGTTCGCGCGGTCGCAGAGTTTCCGACGCCCACTACTCTTAAGGCGCTCCGCAGCTTTATAGGGCTCTGCTCTTACTTTCGGCGTTTTGTGCGCAATTTCGCGACTATCATCGCACCACTGACCAATTTGCTTACCGCTACCAACGGCATCTCCGCGTGGTCAACTTCCTGTGACGAAGCCTTCCAGCAACTACGTCGCCTACTTACTTCGCCACCGATTCTTCGACACTACGATCCCACAGCGCCTACAGAGGTACATACGGACGCCAGCGGTATCGGACTTGGTGCAGTCCTCGCACAACGGAAAGACGGCTATGACGAGTACGTCGTCGCGTATGCGAGCCGCACTTTAAAGAAGGCAGAAGCCAACTACTCAGTAACAGAAAAGGAGTGCTTGGCCATTATTTGGGCGCTTGTCAAATTTCGTCCATACCTATATGGTCGCCCTTTTGACATTGTCACCGACCACCATTCACTTTGCTGGCTGTCCTCGTTGAAGGATCCGTCAGGTCGCCTAGGGCGATGGGCACTCCGCTTACAAGAATATGATATCCGCGTTGTCTACCGATCGGGCAGAAAGCACTCTGACGCCGATGCGCTTTCCCGATCGCCGCTACCTTGTGATGTGGCTTCAGTGTCTCCGCTCTTCGCATCCATGTCAGCCTTCAGCGTCGCTGATATGCCGGACGAGCAGCGTAAGGATCCCCTGCTTTCAACTATGCTGAATTTCCTCCACGACCCATCCGCCACACCCTCTTCTCGAACACTTCGTCGCCAAGCCGCTCACTTTACTGTCCGCGACAACGTTCTTTACCGCAGAAATTATTTGCCTGATGGTCACAAATGGCTCCTGGTGATACCACGACACATGCGTTCTGACATATGCGCTTATTTTCATGCTGCTCCTCATAATGGTCACGCCGGTGTTCTGAAAACGTATACTCGGCTAAGGCAGCGTTTCTACTGGCACGGCATGTATCACTTCGTGCGCCAGTACGTACGCGCTTGCACGGCGTGCCAACGGCGTAAAATTCCACAGCGTCCTTCTGGTGAGCTACAGCCGCTGCCCTGCCCGGCTCGGCCCTTCGATCGCGTCGGCATAGACCTATACGGGCCACTTCCCTGCAGTTCCTCGGGTAACCGATGGATAATTGTAGGTGTCGACCACCTGACGCGCTACGCCGAGACTGCCGCACTCCCGGCAGCCTCTGCGCGCGAAGTTGCGTTCTTCATCTTGCGGAACTTCGTTCTTCGACATGGCGCACCACGCGAACTGCTCAGCGACAGGGGACGTGTCTTCTTGTCCGAAGTCGTCCAAGCCCTTCTCGCTGCATGCAGCATCGTTCACCGCAAGTCTACAGCCTACCACCCGCAAACGAACGGCTTGACAGAGAGGTTCAACCGCACACTCGGTGACATGTTGACTATGTACGTCGCCTCGGATCACAGTAACTGGGACACTGTTTTGCCTTTCGTCACGTATGCCTATAATACGGCCACACAAGCTACCACTGGCTTTTCGCCCTTTTTTCTGCTGTATGGACGAGAGCCCTCGTGTACTATGGACACAATGCTCCCATACCGACCCGACGCTTCCGAATGCACGACTGTGTCTGAAGCCGCCAAATACGCCGAGGACTGTAGGCAGCTCGCGCGAACCCTTACGACCGCTGCTCAAGGTCGTCAAAAGCTGCGGTGTGACAGTGACGCGCTTACACCAGTTTTCCCGACTGGTTCCCTTGTTTGGTTGTGGGTCCCGCCTCACAGCCCTGGCCTTTCGACCAAACTCCTTGCACGCTATGATGGCCCCTACCGCGTCATCGACCGTACCTCCGCTGTCACCTATGTTGTGGAACCTGTGACACCTTCACCCGACCATAGGCATCGCGGGCGTGACACGGTTCATGTCAACCGACTTAAGCCGTACTATGACCCCCTCATCCTACCTACGCCGTAAGTCGCCAGGATGGCTCCTCTTCTCTCCCGGGGGCCATTGTGGTGAAGACGAAGACGAAGAAGGCGCTCTTGTGTCGGCTGTGCGCGTGATCAGCTTTCGTCTACTGCCAGTGCTACTAGACTGGGCCTAGTGCCTCATAATAAATCATCTTATTACACAGTCATCGTCGCCCTAGGGCGGCCCGGTGATTGTCGGTGCGATTTGTCCAATTCGCCATAAGACAGACCTCAAACGGCACCTGGAAAAGGGGCTTATATTCAGTTTCCGCGCGAGAGAAATGTGTATTCCATAAATTACAATTACGATCCGATGCTATCATACCGCTAGGTAGTGCGTAAGTCGTACTTAAAGAATTTTATGACGCATTTTACTTAGAGAAATTCAGTTAGTTCAGTGAGGCTTCTCATACCGACAGTTAGTTCAGTAATTTTTCTCATACCGACAGCGGCATCAACACCAGGCGCCAACACCTGATTTTTTGCGGCACGGTGCACGTAATGCTGTCGTGTTAAAAGTTATCTCGCAAGTAAAGGAAAATGGCAGTAAAGCTGACCGTAGGAAACGTGGAGAAAGTCCAAAGCTGTACACGGCGTGATACTCCACCCAGAAACGTTGACTATGAACACACTGGAGCGTGTCATCGACCCGGGCTACACTTCATTTATAACGGCGACACGAACGCCCAACCCTATTTTATTGCTCTGCTTTTCTGAGCATAGCCACGTTAGTACAGTGTGCTGTGAAACAACCTCTACTTCTAAGCTCATTCTGATGATTGGTGATCCGGTATCTGATGACTGAAACCGATAATACGAAGATTAGACGATATTGCTGGCGCAGGTGTTCGGACGGTGAAGCGAGGTCTAAATTTAAGTGCGCCAAAGGTCGAATTCATCGGCGCAGACAATGGAGCACTGAGGGGAGTGTGGGTACTTCGCGCACGCACACAAGCACAACCGCACTGCCGGCTCAGCCGTCTAAAACACAGCCTTCGAGATTTGTTTCTACTCTGAGAGGGCCGCCTCTGAAGCGTGGATTACGCTGCCACGTAAAGCCCCCAAAAAACCAAGTCGCAGATTTTCCGTAGCCCAGGTATAGCCACATAGCCAACTCGCCCAAGCCGACGCCAGAATTCTTTCAGTAGCCCATTGTCATCATCATCATCAGCAGCATCATCATCATCATCAGCCTGGTTACGCCCACTGCAGGGCAAAGGCCTCTCCCATACTTCTCCAACTACCACGGTCGTGTACTAATCGTGGCCATGTTATCCCTGCAAACTTCTTAATCTCATCCATGCACCTCACCTTCTGCCGTCCCCTGCTACGCTTCCCTTCCCTTGCAATCCAGTTCGCAACCCTTAATTACCATCGGTTATCTTCCGTCCTCATTACATGCCCTGCCCATGCCCCATTTCTTTTTCTTGATTTCAACTAGGATGTCATTAACTCGCGTTTGTTCCGTCACCCACTCTGCTCTTTTCTTAGCCCTTAACGTTACAACTATCATTCTTCTTTCCATAGCTCGTTGTGTCGTCCTCAATTTAAGTAGAACCCTCTTAGTAACCCTCCAGGTTTCTGCCCCGTACGGAAGTACTGGTAAGACGCAGCTGTTATGCACTTTTCTGATCAGGGATAATGGCAACCTGCTGTTCGTGTTCTGAGAATGCCTGCCAAACGCACCCCAGCCCCTTCTTATTCTTCTGATTATTTCAGATTTGGTAGCCCAAATTGGCTATGTATAGCCAAACCTGGCGGACGAGCTAAACACTCCCCACCTCACGTTGCCCTGCCCCCTCCTCAACCCCCCCACCCCCCCGCTAGCTTCGGAAGCGCCGATGAGATTGCCTGCGCGGCTGCGGCGACCGTAGCCGACGACGACTCCGCGCGTGCGCAGGCCGTCTGCCCTCATGCTTTCACTGTAGCGTCCTCCTCCGCTTTGCTCCTCGCGTGCTCTTATTTCCCGCTGCGCTCCGCATTCCCTTTCATTTCTTGCTATGCTCGTTCACTCGGTAACGCGCCAAGGTATTACGCCGACGCTCAACGCAGCAACAGCCGCCTAAGAGCTGCGCTGTAAGAAAGCCTGCTAACCCGCCGCGCTTGCTCAGTGGCTATGGTGTTGGGCTGCTGAGCACGAGGTCGCGCGATAGAATCCCGGCCACGGCGGCCGCATTTCGATGGGCGCGAAATGTGAAAACAACCGTGTGCTTACATTTAGGTGCACTTTAAAGAACCCCAGGTGGTCGAAATTTCCGGAGTCCCCCACTACGGCGTGCCTCATAATCAGAAAGTCGTTTTGACACGTAAAGCCCCATAATTTAATAAAGCCTGCTAACGCCACAAAAAGACCTGGCGTGGTCATGCGCGTGCATCTATACCGGATCTTAACGCAGCATTTAGCATTGCTTCAGAATTTGGCGCACTCCGAAGACAGTCACTCGGCTACTTGACAAGTGAAATAGAGACTATACGCTATGCTGCTATTACTACGAAAACTCTCTTATTCGCAAGCCGAAATGTCGTCTCCTAAACAAGGTAGTCGTGCAATGTATCTCCAGACAAGAATTTAAGGCCTCTCCAAGAAAGCCGAATTGCTTGTTTCGTAGCATAAGAGTATCAATGCTGTCGGGATCTCCATGTGTTTCGGAACATCCGGTTGCTACTAAACCGCAGTTCAGAACTGCAATGAGAACCCTATAGTAAAGTTAAATTGCCGAAAAAAATTTTTAGAAATACAGTCCTGATCTTTGAGGCTCACTGTAGGATAAACGCCCTCCACACTGAATTAAATTGCTCCATTATGTCTCGCAGAAACGTTTCCTACATAGAAGATGCCATTACATGCTAAATAAACGGCGCGACACGCAAATGAAAATCAGAAACTTCTATTGAGCGTATACATTTTATACAGCACGGAGTTATCGCCCAACGCAGCATGTTGGCTGCTCATAGATGGCGCTATTGCGTACGCACCATGGCGGCGCCTATGAAGAAACGGTCTATAGGTGCTTTATTTCCTGGATCAAACAGGTTCATAGTTTACTATTTCTACACTAAGAATGTTTCAGGCCTGTTTGTTTGTTTTGACTCCTCCTGTATGATATCTACAGCTCCTTGTTATCCCAAATCGCTTTAAAAGGGCCATGAACCATCCGTCAGACTTGGTGAGACAACAAATGTCGTAGATAGTACATGCTGCTGGCAACATTTCATACAACGTTGGCAAACGGACGTGGCGCGTCTTGTTGTGCCCGGCAGCGGTTGGGAGGGGAGAATGCCACCCCGGCGACATGCAGTTGTCACGCTTCAAGCGAGATTCTTCACGCCGGTAAACAGCCCAAATTGGCCAGTCCACGCCGGAGTGGAGGTCCGTGTAAGGCTACGCTTCTTCACACCTGTCAGCCGCAGAAATTGGCACGACCACGCCGGAATCCTAGTCAGCGGATGTTCCCCATCTTTCGCTGTTTGTGCCAAGTGAGCTGCGTGCGTTTTCGACCAAGCTCCCTTCAGAGGAGAAAGGCAACCAACCTCCTGATGCCCTCGGTGGTACAACGCATTCGGTGGCCCAACCCACTTGGTGTACTGAGTAGGCACGTACCCAGGATTTTTTTTCGGGGGGGGGGGGGTTCCAACCCAAGCTAATTTTTCTATACAAATGAGGTGGGGGGGCGTACCTTCACTAGTACAAATGGGAATAACACCTACCATACGCCATAAAAAAGCGTAAATCCACAAAATAGAAATGAAATAGGCTGTATTTTAAAGGTACGCCTGTGCGATACACCTCTCCTTTACTTGGAAAACAAAGAACCACGTCAAATGGACTCGCGCAGGAAAGCGCAGAAAGAACACTGCCAAGAACAAGTAAAGAAGCGAAAGTGTAAAATAAAGATTAGTTTAGCAGAATAGAACTTAAAGAAACAGCAGTTGGCAACAAAGGCACACGGACCGCGCGGAGTTGTGTTACTCCGCCAGCCAATCACAGAAGCAAACAAGATCGTGGTCATGCAGCCTTTTCAATATGGCGTCGTACTTGAAAGCTCCGGAGCGTCTGCTGTTCTTGAAGAGTCTTTTCATCGGCCGAAGCAATGAGGTGTGCAACAGACATGGACAAAATGTATGGAACCTGGGCATTCCACTCTTCAAAAGTCTGCGGTGCAGTTCATTTCACTGCTGAAGCCGTTTTACTCATGAAACTTCACTGCCAACTGCAGTGAAACTTCACAACAAATAGTTGTGGAAATGGCAAGCATGTTTTTTCAGTTCAATAAAGAATTAGGCATTGGCCATTCCACTATAATAGGCGAGGGGAAAGGTATAAAATTACGAGATAATAATTTTATTTTTGTAGTTTTTGTATTTTTGTAGCAAAAAGTTTGAAGTACGAATTATTTCCAGCCTCTTGCATGAACACCGGCTGGCAGTTATGAGGGCGTGGGTGGGGCTTCATTGCAGACTTAAGTTGTATCCGATTATAGTAACGTTTTTTTGAATTAGCACTGGGAGAAATATAGAGAAATATATATTTGCGGAACCAGCACAGTTTTTTTGGATCCCTCTGTTACTGCTCTAACAAGTGACACCACCGACTCGTATTCTTATTTGGTGAGTTACGTAAAGAAGCGTGGCCTCCAGTCGCGTACAACGGCGTATGGCGCAGGAAGCTGCGATTCTACACGTACTGCGCCCACCGCGGAAGGTTAGAAAAAGACCTACATAAGCGCAGCGGAGAAATGGCAACGTTATGCGGCTCGAATGCTATGATTTTCACAGGCGTTTTGTACCCCAGATATCGCTGCTGAGTATTTCACAAAAGAAGTGTAATGGAATTCCAAATGACAGGCAAAGTAGTTTTCTTTTCTTTCATTTATCCACTTAACAAAGCCCTGCAATAGTGCTGTAACAAACCTTTAATGTCCTCGTTATTCCCTCTTCGGACCCACTCTCCACAGCCGTAGACAACTGTAATCCTTCTCATTATTCAACTGTAGAAGCGTCATTCAGAACACACGGAATTGTCCTTCACTTCCGGCGGCGTTTTCTCTACTTCCTTTTTAAATAAAAAGATGTTGGTCCATACATATTTTCATCAACAACGATTAAATTTGTTAATTTTCGCTTTTCTTTCCTGTTTGACGGTTGCCTTGGCTCTCTCCTTTAGTAGATCGCTTAATTTCTCAACTCCTTGCGGCGCCTTTTTCCAGTTGCCAATTTTTGCGCGAGAAGAGCTGTGCAATTAGGGAAAACCGAGATGAGTTAACGGGTGACAGTCATATTGCCTATGCGTTTAAGGGTTATTGCAGGGTTTGATAATGGATGCTGTCTTGCATTATTACTCGAGGAAATAACGCATCACAAAGAAAAGTTAAACGCAATTGGCATTTTCTCTGCATACAAACCAGCTGACCCTGAACGGAATCCCTTTCCTGGTCCTTGGATCAGTCTAAACGAAGAAGGTTGAAGTAACGAAGCAACAGCGATGCGCGGGACCATTGAATAGACGGTGACAACTGGATGCATCTCGATTTATTAGCGCGGGCGCCGAATTGAGGAGGAAACTGGCCTTCAAATCCCAGGAGACGTCGATAACTACCGCCATCCAAAAGGAGGGAAAAAGACAGCAAAATGTTGACTGCCGAATAGCTGTCAAGTCCGAACGTTGATTTGGCTGCGCTTTAGTAATTTGTATGAGAAGTGGTGGCGTGGGCGGGGAGGGAGGGGCGGGCCCCCCCGGGCCCCCTTTTGGGTACGTGCCTGGTACTGACGCCATCGGTGTACCGATGCCATCCGTCACCTGATTCCATCGTTTCCCCGACGCCAGGATTGGTCACCTGACGCCACCTGTCTCCTGCCTCCGCAAACCATGATCAGTGACGACGCAGGCACAAAAAGCGGATACAGACGACTGGGAGGGAGAGGAGGACGCTCGGAAACATTGCGACATTTGGACATGCTAAGACGCTACCATAGTGTGCTCCGTTGGTTGGAGCCATATTGTAAATTTCAACCACGTACCTTTTTGAATATATTCCTTTTTCTTCATTCTCTTAAACGTCGCTCGGAACCCTTTCTTCCGGCATCTGGCACGGCACCATCGATGGAAACATCGCTGGCCGCACGGACCCCCGACTTCGCACACAGCAGTGGCAACGGGCGCACGCTTCGACGTTGCCTAATTTTTACCCAACTACTTTGCAGAAGCGTCCGCTGCGCTATCACCGTCTCCTGACCTACGGACCGGATAAGAAGCTCCTGGCTCGGCGGAGGTTCCATGGCACCGACAGCATCGACGACGGACACTGGGAGCGTATAAAATAACGGACCACCGGATGGCTCTGACATTTCGCACGCAGCAGTGGCAACGGGCGCACGCTTCAACGTTGCCTAATTTTTGCCCAACTACTTTGCAGAAGCATCCGCTGCGCTATCACCGTCACCTGACCTACGGACCGGATAAGAAGCTCCTGGCTCGGCGGAAGTTCCATGGCACCGACAGCATCGACGACGGACGCTGGGAGCGTATAAAATAACGGACCATCGGATGGCCCTGACATTTCGCACGCACCAGTGGCAATGGGCGCACGCTTCAACGTTGCCTAATTTTTGCCCAACTACTTTGCAGAAGCATCCGCTGCGCTATCACCGTCTCCTGACCTACGGACCGGATAAGAAGCTCCTGGCTCGGCGGAAGTTCCATGGCACCGACAGCATCGACGACGGACACTGGGAGCGTATAAAATAACGGACCATCGGATGGCCCTGACATTTCGCACGCACCAGTGGCAACGGGCGCACGCTTCAACGTTGCCTAATTTTTGCCCAACTACTTTGCAGAAGCATCCGCTGCGCTATCACCGTCACCTGACCTACGGACCGGATAAGAAGCTACTGGCTCGGCGGAAGTTCCATGGCACCGACAGCATCGACGACGGACGCTGGGAGCGTATAAAATAACGGACCATCGGATGGCCCTGACATTTCGCACGCACCAGTGGCAACGGGCGCACGCTTCAACGTTGCCTAATTTTTGCCCAACTACTTTGCAGAAGCATCCGCTGCGCTATCACCGTCTCCTGACCTACGGACCGGATAAGAAGCTCCTGGCTCGGCGGAAGTTCCATGGCACCGACAGCATGGACGACGGACACTGGGAGCGTATAAAATAACGGACCATCGGATGGCCCTGACATTTCGCACGCACCAGTGGCAACGGGCGCACGCTTCAACGTTGCCTAATTTTTGCCCAACTACTTTGCAGAAGCATCCGCTGCGCTATCACCGTCACCTGACCTACGGACCGGATAAGAAGCTACTGGCTCGGCGGAAGTTCCATGGCACCGACAGCATCGACGACGGACGCTGGGAGCGTATAAAATAACGGACCACCGGAGGCCCTGACATTTCCTGCCGTTATCATGATATCGCATCTTTCCGCAACGTTCTATCTGTGCAACAGAAGCAATCAAGTGTTTTTTCTTATTACCATTTAAATGCGCAGAGCTTAAGGAATAAAGAGGAAGAACTGCACTCTTTCTTGTCTTCTGTACACTACAATTTCGATGTACTGGCGTTTAGTGAAACGTGGTTTACTTGTGACTGGGATGTCGTACAGCTCGATGGCTACAATTGCGAGGCACTTTTTAGAAAAAACAGGAGGGGCGGTGGCGTGGCCCTTTACATCAAAAATGAATTTTCATATAATGTTATACCCGAATACTCTGTTGTTAATCGAGATTTTGAGTCCCTTTTCATCATAGCTAACGTATTCACACTTGGAGTTATCTACCGCCCGCCCTCTGGATCCTTAGAAGAATTTTACCGCTTTTTTGAACCAATGTTGGAGTATTTTTCATCTTTCACATCGGCAGTAATTATTTTAGGGGATTTCAATATAAACATTTTCAACAAAACGGATTTAGTTACAGAATTTGTCAATATTATATTGTTAAATGGTTTTTCGAGTGTTATTGATGTTCCCATACGCATAACGGCCACTTCCGAGAGTCTGATTCGCTTATATCTCACAAATCTTGATAAAACCGATATTAATGCTGGTGTACTTACTACAGCTATCAGTGACCATATGTATCTTTATTGTTTTGCTCCGAAACGCTCGGTGCATAGGGTGACACCCATAGCTACAACCATTACTGTTAGGCCTATAACGTCGAGTTGTATTGATAATTTTCGACAACTTGTATCGTTGATAGACTGGGGCAGATTAATGCAAGGGACTAATCCTAATGACCTCTATGATGGATTTCTTGATAAAATTTTTGGAGCATATGATCGTGCGTTTCCGATCAAGATAATTAAGAAATGTAAGAAAGCAAGAAAACCTTGGATAACACGAGAGCTATTGCATCGCATAAAATAAAAAAAAATAACCTCTTCCATAAATTTATAAAACACAGAGACTTAGCAATGCTTGTAGAATTTAAAAAGATCAGAAATAAGCTAAGTTCAGATATTAAGAAGTCCCGAATTTATTATTATGCTTGTAAATTTGCCAAAATATATTATGACCCTCAGAAAACCTGGCGCAATATCAATGACTTACTACGGAAAACACGAACTGACGTCCCTCAAGAAATGAAAATAGATGGGCAGAGATTAACTGGTAAGGCTCTCGCTAATGAGTTTAACCAACACTTTTTTACTTTTGGAGCGACGGAAGGGACCACCTGTGAGGATTTTGAAACATATATGGAACACAATTGGCCACAAACTTTATTTCTTTACACGGTTACCGAAGCTGAAATTGCTGCTATAATTAACAGTCTTAAAAGTATTGTTTTGAGTTGTTTCGATGGAATTAAAGCAGCCCCAATTAAAGCGGTCTCAGATTTGCTATCCGATGTAGTTTGCCACTTAATGAATACTATTTTGTTGACAGGAATACTTCGGGGTAAAATGAAAGTTGCGACGGTTTCAGTTCTGCATAAAGGTGGTCCTCTTGACTGTATTTCTAACTACAGACCAATATCAGTACTTCCGCTATTTTGCAAAATAGCAGAGAAAGTTATAAATTCTAGAATTTCTCAGCATTTATGTAAGCACAACCTAATAGCCGAATATCAGTACGGATTTCAACAAGGTAAATCGACTGAGTCAGCATTATCAAACATCGGAGAAAAAATTGTAACTAATTAGAAAATCAACTGTATACAATAGGCATTTGCCTAGATTTCAACAAAGCGTTCAATTCTATTAAACATGCCATAATGTTTGCAAAGTTACCTTATTATGGAATAAGAGGACTTCCACTTAAGTTACTGCGTAGTTACCTGACTAAACCTACTCAGTTCGTTGTAATTAAGAATGTACAGTCGGATACGGAATTCATAAGTTACGGAGTTCCACAAGGATCTATATTAGGACCAACAATATTCTTGCTGTATATAAACGATATTGTCAACATCCCCCTGACCACAGACATTGTCTTTAAGCCGATGATACAAATGTTTTTTTTTTTCGCATCTAATAACGTTTCGTCTCTCACTCGTACTGTTAATTTATGGCTTCAAAATTTATCCTGCTGGTTAGATGCAAATAAACTCTTATTGAATGTTAGGAAAACCAAATACATTGTCTTCTCATCCGTTAATAAACCAGTTCACCTTGATAGCTCTATAACGTTTCAATCATGTCCATTAGAGCAAGCTTCAGAATACAAGCTTTTAGGAATAATATTTCATGAAAATCTTCGATGGACAAGTCACGTGAATTTTATAAAAGGTATCATTGCTAAATCAATTGGAATGCTAAATAGATTTCGGACGTCGTTGCCAATAAGATTAAAACGGCAACTTTATTTTAGTACTGTACATTCCTGTATACAATATTGTCTACTAGTTTGGGGGGTTACATCAAAGTATAATTTGGAACGAGTATACATAATGCAGAAGAAAAGTATACGATTTATTCAAAACCTATCTAGTCGTGATCATACATCCCCATACTTTGCCGAGAACCGGATGCTTCACATAGAAATGTTATATAAACAGCGTTTGTTGGAATTGATATTTCTCGAATTAAAAGCAAATCGTGAGCTGTTTTTTCATGCATATACAGATACGGAGACACCGTATTATTTCAGAAATAAAAACTTTGTAAAGATTAGAACGAGAACTAGATACGGTGTGCAATTATTAAAATTGCATGGAGAGTTCTCTCTCCTTGCTTGCCTTCAGAAAACTAAGATGTATTTTCTCCAACAGTTGTAATTTTGTTGTACATTTGTTTTGTTCTCTTCAAATCCTTGGCCTTAATAGTTCTGTGTCTTGTTTATGATTAATGTGCTGACGACTAATTCTGTCATTCATTGTTATCTTGCTTTATCGTGTTTGATACTCTGTACATGCATTGTTATTTGTATGTGTTTGAGATTTTGCAGGGTGTTTTGAAGCATGTTGCGCTCATGATGTGTGCTGCGCGTGCTGTCTTGTGTCAAAGTCCTAGTCAGGTGGCTTTTAGTGCCGCCTTTTCCCTTGGCACCAAGACAAACCGCTCCTGAGCGTTGTTTTGTCAATAAACAAATAAACAAACAAACAACATTGGACGCAGCGGTGAGATTGACCTCAGGGAACTTGGGACGTGCTCACTTCACAATACTGTTCGGAAGAGGAGGGCGAAGTCTCCTTTTTCTCAAAAACACTTGTCTCAACAGAAGCCTTCTTAGATACTTCGGGGCTGCCGGTGGCTACCCCATCACCTCAGTGGGCAAATTCCCATGGAGCGCAGTCATTGGCCGGCAATCGACATCAATCGAGAACCATTATTGGATCAGTGCGCTTCTGCCTTCTCTTACTGAGTAAAATAGCTGGTCTGGTGTAGTGAGGATTAAACAGACTGAAGTAAGTAGATTTCTGCGCTTCGAATATCTACAAGAAAGAGAGAGAGAGCTAAGTAATAAGCGAAAGGTAGGGAGGTTAACCAGGCTGAGCGCGGTAGGCTACCTTGCACTGGCGAAGCGGGAAGGGGATTGAGAGAGGACAAGGAAGACAGAAGTTCACCGTCTCTACTGTTGCGCACACAAGCGTGCACCGCTGAGTCAGTTACGGGCGGTCGTACAGACTGGTGCATTTCAATAAACGCACCGGTGCCTTTGTGGCCTTGCACATAGCTGACGCACGAGGCCACGTGCCCAAGATCTTTTCCTCAGCGAAAGGAGGGCCGTCTAAGTGCTCCAAATCCTTACGAAGGGCAATCCTCTTGCCTTCATATGTAGGGCAGTCGTAGAGCATATGTTTCCTCGTGTCTTCGACACTACATCAGCTGCAATTGGGACTGTCCCTCATTCTAATTAGGAATGATTAGGCGTTTGTGAAAGAAACGCCTACTCGCAAGCGGCACAGTAGCGTACTGCTAACTTCCAATAGCAGCCTACTCTTCTCTGCTCACACACGGCTGCGCCAGCTCCTGTAGGAATAAGAGTTTGGCCACATTCATTATCGTGTGTCATAGGCGTCGCGTCTAGTCAATTTCGATTAGCCTTGAACACTCAAGTAGCTTAGACCCACGCGAAACGTAGGCCCAGACCATAGGTACGCCATGCGGGCCGCGCCTGGAGAGGAATGACGGTTGAAATTTACAAGGTACACGCGTCAGCACGCGCTCACTTCCGTCGGTTCACGGCTAAAATGAGCTTCTTATTCGGTCATTGATAGCGCTTCAAAATGCCCAATCTGGGTGTGCCTACCATTCGTACAGGGCAAAGCCAGTCTGCACACCATGGCACAGCCAGAGTGGATCACGAGAGTGTGCATGCCAGCCGAGCCGTGCACCTACCTCTGCGCAAAGCTGTGTATAGAATAAATACCGCCGTTGCTTGCGGGGTACCGCGACGAGCCCTCTCGCCGTATCTGGGCGTACCGCCTTCCTCCGTACCGTCCTTCGTGCTGCACTGCTCCGTTTCATTGGTACGGAGGACGCTCAGGACGAATGCGAACGGTAAATATTGCGTCCGCGGTATCTACGCTTGTGGTAGGTGTTTTGGAAATAAAAAAAAAATACTTCGGTAATATATTCCTGGTAGGCGAAACACACGTCCAAGACTGTTTTTCAGGCTTCAAAAGAGAGTTGTTATTGAGGACTCCCTAAGAAAATCTATATTTACATTTCTATGGTTCTTGCGATCTAAGCTTTTGGTTTTCTACATTATTTAAAAATTTCGGGGCGGTCGGTTGTTGCATGCCGTCGGTATCTGCCTCAACGATTAAGCTTACATGCTTACGGTCGCCACCCAAACTATTGTTTCCTAGTTCATTTATCGTCATTTGGTCTAGTCGTTCGTAAAACGTTACTGGTTGGCGATATGTTACGTTATTTTAGCATAGACACGTTGTCCTTATGCGATATTCATTCTATCTGTTAGCTACTACAGGATTATGTTCTGCACAAATATCCAGCACTAGAGCAGCGCTGTGATCGCTTTATTTGTCCAGACCATCAACGTGCGCATTCATATATCCTAGCGTCTTCTGCTTCTATATTTTTGAACTCTAAAATATATCCTCTAATACAGCAAAGCAAGTGTTTATTTTTTTCTCTGCTTTCACTAGTTCTAACATCAGGAGGTTGCTCCCAGTCACGTGTGTATTTCTTTCCATGTGCCGCCAATACATAAACACTCCTTACGTGTCCGCATTACACTATGCCAATTCAAACTGTGCCTCATGAGCATGCCTATGCCTCGGCCTTTTCTCTACGCGTGATTCTATAATTGGCTTCCAGTAAAATATTGGCGTTAATGGGCGACTGTTCTGAATATCACGGCTAGCAGAGCCACGATATTCAATACAGTCATGGCTTGCGGAATAATATTTTCGTTATTGCGGTGCGCTTAAATTTGCAGTCATTTATCCTGCTTGTAAGCGCGCTGCCACATAAAATAACATTTTGTGCGGTCACCGTACCTATTCTTTCGGCCTCCTTTCTAAACTCTGTTCCTTAGTGGTGTATGACCTCATTCAATGCTTATTGTAGTTTTCTGGGTGCCTGCAGTCCGCCTAAATGACCTACTGCTCGTGCAGCGAATCGAGGTCCCACAGGTCCAGCTACATGCTCGCTAAAATTGTCTTCCATCTGCGGCAGTGACACCTACCGATTTTCTCCGTCCCCTTATTTCTCCTTCAGACTGGGATACATAGCGCAAAAATTTTGACACAGGGACAAGCAGAACACAGGATGAGCGCTACTTTTTTGCATAGGGAAGGCCCAAGGTACTAGAAATGCACCTTAGCAGGGAAGAAGTTTGGGCGTGTTGGTGGGATACATTCAGACTCGGATACATAGCGCAAAAATTTTGACACAGGGACAAGCAGAACACAGGACGAGCGCTATGTTGTTTTTTTTTTTTGCATAGGGAAGGCTCAAGGTACTAGAAATGCACTTTAGCAGGGAAGAAGTTTGGGCGTGTTGGCGGGATACATTCAGACTGGGATACATAGCGCAAAAAGTTTGACACAGGGATAAGCAGAACACAGGACGAGCGCTCGTCCTGTGTTCTGCTTGTCCCTGTGTCAAACTTTTTGCGCTATGTATCCCAGTCTGAATGTATCCCACCAACACGCCCAAACTTCTTCCCTGCCTTATTTCTCCGGCGGCGGCGGCGCTCGCTCCGGTCTGAGAGACTCATGTCAGCGCCGGTGGAGGCGAATCGGTGACAGTGAGCTTTATTAAAATGAGGACGCCAAATTTTATTTCGGCGAATATCCCCGCAGTGGCGCTTGCGACGTTCTTTGCCCGCTGAACCAGCTCCAACGTCAAGTTTCACCATGTTAACGCCAAATTGGTCGGGCAGACCAAGTTTTGTAGTCGCAGTTGATATCGGGAGTTTAACAATAGTGCCAAGCAAAATTATTCATTCCTGAATTGTTAAGGAACTGTGGCAATAGACGTTATGCTGTATCCGCACAATCGATCTCAGCCACTACTCAAATCATAACATTTTCCTGTAAGCCTTGGACCTTGCGGCACTTGCGAGAATCCGGGGTTAAAATACGCAAACGAAAAATACATTGCCTTTTCAGGTAGCATATTTCTGAACTGTGCAAAAAGATGACTGTTCAAAACGCCAACAAGTGTCCTAATTTAACCTGCTCTTATGCTGAACGTTCAGGTTTCACTACTGCTTGAATCGAATTTTGGCACTATAGTTCGTCACCAAAAGTGAATAATTAAAATCTAAGGGGTGAATGCTTGTTAATTAAATATTGCCCGTTACGGTTGGTGGACTGCCGGTTCGTAAATGCTACAAAGCTTGTTCCGCAGAATAACCATATTTCAATCATATATCTTTTTTTCAATGAGAAATAGTCGCTGCTAATACAGAAAAAATATGAATACCTTCCTTTTATTCTAGGCTTTAACATTAAGAGCTTTGTTGCTTCGTCCCGTGCATTAGTTTTATTTCGTGACTGATGTGAGGTGCACTTTTTGATTGTCCAGAATGAAGACGAGCGGAATATTAGTCTTGAGATGCTATCGTTGCGCCGACAGAATAGAAAAACTGAAGGCACGTGAACACACAGACGTGCGGCTATGTGTTTCTGTGTTCATGTCGGTTCTATTGGCCTCGTCTGTATGAGCTACAAAACAATCCTGAGATGACATAGGGGAAAGCCCGCATTGCTACAATAGGGTAAAAGAAGCCGTAGCTTCCATAAGCTTCACTGCAATGTATAAGACGCAGCATGCAATTCTCCTTGTTGTAGTTCAGCAGTATGAATGTATGCCCGCCAGATATAATCCGGTGACGCAAGGTTAGGTCGGGCACGAAGACGGCATAACCGGTATTTGGTGGCGGAAACTCACTCTAAGCAATGACCCAGGAGTGTATATATAGGCAGCATCTCCAGGTGCTTTGCTAAACCAAGGAGTCGATGATTCTTCGAATGACCGACTGCATAGCGCTCTTCCCTGTCTGCGTAAATGCATTGGCTTTGTCATCATTGCTCGGGATATCAGTGTACGTTTTTGCAATGTACAAATTTTTTTTGAAGCAAGATTTCTTTGCGAACCCTCACGGAGAATCTTGAGCATCGCTGCTCCTCGGTGGGTTCTGCTACTGCTTCGTTGCAGAAACGCCCACACACAGAGCAACACTCGTACGTCAAATTGGCCTATATATAGCTTTGTGCACTACCCCTAGAGATGTGCGGTGACCACCTTCGTTCTGGATGGAATCGAGCGATGGAACAACAAACGTATTTAACAGGGAAAGGCGGGCTACTTGGTGGTCGATATTGGAATGCATATTGTAACCGCGTAAACGACAACGGACGAAGAAGGAAACACGCAGGACAAGCGCTGATTGCGATGAAGTAAACACACAGGACAAGTGCGGACTACAAAGAAGGAAACGTACAGGACAAGCTCTGATTACGAAGGAAACACACACAACAAGCGCGGATTACGAAGAGTGAATCACGCAGAACAAGCGCGGCTTGTCCTGCGTGTTTCCTTCTTCGTCCGTTGTCGTTTCCGCGCTTACATACTTCGTTCCAAGAACAACAAACGACACCTAAACGCCTTCAGTGCGAAAAATCGCGCATATTTCAAATAAAAAAGCAAGCCTCTCTATGGCTTATTTCTTGCAGTTCCTCACGCCTGCCCGGATGGTTCCTTGAGAAATGAAGTGGGACTAGAGGTGGGGCGGGGGGGGGGGGGGGGGCGGGTATGTCCTCGAGACTGTACAATGACTATATGGGCCGGTTCTTTATACTGCGTAAGGAAAAGTGGACTGATTCTGAAAACAGTGTAAACCGCTGTCTTGTGAGTCACGAGGTCGGGGTCTGCGATTTCTCTTGGTTTTGCAAGGGAAGCTCCGTAGTCGGTACGCTGTAAAACGCGGTGCAGGAGATAAAGTTTTGTGGCATTTAAGTGCCTGCTTCGCGATCGCTTCGCTTCATGCCGATTTCATCTAATGCGCTGGATCGCATTAATGTTTTTTTTTCTATGGATTAACGCTTATCATAGACAGCGTCGGAAGATTTCCCTACCATCGCAAATATGCAAGGATGCGCCTTTGGAAAAAACATACGCTTGTAATTGCGTGTGGCAGCTATGATGCCCCGTGCTATGATAAAGCCAAATGGGGGCCATGATATCTCGTTGCCAACATGACGTCACTGCACTAAAGAAGGTGCACTTGATTCTAAGATAGTGGTCAAATCATGACAACTACTTATTTGTCCTATGTTTCCTCCACAGACACTACAGCTTCGCGAGCTGGTGAGATATCTGGAGGTGCGTCCGAGGAAGCTCAGCGCTCTGACGGGAGTTCTGAGGACTCCGAAACCCGTGTAGGTGTGCTCTGCATGAACAACAACTGCGTAGTGTCACCGGCCGGAAAATAATTGCAAACCTTGAAAGAAATGCATGCGCGCAGCAACGCAGTCTTGGCTACTGTTCGGAAGCCGCAGCAGAGTTTCTGAACTGCAGCTCCAAATAAATGCCCACACATGGAACTAACTGCGTCAGTAAATTCTGGTTTTTGGCGATGGTGAAATAAAGCGCCTGTTTAGGATGTTCAGTGCACAAAGAGAGAGTGAGAGAGAGGCAGAGAGAGAGAGAATAAACATTTTTATTGGGTGAATGCAGCTTTGGAAAGGCGTCCTCATTCCAAAATGCCTTGAGCTCAGGCCGCGTCCTGGGCCCTCGCAATCAGCCGGTGCTGATCCTCGAGGTCGGAGCTGGCCAAGGCTCCCAAAGCTCGTTGGTGTGGTAAGGGTTCGGAGGATGTAATGGTGCCCCTCTGCAACCCCCTACTATGTGCCTGAGGGACCCGGGCTCTGCGCAGAAGCCGCATTGCTGAGAGAGAGAGAGAGAGAGACAGAGGAAAGGGGAAAGGCAGGGAGGTTAACCAGAGGGGAAGATCCGGTTTGCTACCCTACGCTAGGGAAAGAGGGGAGGGGGAGGTCAAGCGATAACAAAGTAGAGATACAGAAAGAAAGGAGCACAGACATACAATCACAGTCGGTCACTGTCAACGCACAGCACAGTACCACTTGCAGCACTATGAACCATGTGTTCATGCTACAGCAGCTTGTGCAATTCTGTTGCCCTTAAAAACTGCAACAGTGCTCTCGTCGCCCTCTGCTGCGATGGCTTGTAATGACGGCATTTTAAAATAAGTTCCTCTGTTAGAGGTCTTCGGTAAAAGCGCGCTATCACGTTTGCGAGCGATCGTCTCTGCGAATTATAGCGAGGACGCATTGCTGAGAGAATAGCGTAGAGGCTATGAGGTGATTTCTGGTTCAGTAGGGGAATGTACTAAGCTGTAGTGCTCGGAGGAATCTCTCCTGCTCTTTAAGTAGTGACCTGTGTGGGGGTGCATATCTTCTGTGGGTTAGCTCGTAGTGTTGTGTGATGTCTTGTTCCGAGACTAGAGGGTGCATGCGCTCGGGTTGAGATTCCTCGGCGCTGGCTCGGTGGCTCAAATCTCGAGCCACGTGGTTGGCGACCTCGTTGCCAGGAATGCCGTGATGAGCCGGTGCCATGAAATATTCTTTCAGAACATCGTGTGTCAGTGCCCTCAGTGCTATTTTATATATATATATATATATATATATATATATATATATATATATATATATATATATATATATATATATATATACATATACATATATACAAAGTACTTCCGACTACTACCCCCCGTGGTTGCTCAGTGGCTATGGTGATGGGCTGCTGAGCACGAGGTCGCGGGGGCGGCATCTCGGTTTCAGATGCAGCACGCGCATACCTCCGCAGCGCAATTCGAATTCATTAGATCAGCAAGAAGCGCTTACTTCCTCATTACCGTGCAGCCGCGGATGCGCGCAGCCTATCTTTCTGCTTTTTTTTTCTGTACGAGCGCCGCGGCGGATGCGCGGAATCGAGCGCAATCAAGTGGTGTCTCAAGGAATACAGTGGCGCGCGCGGTGTGCGTACTCCGCTGTAATAGGCTGGCCTATCGAACAGCAGAACAGCCAGGCTGAAGCCACGGTCACGAAACAAGGCGAAGGTTGCAAAGAAAGGCTTCGCTTGTAAAAGTGACCCCGTGTGTTTTTTAAGTGCCAAATAAAAACAGTTGTTATGCACTCGCTTAGCGTATGTATTCGAAGACCGAACAGAGTGCTACCAACAATGTTTCTTGAATGATTGTTGTTGTCATATTTGACAACTACTGCGTGAAAACTCGTACGTCCTCATTGGTCATATCACTCTTGTGCTTGAACACGTTCACCGGCCTAGTGCCACAGCGGAGCGAAGCTGCTCCATCGGAGATGTGCGAATTTTACAATGTGGGCGGGAGGATGGCACATGTAGTAACTACAAAAATAGCAAGTTGCGACCTTTTCCTTCGCTCATATAATGTGTGCTAAGTGCTGACCACAGTTGTCTACTTTATGCACGTTATTTACATAGTCGTCGTTGTTGCTGAAGTTTGCCGATTATTACAATACCTATAGCACATAGTAAACGTTCATCACTGGCTTGGCAGGTGATAGCACGGAATGTCCGGTTAGAAAGGTAGCTTTCAGGTAAGTTAAACATGTTTCTACGGATTTCCATTTCAGAGAGCTCTGTCAATATTCCGTAACGCCAAGTAGTATGATATGCCTTTGCAATATGAAAGAATATCGAAAGAAAAAATAACTTATGAAGTAAGGCATCGCAAATGTTTCTGTGAATGCTTACGAGGTGGTCAGTTGTCGTCCAGCCTTCCCTAAAACCATACTGTCACGGATCAAGCGGTTTAGTAGATACGACAAAATGTAGAAAATGGCCATTGACCACTTTGTGGAAGAGCTTACAGAGGCGGCTCGTAAGTGTTATTGAGCGGTAACTTCTTAAGGAGGAGCGATTTTTACCCTGCTTCACAACTGGAACAACAGCTTCTTTCGATGCAGCTAGAAGGTAACCGGAAGCCCAAATTTTATTAAAGCATAGTAGGAGCATCCTTTGTGTGTTCGTGAGGCCTTTGCTCATGTCATACATGAATCTGTCGGCTCCCGGTGCAGAGATCTCACACACGTTCAAGGTCGCCCTTAACTCGGCGATACTAAAAGGAAGGTTATAAGGGCAATTCTGCGTGCACGTATACGGTCGATTGCCTTGCGTTCAGCTACTTGTGTTTAAGAAATTATTTATAATACTGTATCTAGTTAGACCTACGCTGTAAGTGTTCACCGAGATCGTTGGCTTAGTATTTCAGGCTGTTTCTTGTTCATTGACCAGTTGTAATGGATAAGGTTTCTGCCCCTTTAGCCTTCTAAGCACATCCCATACTTTGGCCTACTGTAAACAAGATGTCATGCCAGAGAGGAACCTCTTGTAGCTTGCCCTCCGTACGTCTGCCTGCCTTACTTGTGATGTTATAAGTCGAAATTCTACAAGAATTTCTTAAGTGGAGAAACAACGCTGTAGGCCCGAGGCTTTGTTTCGTTTCTTTCGTGCCAATAGGCACTCATTCCACCAAGGGAGCCACCTTTTACATGAGAGACCATTTGTTTGTGGAATGAATTGAAATGAAAAGCCGCAACTACGTCGACAATATTAAAATCGTTGATGAAATCTTGAGATAAGTAGGTTGACTCTTTAAGACGTTTCTAGTCCGCCGATGTTACTCGTATTTTCCAACGGGGGCGTAGGCTGAACTGTTATGTTATGTTAATATCAGTGTTACTGGGAAGTTGTCACTCCCAAATGGATTCTTGACGACATTCCATTTTACGTAAGGGAGGAAGGCCTCAGGGCCAATCGCTGCATTTAAGGAAGGATATGAGCTGTGTCGAACGTTGTAGTAGGTAGACTCTTTTTGAAGAAGCCCGCAACAGGTGTTACTAGAACGTTTTCTTATAAGGCGACTCCTTGCATCACACCGGCAGTCTCCCCACAAACTGCTTTCAGCAGTAAAATTACCGGCGATAATGTATGGTTCTGGGAGCTCATCAAATAACGTGTAGAATTTTGTTTTGCTGAGTTGGTAATGAAGCCGTAAGTAAATTTAGAAACGGTTAACTTGTTGAAAAGAATTGATCGCGCAAGAACCGCCTCGACTGGCGTCTGGAGAGAAAGCTTGTGGCAAGCAGCAGACTCATCTACAATTATTGCTACACCTCTGGACGAGAAATAGCTTGTCGCGGTCTTTCCCGAAGGCAGTCCATTGCCTGAGGAACTTTTAGTAAGTTCTACATGTGCTTCCTGAACACAGAGCACCTTCCGATTATATTTATGAATAAGTTCTATGGAGTATTTAAAAACTCCTCTCACATTCCACTGTAGCATTTGTGTGTCTATGTTGATACGACGTTTGTGACGTCTGAGGTGACTTAATCAGGTTTCCTCATCATGGGCCGACAGTGCAAAGAAGCGCGAACAGCACAGTGTGCTCCTCCAACAGGCAGCAGATGACATCAACATGTGACATCACTTGTCGGTGATGTCATCACGTGACATCACGTCTGAGTTCGTGATGTCATCAGATACCGTGATCTGAGGATGTGGTTTTTACGTAGCGTAACGTTTGATTTCTGATGTGATCTGGAGATTTCGGTGCGATGACGTAATCACGTTTCTTCATGATGTCAAACGTGACGTCACCACTTGGTCACATGGGTTTTGGTAACGTCGGATGTTTTAGGCAGATTTTTAGCGTCATGGGCCGTATAATGATTTCGTATTTATAAAGAATACCCCTCTCAGCAATTGTGGAGGTTTCGCACAGCTTCGCCGGACACCCACTTTCGCAGGGCTGGGTTGGCGAGTTATTTTTTTTTATCAGTTCGGCTTCCTGATTCATGAGTCTCCTTTGTAGTTTTTATATATTAAGCGTGAAAGTCTGCCAGCTTCGCCGGTCTCACACCGACGACTGAAAAGTTGCATAGGTTATGTGGGAGGCGCTTTTTTTATCTGCACGTAAGCCTTCCGAGGGCGCACTAAGGCGGCGCTTTGAACATCAACAATAAATTAATGTCGAAGGTCTAGCTCATTTTCCTTGTTAGAAAGTAATATTATTAATTGCGTGAGCTAATGCAACAAACAATGGCAATGCCCCGGTAATCGCTACGGAGAACTGAAATTGCACGCTGAACCATATCTGAAATTCTTTCAGAGCGTTCCTGCTTTTATTGGAAAATACCTTCCTTCAAACGCGCCACCCTCTTCAGCCGTACAACTATCCGCACAATGACTTTAGGCACGCCTCGCTGATGCGTGCCTCCTCGCCGGTGCTGCTCTGCTCGGCGCGCTCTGCAGTATCGGTGTCAGACCGGGCGCCGGCATCGCTGGCTCTGTTGGCCGGCATGGCGCCGCTCTCTAGAAAAAGAAGGCAGATCAAGGATGGCGCCAGATACCCGTGCGGCTAACTACAAGAAGGTTAAAACGAAATAAACCTTCTGTTGCCGAATTTTATCATCATCATAATTATTTAGCCTCCCTTAAGCACCCCATAGCGTAAGGAGGAAACATGAGCATAAGTACCCACACTTCACATAAGAAATAAAAAGAAAAATGTTCTAACCTCTAACTTTGTCAGGGGCCGCAGATGGTAAATGGTCTTGGCATATGATGCATTGCGAACGGCATGACCGATGCATCAGCGAAGATGTTAGTTCTCAAGATAGCCTGCCAGTAACTGCTTAAAGTTTTGTGAACTGCGCTTGGTAACTATTTATTTTTGCAGCTCGCTCCACTTCTCAATGCTGGAGGGCAAAGGTGATCTAATAAAGGCCATGACACCACCATTAAATCGCGATACACCGAGGCTGTTAAACAGCTAAGCGGTTCGCGGTTAGTTCGGTGAGGATCAAAAAGAACAGTATTACAAAAATGAGGTAAATTGAAGTGGAGTTTGTGGAAAAGGTACACTTGTGAAATCATGCGCGATAATCATGCGGTAATATAATCGGTCTCTAACGTTTTTGCAGGCACTGGCATGCATATTGGCAAATTTGGCGTGCGTACAAAGGGTACTTTATATCAAAAACAATGTACACGAAAAGAGGACGATCACAGTGGAACGCAGCATATAATCGGACACGGCGGCATTTACAGGTAAAGGTAAAGGGACTTTTCTGGCAAAGGTGCGCATTATGTATTAGACACACAATAAGCTGGTGATGATGGCGATGATGATGTGCACCACCGAAGAGGTTACCACGTCTATTTTAGCAGCAGTCGAGAAAACATAACGTTTAAAAAAACGTGAGGGGGAAACAAACTTAATTTTTAGGCATTTATTAGAGATACCATGGGCCTGTCAAGCAACACATTATCAGCAGCACAAGTACCAATAGTCGCAGGGCAACTCAAAATGACAGTGCGGTGCCGGATACAAAGATTGTTCAATAATAAAATCAAGGCGACTCACCTGCCACAATAAAACCAAAGATGGTCAGGCCCACAAGGAACACTTTCAGGTGCATGTTGTTCCCTTTGTCAATACTAATAGTGGGAAACGAAAGGAAAAGTCAATTTCTCGCGGCTGCTTAAGCTCGAAGATCATTATTTTCTACTGCTACCAAGTGCCTAGCATTTCTTTTTCTCGCCGTAGCAATATATACAGAAACTATAACGCGGGCTTTCGTTTAAAGCCAAGTTGCCAGGGAAAGCAAAATCTTCAATATTGATTGAGAAAAAATGACTTGTGTTATTTCACAGAGCTGTTCAAACATGGTTGCAGCGTATGTTGTGCTTGTGTGGTATATCAGCCGGTATCTTTGAACTTGTACAGCGTCCTTTTTCACCCCAGCTCCTCGTAATGTCTCGCTCCTTGAATGCAGTTCATTTGTTGCTTTCGCTGTAATAATGCTCTTCTTTTAATTAGCCTATAAGGAGATGCTCTTGAAGAATCGAGAACTTCCTTTGACACTAAACGTACGCCGTGCACAATTAATCTTCCTCCTAACGAGTCGTTCCCGCTTACCATTCCCAAGTAAGCAGCAAGGCGGTTTTGGTCGCATGCCCTCTCACACACGCGTCAATTTTTCTGCCATATAAAAAGCTGCAGTGGGCAAGTTCAAGTTTTAATTTTTTCCCAGAGCAATCGAAGTATTCCCATGTCATGGATCACTGGCCTCAGCGCTCTAAGAGGCTAAAATTCGATGAGCTGACATAACTGCTCTCGCAGTAAGTGATATATAGAATCTGTGAAGGCGCAATTCCCCTACAGCTTTCTTTAACCCCCAAAGCTGGCGAGTGTCCTCCTAGAATTGTCAAATCAAGCAGAAGCACGGTGTGGAGCCGCAACCCTTGCCACAATGTGTTCAGTGTGGCATCCGCGCTGTTCGCAAGTTTTCCCCTTGGCTCAACTGTGCAGTGGGCGTGAGGTCGGCCGTCTTGTGCAAGGCAACCTAACATTGTGTGAATACCTACTTTTAAGATTTCGCGTAAACTGCCTTCGACATTTTATATGTATTTCTTTTTTAGACCTGAAGTTGAACTCGCATGAATCTTGAAAGCGTCGACATTGAGGAGCTTGGTATATATTAAAGAACACTTTTTATCCGCGTTCAGTGCTCGAACTTCTGTTAATAAAAACCTATTGCGCGTTCTAGCTGGCCTCGCCAAGCAGCGCCAACAAATAAAATGGGAGTCGAAGCGAAATGATATCAACCCGCTAGGATGTTTTACGAGTTATTATAAAATTTTGCCTCCATTAATATTTGATCTAATGCGCTTAATTTATTATGCTAACAAGCTGCCCGTTCAAAGGCATTCTTTATATATTGCCGCAGGACCACCACAGTTTAGTCAATTAGTTCTGTGAAGAAGTTTCATTTGAAGAAGCGTTTTCTTGTGTGACGAATCGGTTTCCCGGTGTGGTAGATCACGGGTAAAAGACTAAATCAGATTCAACGTCCACAATAATAATTTCGTAATTTGATCGATGTATTTCGCGCTATAGATAGAAAGTTCAAATAAAACATGCCAACTAGACGATTTCCTTACTTGTAAAATAATTTTAGCAATTAAGTTTACTAGCTGGAATACTGTAGACAGCTCGACAATAGAGACTGAAACTGTAGAAGCCGATGACGCAGACACCACTCTGTTAGCATTATACCCGTTCTTGCGTTGTTTTACGTATTACGTCTTGATAACAAGACAGTCTAACAGAAGATTTTGATTTACAATTATGAGAAATGATGGAGGCCTCACTTTCGGCATAGCAGACGCTCAGTTTTTGCCAGTGGATCCTTTGCTTAGATATGGGCAGAGTATCGTTGATCGCACTCACATTTTATACTTCAACAAACCCCTACACGTGCAAGGGGTTAGAGCCCTTTTTTACACGTGCAAGCGATAATTGGAGTGACCTCTCTTCCGCAGGATGCGGTTTGTCAGTTTTCTTTACTTGATTCGTGAAATGCGCGGTATATTGATAGCATGAACTAGGATTCCTCATGCGCGCCTTAACGCACGCTGACATACGAAGTGTCGGCCCTAATTACGTGACATGAATGCATTCAGCTGTCTATTGCATTCACGTGAACTGGACTTTACTCTTCATTCTTGGGGCTCGCGATGTCCACGCGCCAGTACCCTTGCAAGGCGAAACTAAATAAGTCTCGGTTTACCATTTATTTGGTTCATAAAAATTTGCTCAAAATTCACGGTATTGGACCTTTCCTTGTGTCCAAAATAAAGAACTTCAAAAAAACCTGGAACATTTCCTCATGACCTTTTAGTGAGTTACGAAAGCTAATTAGTAGGCTTTCCCAGGATAACGATAGAACCTGATGACCAGACATCACCACAGAAAATGTAACTAAATTGGGGTATAATACAAAGACGTAATTCGATCAATCAGTTGGCGGTATAAAGTCACAGTTCATATGTGAACTTAACGTTTCCTGTGACATCGGAGGAAGTCATGCCGTTGATATACCAGATAAAAAATAATGTAGCGGCTGGTGTCGACGAGATTAAGTCGGCTCCTTTGAAACACGTAGCCGGTATTACAGCCCCTATCATCAGTTATATAGTTAATAAAATGTTTGGAACTAGTGTTTTGCCAGACCGCTTAAAGATAGCCAGACTGTGCCCTGCTTTTAAAGGAGGTGATAAACGACAATTCGCGAACTACAGACCGATCTCGATTCTTCCAATTTTATATAAAGTACTTGAGAACGCCATAAATGCTCGATTGTACCAATTCTGTACTAGGTACAATGTGATCAGTGAGGGAGAGTATGGCTTCCAGAAAAATAAATCTTGTGAAGCAGCCATTCTGAATAATAAATATGAATTAAATAAAAACGTTGAACATAGGCTCTACAGATTGGGTTTCTTTGTAGATTTCAGGAAGGCATTTGATTCGGTACGTCACGGAGTCCTCATGTACAAACTTGGTAAGTATGGCGTGCGTGGACTGGATGTTTAGTTAATGAAAAACTATCTCACAGACCGCCAGCAATACGCTAGCATCAATAACAGCGCATCGGCTTATGCAACTATAACCGGCGGAGTACCGCAGGTTTCAGTAGTCGGCCTTCTGTCCTTCATAATATATAGAAACGATCTCTGTGACATACAATGTTTTCCCGAGCCAATAATGTATGCAGATGACACTAATACCTTTTTCAGTGGTACACCCATTGAGTAACTTGAGTACCAAGTGAATAATTACCTAAATAACATCGCAAGGTGCCTTAGTTCAAACAAATTTCAACTAAACGTTACTAAAATAAAATACATAATGTTTTCTCCAATCAATAAGCCACGTAAATAAAAGCAACTATACGGTTTGAGGGCAGACAGTTAAAGCAGGTAAAGACCCAAAAGTTCTTAGTAGATTGGTCTACTGATGACTGGACGTGGAACGCACATGTAGAAAAACTAATAATAGAACTTAATGGAATTGTTGGATGCTTGTACAAACTCAGCCCAGTCTTACCAAAATAGTTAAAAAATGGATTATATTACGCTCTGGTCTATTCTAGAGTGACATACTACATTTGGATATGGGGTACAACCACACAAATTAATTTTGAAAAGCTAATAATTATGCGAGCATCCGAACAAAAGAGTTCTGCGAGCATTCAAACAATATCCTGGCCTTACTTGAAAGCTAAACCTCTTTTTGAAAAAATATTCGATGCTAAAGTAACTCAACTATACCATTTCAAGCTTTTACGAGTGGTTATGGAAAAGAAGCATACATTTTTTCTGAGTACACCAGCGGGTACAATGCACAACATAGGTCAGCAACGCAAAATAACATCGACACTGAGGACAAACCACGGTAAACAACACATAGAATACAAAGTACCGGCATTGCTAAGTCACTTACATGGTCTCATAAATACTGATCACATACATTGTAGTACCATTATGAAGTCCATCCTGACACGTAATGATATTGAGCTTGCTTAAATAATGAAATGTTTATCTTGTCACACTTTGTCATTTGGCATTGTGCGATACAAATGTCTTTTTTTTTCTTCGCCTGATATACACGTCTGTGTTAACTTGTTTATGTGAACGCTGAGAATTAAGACTTGGACGATAATTGTTTTTTCTTTCACTACTCTTTTTCTGCTGTGTAAGATATATTTGTTCGATCTGATTACAGATACAATATCTTGTCATGTATATCGGCCTGCGTGCCGAACTGTAATATGAGGAGAAGCCTTTTGTCAGGCTACGTAGCCTTTAGCCTCTGCTTCCGTTCCTGTAAGCAGGCAGTACAAATAAACTTCAAACTTCAAACTACATATGTAGAGATATCACGAGCGCATCGTGAAGTCTGTCAACGTAGTTCATTAGTTAAAGCTAAACAACTCTCGTGAGTCATGCAGTGACATCATTGGGTGGTCAAATACGGTCGTGAATGTTGCCATTTACTACCCGTGGTAAATTGGTCTTGACAAAGTACTGTTCCCACAGAACTACTTATATATGCATTAGTTAGTAATTCCTTTCAAATAAATGCATTTGTCGAGACTGCTTTCAGGAGGCAAAAAATGTCAGAATTATTGGACGTTGCTGCGATGAAATTATTTAGCCTTCTGAAACAACCGTGAACATGAAACTGTTGGGGTGAATTTCAGCTCAAATAAACTACAACGTGCTATAACATGTTAGAAAAAAAATGCGGGTAGGAAATAAATGCCTATAGTATTGACTCATCCAGCTTCTATGTATTACCATGCAAATCCACGCATAGAACCTTCCTCATGAATCGACGAAAAAAACATAGCACTTTGTAAAGGCTATCAATGTTATATAGAAGGTACATACGCTACTTGTAGTGCATCGACGTCAACGGAATAAGGTTGCAGTCATGGCGCGGCATGGTCTATTCTGTGACCACACATCACGGATGGCTGTCGTCCACGCCACGTCCGCCATCCGCACTTACTGAAAATGCCCAGCTAGATCTCGCATTCAAATTATTGTAGTCCAAAACCGCGGATGTAGTTTATAAGTTTACAGGTATAGCTACCGGTATTTTTTTTCTTGCGGATATCTTTTTGCGACAGCTTCTTCCAAGTTCAGATCAATTTGTTCCAATGCGCGCGCCATACTAGGGGCTCTATTCTGGTCATTCCACAATTTGCTTAGCGGCACGACGTAGGCGCGACGGTTGCAAAATGGTACTTGTGGAGCCGTTTTGCTTTCGTAACATATCCCAAACATGACATTTTGCCTAAGAAACTGAAATGTAGGAACAGAAGCAAACGTTCTTGATAAAGCAAATCAGTTTTCCTTTTTTGTAAAAATAAAGCATCTAAGGCAAAGCGTGCGAATATTCATTCGAAAACACTTCTCGCTTCTGTTGTCGTCTACCTAGAAGCCATCGGTTCCTTGATTGACCCGCATGCGTGTCTCCAATACACGCAATGACACGGCGTGTATTAGTGCCAACACATTTGTTCTATAAATTCAGACAGCATACGCGACCGGCCAGTGGTGAAGAGCGCACGTTTTAGGCAGCGTTGTCGCTATCTCGTGAAACGCAAGTAACTCAGCCCCACTAACGTACTTACGTAGACTAACGTAACTGGCTGTGAGGCCGCAAAATATCACTGATAGCATTGCGCGCGCCACATGTATCCGATTGAGCGATACAAGCGCCGGCGCTGTAATCTCGTTCGCTTCGCTGCTTACGCAAACCGCTTGAGGAAGTATCAAAGCGCCGTCTTGCATACATTTAGTTTTAGGAGTAAAACGCCAGCGTTTTGATGACCGCCCATTATGTGAAAGGACATTAGGCTTGATTAATATACGAACGCAGCAGAGAAAAGTGCACAACGTCGCAGAAGGTTTGTAATGTCCAACCACCAATATTATTTCAAGTAAACGTGCGTGTTTTGTTATAATGGCCCGAAGTACAAATTGCAATACCGCCCAAGAGATATGCAAATTCTATGAGCACGAGTAATGAACAAAAAATTGGCTGTGGCTTAGCTCAGCTAATCTTGGAGGTGCAAAGCGAAAGCTTGGTTTAGCCTAGTGAAATCTTGGTTTCACTTGATTAACCTTTGATTTAGCTGTTATGAGTATACCTAAGTATATATTCATCATTAAGCCAGGTATGACTGCTGTGTCTAGGTCGGTGGCTAGACATGCAAAGAAACGCGGCGAACATGCACAGCATCGAGGCTCAAACAGACAGGGCGCGAACTCGCTTGCGACGCCTCTCCAGCGAAGCAGCTCGCCGGGCGATATCCGCGGGGTGGTCAGGCGCCTCTTGGCAACGACGGCTCAAAGCCGCCCGCTCCCGCCCAAGGCTAAGAGAAGACGGCCCACCCTCTCTCTCATCCATGGCCAAGCTCGTAGTAACTAGGAGAGCGCGGCGCTCATCTTAGTAGAGGTGTGCGCCTTGTCGGTTTCAAACGGCTGGGCGTGCCGGTCGTTTCTAGTCGGCGGCATCGGCGGCGCGGCGCCGGGTACCTAATCGGGCGGCGACGCAAAGCCATGCTTTGACGGCGGCGGCGGCGGCGTGACAAGCTAAAACATAAATTTAAGAAGCTGTTTCGCTACGGCCTTCTTAGCTAAACTGGTTGAAAATTTAGGGCATTTCGTACTAAAGGATGAGATGACTAATTACAGAGGGGTCGAAGGGTGAGATGAATGCAAAAGTTTCTGTAAATCTTGTTCTTTTGCGCCATATTAAAAGAAAATGAGGCACATATCTGAAGCCCATATGTTGTGTTTATATATTTCTTGCTCCACGAACGTGCAGAACCTTTATTATTTTCTGCGTCGTAGTCGCAATTATTTTCTTTTTTTTTGCTATACTTCGGTTATATTTTTCTACTGCGCAAGGATTCAGTGAATTAATGTAGAATTGCAAAGCCGGCACCGACGCGCGAGACACTCGATATATTAATTATAATTCCACTTTCTTCTGAATGAGATTGTACTTATACAATATTCTTTACGAAAAAAGAAAGAGGCCTCTTCTACGCCCACCTTTTGCTTGGTTCAGCCCTTTACCAGTCAAATAATTAGTTTAAGTTATAACACAAACATTTCCGATTGGACAGTTTCTGAGATCACTTGTCCTGAATATTAGTCACCATTTGTTCCAAGTAACTTTTCTTTTAACGGCCTTTTCCCGGAATAACGAAGGATTAAAGTACTTTTTGTGCAGCAGATGAACAGTTTTCCCGCTGAGGATATAAAACAAATTTGCCCGCTTTGTTAGCGCACCAACAGCTAGGTTGGATAAACTAAGTGCGGATTAGTATGAATGCAGTCATTGCTCATATACACTATTCCCGAAAAAAAGTTTTTAACCGGCATATATAAACTGTTCTGTAGTTCAGTAGAGCTGTCGGTGTCAGTTGCATTCGATTTTCCACATATATATATATATATATATATATATATATATATATATATATATATATATATATATATATATATATATATATATATATATATATATATTGTTACGTGTGGAAACACACCGATTAAACAGGCTATATACAGGATATTTACGCTGGAGACAGATCGCCAGGCCGATACTCGCTCGCGCCAAGAGCACAGACCCACTTCGTCGTCGTCCTCGCGGCGGCTCGTCCCTTGAGCATCGCTCGATGATATCGTAATACTACCCACCGGCGGCAAAAGCGCCGTCACGGTGCTGTTAGATATCCAAGGCGCGTGGAGAGTTGTAGGGTTTGACTCGGGCGACGTGGACAATGTCACTGGTTGTCACAGCGGAGGACGTAGTGGGCGTGGCTAGAGCGATCTTGTAGGTGACATCGGTTACTTGGGGAAGCACGCGATATTGGCCTGTGTAGCAGGAATGCAGTTTTTCACAAAGGCCAACTTTACATGATGGTGGCAAAAGCAACACGAGAGTGCCGGGCACAAAATAGACATCAAGGTGACGGAGGTCGTAGCGTTGCTTTTGTTTGCCTTGAGAGACTTGTAGACGAGTGCGCGCAAGTTGTCGAGCATGGTCAGCATGGGCGATAGCATCACAGGTATAAGCGCTAGCTGAAGCTGTGGTGGACGGAAGCACAGTGTCCAGTGGTAGCATCGGTTCACGGCCATACAAGAGGTAAAAAAGGCGGAAAGCCAGCAGTTTCGAGACGGGAAGAGTTATACGCAAATGTAATGTAAGGTAGAGCCTGGTCCCAGTCACGGTGGTCGTCTGAAACGTATTTGGATAGCATGTCTGTAATAAGAGTGCGGTTCAAACGCTCAGTGAGGCCGTTCGTTTGAGGGTGGTAGGAGGTGGTAAATTTATGCTGTATTGAGCAGGCACGCATGATGCTGTCAATGACTTTGGCTAAAAACGTACGGCCACGGTCTGTTAGCAATTCACGCAGAGCACCATGAATCAAAATGATATCATGCAGGAGGAAGTCCACAACATCAGTTGCGCAACTGGTCGAAAGAGCGCGGGTTACGGCATAGCGGGTCGCGTAGTCCACCGCGACTGCAACCCACTTGTTTCCTGATGTAGGTTCCGGAAATCGGCCGATGTCTAAGCCGACCCGATGCAAAGGCTCGGCAGGTATGTCAAGCGGTCGTAGGTAACCAGCGGGAAGGCTTCTTGCGTCGTTGGCAAAGTTCACAAGCGGCGACGTAACGTCGTACGGAACGGGCAAGGCCCGGCAAGAAAAAGGGGCGACGTACACGGTGTTACGTTTCGCCTACAACGCGCGGTATAGCCGGCGCGGATGCAACGGACGCCGGGGCTTCGTTCAAAGCGGCGGACATTTCGGCCCGTTCAGCGCTGCCGCAACGCCTCCCCGCCAAGCGCGTCCAGGCATGTTTCAATGCCACGTGTCTTCTTGTGTGTGTGTGTGCGCATCTTGGTGCCCACGCTTGTCAAAGCGCCGCAGCCGAGGAGAGGAGCTCCCCAAGTGTGAAGCGAGGAGGTCTGACCGGCGCCGGCCCGGGGGATGCGTCACTACTCGTCTTAACGTGCCCGAGCGGCGCCGTCACGTGCGCCCCATCCAGAGCCGTTCCTTCTTGCCCTCCACTCCGAGAGTATCAAAGCAGCTTCCCCCAGACGCCAAGAGAGACGCTCCGATTACTTCCGTCGAGTAACGTGCTCTCCCGTCTCTCCACTTCGGTGGACCTGACCGGCGGCTCTATTGCGATGCTAGAATAAACAAGTTGTTCTGTTAGCAGTCGACTCATGCTTTGCCAGGACCTTCGGATGCTTCCAGTTGTGCCCCAGGCCGCTAGGCCAACGCTACCGTTGGGGCTTGCGACCCAGATGCAACAACTGTTTGGCAGCGGTGAGATAGCGACAACGGAGGCCAGCAGCGAAGATATGCGGTCGACTGTATGCTGAGCACCACAACGACCATCCGGGAGCAGTGCAACGAGCCCTGTGTGATGACTGGTTGCCTGCAGCAGAACGACTGCGCTGAATTCTTGGCTCCGAGGTTTGGTGAGTGCGGGACTTTCTTCTTCTGAGTTTTGCCAGGCTTTTGTTAGTGTCAGAAACAGAGCTGGTAATTGTGGTTGTCGTTGCTGCCGGGTTAGTTTGCGGCAAGACAATAGCAGGCAGTAGAGAAAGCAGCATTCAGAGCAGCCATGGATTGGAAGCCGTTGCGCAAACCGAAATTGCTGGAGCTTGCAAGAGAGTTGGGTCTGGATGTCTCAGACAAACTCAGAAAACCAGAACGGCTAAGCGCTATTCTTGAGTTAGAAGCTGAGGATGACGAGCTGTCGGAATGCCTTGAGACCATTGAGGAGAGGGAGACGGCAAGAAGACAGGAGCGCGAACGTAAAGAACAGAAAGAGCGAGAGCAACAAGAGAAAAAAAAGAGCGCGACCGTCCACACGCTTTGGAAATGAAGCGTCTCGAGATAGAGATGGAACGCGCTCGTAATGGAAGTCAGGCACACGGTGCAGGAGAACGAATATCGTTCAAAATGACTGACCTGATGCGGCCGTTTAAGCTCGGAGAGGACATTGGTTTGTTCCTGGTCAACTTTGAGCGAACGTGCGAGAAGCAGGGGTTCTCTCGGGAAACGTGGCCACAGCGCTTGCTCACTTTGTTACCCGGCGAGGCGGCCGACGTAGTCGCTCGCATGAAGAGAGAGGAGGCAGAGGATTTCGACAAAGTGAAATCGAGTCTGCTAAAAAAGTACAGGCTGTCAGCGGAGGCGTTCCGTCGGAAGTTTAGGGAAAATGAGAAAGGCAGAAGTGAGTCATATACAGAGTTTGCCTACAGGCTTATGTCAAACATGGAGGAGTGGCTCAAAGAAGAGAAAGCGTTCGGTGATCACGAGAAAGTTCTGCAGTGTTTCGGGCTGGAACAGTTTTATAGTCGGTTACCTGAGAACGTGCGGTACTGGGTCTTGGATAGGCCAGATGTTAGTACGGTGGCTAAAGCCGCTGAGCGAGCCGAAGAGTTTGTGACGTGTCGGGCTCGCGGAGCTGAGGACGGTCAAAAGGGTGAATTTGGCTCCAAGTTTGAGAGGCCGAAGTTCACACCCATGAGAGCAAGGGGCGACACACGTAGGGCGGATGCGAGTGAAAGCAGTCCGACCGAACGTAAGGAGACGGCGGTAGCCGAAGCCGAACGCAGAAAGCGGTTCGAGAGGAGGCAAGCGCGCGTGTGTTATACGTGCCAGAAGCCGGGTCACTTTTCGGCGCAGTGTCCAGAAACAAAAAGAAAAGTCGTTTTTTTTTGTCATTATGCAGCACTCACGAGAACATGAAGCTTCTCGAGCCTTACATGCGAGACTTCCTCGTGAACGGGAAGGAGTGCCGAGTGCTTCGTGATTCCGCAGCTACAACGGATGTAGTTCACCCCTCTTACGTCGAGCCCGATATGTTCACGGTCGAGTGCGCATGGATCAAGCAAGCCGTGGAAGCTCATAGCGTGTGTCTGCCCGTAGCAAAAGTGCTTATTGAAGGACCTTTCGGAGCACTTGAGACGGAGGCCGCAGTTGTCATCTATGCTGCCCCCCCAGTACCCGTACCTATTTTCGAACAGGTCCGATCACCTCCTGCGCGAGAAGGGGCTTTTGTTTGGTGAGGCTAGCGTTCAAGCCTTAACCAGATCGAGAGTTCGGGAGCTCGCTGCAAAGGCGGTAGTTGCGGGACCGACGTTGTCGAACAATGAGAAAGGGTCGGAGGCGCCGCAAGCTGATGTTCAGAGCACGTCCGAACTGAATAAAATTGAGCCTGTAGCGTTGAAGGCACCAGATACTGGAGAGGAAATGCCCGACACGGGAAAGTTAGAAGAGCTATCTGCAGATTTGCTCATCGCGCCTACGTCAGATGGACTGAATAGGTTGCTAAAAGTCAGCCGGTCGGCTTTGATAGCCGAGCAAAGAAAGGATGGCAGCCTAGAAAACATGAGCTGCAATGTCAAAGAAGGTATCGCCAAGACAAATGCTCGTTTTGTGGAAAGAGGCGGGGTCCTGTACCGGAAGTATCTAGACCGCAGGGGAGTGGAGTTCGATCAGCTGATCGTGCCTCAGTGCTACCGTCAGGATCTGTTGCGCTTGTCGCATGGAGGTTCGTGGTCCGTACACCTAGGAGTGAAGAAGACTAAGGACCGTCTCTTGCAAGAGTACTATTGGCCAGGGTGTTTTCGTGACGCAGAACACTTTGTGAGGACATGTGACACCTGTCAGCGGGTGGGCAAACCAGGGGACAAATCGAGGGCGCCGTTGAAGTTGGTAGCTATCATTACGGAGCCTTTTAGACGGCTCGTTATTGATACAGTGGGACCTCTGCCGGTAACAACCACGGGGTACAGACACATTTTGACTCTGATCTGCCCAGCGACAAAGTTCCCTGAAGCAGTGCCGCTTAAAGAACTCAGCTCAGTTGAGATAGTCAATGCACTACTGTCCATATTTGCGCGAGTTGGTTTTCCTGCGGAAATCCAATCAGATCAGGGCACAGTGTTTACTAGCGCTTTGACGACAACTTTTCTCGAAAGGTGCGGGATAAAGCTGTTGCACAGCTCAGTGTACCACCCACAGTCGAATTCCGTTGAGAAGCTCCACTCCGTCATGAAGCGCGTGTTGAGAGCATTGGGGTTTGAACAACAAACTGACTGGGAGCTATGTCTGCCTGGGGTGATGTTTGCATTAAGGACCGCGCCGCATGCGGCTACAGGGTTTTCGCCAGCTGAGCTGGTGTACGGTCGCTCGCTGCCGTCTCCGCTTCGCCTGCATCGAGACGGATCACTGCCCTCTCCAATGGCTGCAGACCATCTCTTCCACAAATGGCCCCCTCCTGCGCTGGAGCCTCGCTTTGCAACAATATTCCTTTGAGGTGCGTTACAAAAAGGGGAGTCTCAACGTTAACGCCGATGGCTTAAGTCGAGGCCCCTAACGTAGGAATCAGCTTCAAAGTTGTTTGTTACTGATGTTTTCTTCCTGAGGCAGGATTTTTAACATATTGCTTTTGTTTAGTGTTTCAAAGTCATGACGTGCTTTATAGTGCAATTTTCCAATTTGTGGACGCGTTCTGAGTGCTGCTAGACTACGGTAAGGAACTAGGCAGTAGTATAACAGGGGAAAGAGCCTGGCAGGGCTTAGTGAGGGTTGTGTCGTGCTTGCTGACAGCGGTTGATTTTCGGCGTAGTTCTAACGCTTGCTGGGAACCAGAACAAAAATGGCAACTCTCCCGAAGTCACTTTGCAGTGTCCTGTGTGAACCTGAACGTGAGAACGAGGCCTTCTATGCGCTGCGCTCAAGAAACGCCGAAGGACGACCGACTTCGGTTATGAGCATCATCGAGCGACATCCCTCCGGACAGCGGATGCAGTCCCCTGACCATCGGTATCTCCTTCTCCCGGCGGGGCGGTCTATTACGTTTCGCCTACAACACGCGGTATAGCCGGCGCGGATGCAACGGACGCCGGGGCTTCGTTCAAAGCGGCGGACATTTTGGCCCGTTCAGCGCTGCCACAACGCCTCCCCGCCAAGCGCGTCCAGGCATGTTTCAATGCCACGTGTCTTCGTGTGTGTGTGTGTGTGTGTGTGTGTGTGTGTGTGTGCATCTTGATGCCCACGCTTGTCAAAGCGCGGCAGCCGGCGAGAGGAGCTCCCCAAGTGTGAAGCGAGGAGGTATGACCGGCGCCGGCCCGGCGGATGCGTCACTACTCGTCTCAACGTGCCTGAGCGGCGCCGTCACGTGCGCCCCATCCAGAGGCGTTCCTTCTTGCCCTCAACTCCTTGACACGATTATCTGCCTCAGACAGAGAAAATAATTAAAAAAGACAAATCAATATTTCAAACGCAGGCAGATTTGCGGGGGAAAATATATTTATTCATATTTAGAGGGCGCGCCGATCACCCCGAGTTAAAACGTGGGCGGCGGCACGCCGACGCCTCGGCGCACACCTCTACCTCTTAGTAATACGCGATGCGAGTCACGTGGTCAGGCGGTGTCCCGGCTGCGGAGAACGCATGCGCCAAGCCGACGGCGGTGCTCGGCGCAAGGAGTCACGTGATGCGTTGCCAAGGCTACGCCGCAGCTGCGGTCAAATGAAGGTCAAACTGCTGGCGACGACGAAACTCGGCTCGATGCGGTTAGTAAAGCTTTCGCTTTCAAAATTTTGATTCGCCCCAAACTACGGAGAAAATGCGGCGATACCCATGCCTCTCAGCCGCCATTGTATTTGGCTGCTCATAAGCATAATTCCAGAGGCTCGTTCCACTAAAAATTATGCCGAACCATCTCTGCAATGACGGCCAAGCGCAACGTCAAAGTCACGTTACGAAACTGTTTCTCCTGTGAAGCTCCTCAACAAATATTTATTCTTTCAGCCAATCAGCAAGATGGAATGGTGTCTATCTCGGACCGCGACCACATATTCTCAACATTACGGACGCATTTTACGGATTTCTGCACGTTACCCTTCCCTTTCATCTTAAGCGCTAAAGTCGCAATAAGGCTGCCAAGAAACATCAAACAGTATTAGTCGATAAAATTTGCAGCCCCACGTCACGTTCCGCCATCTGGATGAAAACATAACATTGCATTTTTGAAGACTTCCCATTGCCGGCACTTTTATTAAAGCACACGACCTCTGGACAGCCAATCAGGGAGTGCACCTGGCGGAAAATTGCAGACGTGCACCCGCCATGCGAGTCGAGGATAAAGCCCTCGGTTCTCGCCGTGCCTAGCCTAGCGATTCAGCTCAGCAGTCGAAGTTTGCCGCGTTTGTATGGTTGTTGATCCAAGCTGTAGTTGTCGCATTTGAGACAGCTCGCTCAGCTATAGGAGCTGTGATTGATAATGATAATACGGTTGATGATGATAATCACGATCATGAAAACGAAGTACACGAGCTTCTTCACCTTTTGTCCCATCGGAATGTGGCCACCTGTTTCGGGATCAAACGCGCGGTGTCGACACCAGCAGCGCATGCGCAAGATCCACTGGGCTGCCGCGGCGCGTAAGGCTGCAAAATCGCAAAAGTGAGTTTTAGATTAGGAGACGCAAGCGGCTTGCGTACGCAAGGACTAGGGGCCACGCTACTGCGCATGGGCAGACCCTCACGTCTGGGTCTGCGCATGCGCAGTAGTATGGCCAGTAGTCATTGCGGACGCAAGCCGCTTGCATTCCCTAATCTAAAACTCTTTAATGAGGAACCGCCGCGAAAGGTGTACAGATTCACTCTGGCAGTACACTATTCACTGCTGCGAGTTACAGGAGCTAGCGGGGCGCTGTAGCATGAGGACCCACCAAGGGCACAGCTGCAAAGATAATGTGATGCTCTCCACAATCGCGGGCTGTGAGTGTATACACATAAACTGTTCTGATGTTCTTGCACCGTCATACAAACCTAGATTCTTATATTCCCTAGCCGCGTGTCAATAATGGAAACTTATTGTGTTTTCTTCTTTGGTGTGCTTGCGCGCACTCTAAAGAAATGGGAAGCGAGAGTTCGAGTGAATAAGCTAGCAGAAACAGAAACGGCGAACTTTGCGAGCGTGCGACAGATGTACCGTAGATAGCCTTAAACTAGTAAGCAGCTGCCACAATCGCATAAGAAGCAGCGGTAAAGGAAACCTTGCTTTGTGTACCGCTGTCAGATTCACGACGCTGAGCTTCAATGAATTCAGTTCAGTCTACGAGCGTTTTGCCGAACAGACAGAACTTTGACGCTGCAATGCAAAAACAAATGAACCACATCGTGCTTCCTCCCTTTTGGCAGATCCCGACACCAAATTGACGTCCAGTTCATGTGATAGTTCATTTTCTCCAATTAGTGTCAGCACGATGCCAAAATAGTGTGACAAAATGGCGTTAACTATGGCCGACCACTTACCTTCAGCACGATGTTTTCTAAAGCACAATAAATCCAGACCCAACCCGGCCATAAATCATACTTATCCATGACACGTCAGCTATCAAGTGAAATAGACTCCACATTGGGCACGCATTTTCGTCGCTTGTTTTAAATATGTGCTTAAATAAGGAGCAGTCATCCTTCATTGCCTTTCGATACAGGAAGGAAAAGAAAATGATGGCGCGTAGTTCAACGGACGATCATATGACGTCGTTCATATTGACGTAGTGCTCAGCAATAACCTGCGCTACATGGAGTCAGGTCTGATCGGCCTCTTCTTGTTTGTTTTTGATCGTACAATGTTTCTTTATCTCATCATTCCTTACTACTATATTTTTATCCTCAAGATAGCATATTATAGAGCACAATGTCAAAACTATCGAATTATGTTTTATATAGACAACACCATGCCTAACAAATAAGTGAATCATCAATCACGCAAATATATTTATCTCTCCGCAATTTGAAATCCTTCCGAAAATCAACAAGACACTGAAAGTAAGTCTAGTTTATTATATGCTTGTCAATGAGAAACTCCTAAATAGAAAGACAATCACGGTTTCGTCCGAAAGACTCTGCATCGATGGCGATAGCAAATTAATAGACAGCTAGGCTATTTAGGGATAATAGTTTTATCGGCCGTATAGACCAGAAAACATTCGCTTACTTACTAAATTAACAAGCATGCTGTGGCGCGCGCTCACGCAAACACCAACACATATCACTCGATGAACGCGCAAACTCGCTGCCGAACCTTGCAATCAGGAAGCGCGACAGCAGCGGCGAGCGAATTGACCTTCGTGCTGTATCTCCCTTCAGTGCGAACGAAGTGCCGAAAACACAGCGCAGGCGAATTTGTCCCCCATCGCACGTCGCTTTCTAGAAAGCGCGCACGCGCGGCCGCGCCATACGCAACAGCCGCCGGGGTAGAACGCCCGCCCGCCATCCCTCCCCTCGCCACGGTGACTAGCACGCGACGGAAAACGGCGCTCTTCCCTCGCACGCTTTTAGTGGCAAATATAGCATACGACGCTTGGCGACGATGTTATCACCATTGGACTTTCACAGAACATCATGGTGGCAACAACAGTGACGACAGAAATGCGCCAGGAAAGTCCATATGATTTCTATCGCAATAACAAAAAACAGAGAATCGCAACATTAGAGGGAAGTATTTTACAATACTTTTATTCTGCGCTAACCCTGGCATCGTACAAGATATGGACGTGCTCAGCAAAGCGCGCTGCGGTGACCATAGGATGGTAAGAACTCGAATTAGCCTAGACTTGAGGAAGGAACGGAAGAAGCTAGTACATAACACGCCAATCGATGAGTTAGCGGTAAGAGGAAAAATCGAGGACTTCCGGATCAAGCTACAGAACAGGTATTCGGCCTTAACTCAGGAAGAGGACCTTAGTGTTGAAGATATGAACGACATTCTTATGGGCTTCATTAAGGAGTGTGCAATAGAAGTCGGTGGTAACTCCGTTAGACAGGATGCCAGTAATCTATCGTAGGAGACAAAAGATGTGATCAAGAAATGCCAATGTATGAAAGCCTCTAACCCTACAGCTGCAATAGAACTGGCAGAACTTTCGAAGTGAATGAACAAGCGTAAGACAGCTGACATAAGGCAGTATAATATGGATAGAATTTAACATGCTCTCAGGAACGGAGGAAGCCTAAAAGGAGTGAAGAACAAACTAGGAATAGGCAAGAATCGGATGTATGCTTTAAGAGAAAAAGCCGGCAATATTGTTACTAATATGGATGAGATAGTTTAAGTGGCTGAGGAGTTCTATAGAGATTTATACATTACCAGTGGCACCCACGACGATAATGGAAGAGAGAACAGTCTAGAGGAATTTGACATCCCCAGAGTAACGCCGGAAGAAGTAAAGAGAGCCTTGGGAGCTATGCAAAGGGGGAAGGCAGCTGGGGAGGATCAGGTAACAGCAGATTTGTTTAAGGATGGTGGGCAGATTGTACTAGAAAAACTGGCCATTCTGTATACGCAATGCCTCATGACTTCGAGCGTACCGGAATCTTGCAAGAACGCTAACATAATCCTAATCCATCAGAAAGGGGATGCCAAAGACTTGAAAAATTAGAGACCGATCGGCTTACTGTCCATTGCCTACAATGTATTTATTAAGGTAATTGCAAATAGAACCAGGAACACGTTAGACTTCTGTCAACCAAAGGACCGGGCAGGATTCCGTAAAGGCTACACGGCAATACATCATATTCACACTAACCATGAGGTATTAGAGAAATGTGCGGAATATAACCAGCCCTTATATATTGCTTTCATTGATTACGAGACAGCGTTTGATTCAGTCGAAACCTCAGCAGTCATGGAACCATTACGGAATCAGGGCGTAGACGAGCCGTATGTAAAAATACTGAAAGATATGTATAGCGGCTCCACAGACACCGTAGTCCTCCATAAAGAAAGCAACAAAATCCCAATAAAGAAAGGTGTCAGGCAGGGAGATACGATCTCTCCAATGCTATTCACAGCGTGTTTACAGGAGGTATTCAGAGACCTGGATTGGGAAGAATTGGGGATAAGAGTTAATGGAGAATACCTTAGCAACTTGCGATTCGCTGATGGTATTGCCTTGCTTAGTAACACAGGGGACCAACTACAATACATGCTCACTGACCTGGAGAGGCAAAACAGAAGGGTGGGTCTAAAAATTAATCTGCAGAAAACTAATGTTCAACAGTCTTGGAAGAGAACAGCAGTTTACGACAGGTAGCGAGGCACTTGAAGTAGTAAGGGAATACATCTACTTATGACAGGTGTTGACCGCGGATCCGCATGATGAGGCTGAAATAACCAGAAGAATAAGAATGGGCTGGGGTGCGTTTGGCAGGCATTCTCAGATCATGAACAGCAGGTTGCAATTACCCCTCAAGAGAAAAGTGTATAACAGCTTTGTCTTACCAGTACTGACGTACGGGGCCGAAACCTGGAGGCTTACGAAAAGGATTCTACTTAAATTGAGGAAGACGCAACGAGCTATGGAAAGAAGAATGACTGGTGTAACGTTAAGGGATGAGAAAACAGCAGGTTGGGTGAGGGAACAAAGGCGAGTTAATGACATCTTAGTTGAAATCAAGAAAAAGAAATGGGGGCATGGGCAGGACATGTAATGGGGAGCGAAGATAACCAATGGTCATTAAGGGTTGCGGCATGGATTCCAAGGAAAGGGACACGGAGCAGGGGGCGGCAGAAAGTTAGGTGGGCGGATGAGATTAAGAAGTTTGCAAGGACAACATGGCCACAATTAGTACATGACCGGGGTAGTTGGAGAAGTATGGGAGAGGCCTTTGCCCTGCAGTGGGCGTAACCAGGCTGATGATGATGATGATGATTTTACAATCATGGCTTTTGCGCAGCAAAAATGAATCAGAAGAGACCTGGCCCACACCTGGTTATGCCCGCTTTGTTTCTCTGAATAAATCACCATCAGATAAATGAAGCGCCCACTGTCGCGTAGTGTACTTTATTAAAGAGAGGGGAAAGAACATAGCCGTGACAATTTATGCCTCACCGAAATTTTTTAGGCCTACTTAGATTTCATACCTGTTACGATAACAGAACGTTGATAGTTGCAGGAATCGAATCAGACATGCTTTTTCCCGACTATTCGTAACTGGTGAACAAAAAATACCCGATGGATGCTGCGAATTCAAGCTGTATAAACACATAAGGTTAGTTTAAACGTGCAGCTTGCTGTCAGGAAGGACGTATCACAGTGCAACGGTCGGACAACACAGCAAGCAATTAGCTTTGTTTGTGTATAATGCATATGTGTTGTCCGCATAAGGTTTGCGTTGTTGAGAACGTCCAGACGCTCATGTGTTGGGAAAAATTCTAGTATAGCAACACTTAATGGGTTTAACACGGAGTGTTTGTACGCAGCACGTGCATGGAATTGAAATCTACACTCATTCGCCATCAGGGTCACATGCCAGGCTTTGTACTAAAACGAAATAGTGCTAGTTGGGCCAAAATCGTTTTACCAGTTCCACTCCTATTTAACTGGAACACACTGGAATCAACATCGAAGTGACTTGTTTTCGACAAAAAGCAATTGGGTTATTATTGAGGAATTTTTGGGTAAATTCAGTAATTATTGGGTGAGTATTCAAAGCTAAAAAGATAGTGTCTTACGACGCTCCCATGAGGACATCAGATATTATAGGGTGCAGAGCGCATAGTACAGAGTCAATATAATCAGTTAGGACAAATTGTTGACGGCAGATTGTCACGTGGTTGTGTCGGTGAAGAAAGCAGCCAAAGCGAGAAGGACGAAACTAGCGTTTTATTTGGAGAGCTTCCCTTAAAAACAGGCTACACTCAAAGAATGGCGACAGCGGCGAAGACAGTCGGCCATCGTCGGAAATCTGATCGGCGGGTCGAGCGCGTCGGCTTTTATACATCAGTCATCGAATGTTCCAGAGTAATCGCTGGGACCCTCGTGCCTTCCACAAAGTTCTACATTATTCGTGTCGCGCACACATGCGATCAGATTACACAAGGTTCGGTCACAGACAGCGGATGGAAGCATCGATAACATTCCAGAAACTTCCGATATATGCAGGCGCGTCCAGCGCTGTGCGATAATATTTCGTAGGCGGTGAAACGTGTCGCCCGATAAATACAAACAAGTACACGTGTCAATACCCCCCTCTTAAAAAGCATCGACCCGATGCTCCAAACGAAATAAAGAAAAACACCCGTAGCAGAGAGAACAACAAAATAAGGAAGTTCGTCAGCGTCCGTAAAATGGTTTAAGACGCATCACGTGGACCACTTCAGATCGTGCGCGGCGCCGCTGTAAATGCGAAATGCCGTCTGGCACGACCTCATAGTCCAGTGCGCCAATACGTCGAATGACCTTGTAGGGTCCGAAATAGCGTTGCAATAGTTTCTCACTCAGTCCTCGTCGGTGTATCGGGGTCCAAACCCCAACACGGTCGCCGGGCTGGTACTCAACGAAGCGTCGTCGGAGGTTGTAGTGTCAGCTGTCGGTACGCTGCTGGTTCTTGATCCGTAGGCGGGCGAGCTGTCGGGCTTCTTCGGCGCATTGGAGATAGGTAGCGAGGTCAAGGTTCTCTTGACGTCGTCGTTAAGCGTCGTCGTCGGGTTCCTGCGGTAAACCAGCTTAAACGGCGTGATCTATGTTGTTTCTTGCACCGCCGTGTTGTAAGCGAATGTTACGTACGGCAGTACGGCATTCCAGGTATTGTGTTCGACGTCGACGTACAGGCGCCGACAAAAATGGTATACTGCACGCAGCGGGAGCCGCAACAGCGCCACACTGCATCGCGATGCCATCTACATTGACACGAGTCAAGCAACATGCCTGAAGATAATAAAGGGCACCCATTGGCTGTCTCGATCCCAGATGCTGCCTGTAGATGGCGTTGCGATGCAGTTTGCCGTTGCTCCGGCTCCCGCTGCGTGGAGTATACCACTTTGGACGGCGCCCGTACATTGCTAGCATGTGGGCGAGAGTCTTATTCAGGCGCTCCGTAAGACCATTCGTCTGTGGGTGGTAGGCAGTTCTCCTTATGTGCCTTGTCTGTCTGTACTGCACAATTGCTTGTGTGAGCTTCGCTGTAAAGGCCGTTCCTCTGTCGGTGATGAGGACTTCTGGGGCACCATGTCGCAGCAGGATGTCCTCGACAAAGAATTTCGCCAATTCGGCTGCGCTGCCTTGGACGCGGCGCCCACGGAGCAACAAGAAGGTAGTTCGCGAGGACTGGCGAGAAGCTCTTCTTTACGAGTAGGTTGTTTTGAAGCGAGAACGAAGACAATCCTCGCCTAAATGCCCTAGGAACAACGTCGGTGTGCCCTTCCAAATACTCGACAAGTTTTTCAGCTCAATGTCTGCTCGTTGCTGTTCAGCGAAGTCTTCCGCGCCTCATGTGCCAACGAAGGCGTCGTCATCCTTGTCATCTTGCGGCGGCGAGTCAGTGGGGGCGCATGATAGGCAATCGGCATCAGAGTGTTTTCGTCCAGACTTGTAGGTTACAGTGACATCATATTCTTGCAGTCTTTGGCTCCACCCCACCAGCCGTCCCGAAGGGTCCATTAATTTCGCTAGCCAACACAAGGCGTGATGGTCGCTGACGACTTTGAATGTCCTGTCATATAGGTAAGGGCGAACTTTCGCTGTAACCCAAGCAAGGGAGACGCATTCGTTTTCGGTTGTAGAATAATTACTTTCCGCTTTTGACAACGACCGGCTAGCGTAAGCTATCACGCGTTCAAGTCTGTCTTTTCTCTCTACTAGGACGGCACCGAGGCATGGGCTACTGGCGTCCGTGCGGATTTCGGTATCGGCGTCCTCGTCGAAGAGCGCAAGTACTGGTGCGACTGCATGCGTTGTTTGACTTGTTCGAAGCCGTCGGCCTGCTGCATTTCCCACTTGAACTCGACATAACATTTAGCTAGACGTGTCGGTGGCTCAGCAATGTGTGAAAAGTCCTTGGCAAGCCACCTGTAGTAGGCACACATGCCAAAGAATCGACGCACTAGGAACATAAGCTCATCGTAAGCGAAGCAGCACTGCTCTGGCTTCAGAGTGAGCCCTGATGACTTGATGGCCTATAGTACTGTCGCAAGCCGCCCAAGGTGAGCGTGGAAATTTCGGGCGATGACGACGACGCCATGTAAATAAACAAGACCGCTCTGCCACTTCAACCCTGCTAACACCGTGTCCATGACGCGCTGGAAGGTTGCAGGCGTCGAGGGCAGTCCGAATGGCATGACCTTGAACTCGTAGAGGCCGTCTGGCGTGATGAAGGCGGTCTTTTCGTGATCTTTCTCATCGACTTCTATTTGCCAGTAGTTAGACTTGAGATCCATCGACGAGAAGTATTTTGCGTTGCAGAGCCGATCTAGGGGGTATACGTGCTCCTTCGTGATCTTGTTAGGTCGACCATAATTGACAGAGAAACGTAGGGTTCCTTTTTTTTCTTCACCAAGACTACAGGAGATGCCCACGGGCTTTTCGACGGCTGGACGATGTCGTCGCGCTGTATTTCGTCGACTTGTTTTCTTATAGCTTCACGTTCTCGTGTCGAAACTCGGTAAGGGTGGTCGAGCGCACACTTCTCACACTGAGTGGTCGAGCGCACACTTCGGTGATTATGCGATGCTTTGCGACTGATGTTGTCGAATCCTCGATGACGTCGAAAAGCAGCCTTTGTATTGTCGAAGGAGACAGTTGTTGCTGCTTAATCATAGGGGGACTTGGATTTATGCCGAAGTCCGGTTTGGGAACTATGGTCGTCGGGGCAGATGCGGCAGAATTCGAGAGGATCCGATACATGGAGGCGCATCCTGCGCTGTGCGATAACATTTATTAGGCGGTACAGTTGACACGTACAGTTGTCAATATGAACCACAATAAGATCGTACATGGTAGAACAATCATAAGCGTCAGACCTAAATACGCGGCATCTGGCAAGGGTGCCAGCAGGTGCGTGGCATAGTCGTAGACGCGTATTAGTAGCCAGTCGAAAACTACGAGAGCGTGTATTGCCGTGTTGGTAGCGCTTCTTACGCACTATAGAGTAGCAAGTCGCGCCAGTTTTATGAAGCCTGAAATGTATTGCTTACGCAGTCATTTGACAAAGACACATATACAATCGCTATCGTCGCCAGGCACCTGTGTTATAAAGTAAATTCGTGCGGACCCTGTTTATGTATAACGTAAACAGGGTCCGCAGCACTTATTCTTTTGTGAGAACGGGTAGGGATCTCCCAATAAAATAACAACGTTCTTAACGTCTCCAATAAACGGGCAGTGATGATACACAATGATTACGGTCATATACGTTGTATAACGGTCATCAAAGGCATCGATGACGGTCGCACGCGTGATTCAGTCACAATTTTCAAGTAAAATAACTTCTCGAGTTGAGAATTAGCTAAGCCTCGGAATTTATTTGTATTCTCTGGAATTCATTAGCCCGTACAGTATTTATGCAATGTGGCCCCATCGGAATGTAGCTGCTGTGGCCAAACACGCATTCTCCTACTCAGCAGTGCAACTCGGTAGCTCTGCACTGAGCCATCACGGCGCGCCTGAGTGGCGATATTGAAACAGGCAGTTGAACTGCGCATCTTATTTTGGGCTCGTATTCGCAAGTAGAAAGAGGAAAGGTAGAGGGAAAGACACGGAGGTTGGCTAGCTGCTGCTTCGAGAAAGGCGAAAGGTTACCAAAGGGGACAGAAGAAAAGATAAAAGAATATTTAGGCAGGTACGCGAACTAAAGCGAAGCGACGGCCTACAAATTTTCAAAGCAGATCGCAAAGTCCACAAGTTCTTATGTTTTGAAGAAGCGTCTGAAACGGGCACGTACCCAGGATTTTCTTTCGAAAGGGGGGGGGGGGGGGGGCAACACCACCAGCACTACTACCATCATCATCATCATCAGCCTGTTTTATGTCCACTGAAGGACGAAGGCCTCTCCCTGCGATCTCCAATTACCCTTGTCCTGCGCCAACCGATTACAGCTAGCGCCCACGAATTTCCTAATTTCATCGCTCCACCTTGTCTTTTGTCGTCTTCGATTGCGTTTTCTTTCTCTTGGTAGCCTTTCTGTAACCCTAATGGTCCAACGGTTATTTAACCGCCGCATTACATGACCTGCCGAGCTCCATTCTTTGCGCTTGATGTCAATTCGAATTCGATGGCAATTCGATGGCAATTCAACCCGTTTGCTCTCTGATCAAAACCGCTCTCTTTCTGTCTTTTAATGTTATGCCTAGCCATCTTCGTTCCATCGCTCTTTGCGCCGTTCTTATCTTGTTCTCAAACTTATTTTTCAGTCTCCCAGTCTCTGCCCCTTATGTCAACACTGGCAAAACACACTGGTTGGACACCTTACTTTTCAATGATAATGGTAGGCTTCCAGTCAGGAGCTGGCAATGTCTACCGTATGCGATCCAACTCATTTTTATTCCGCTGTGAATTTCCTTCTCATGATTAGGGTTCCCTGTGATTAATTGACGTAGGTAAACGTACTCCTTCATATTGCTACGGAACAGCCGCCACAGTGTGGCTGCACTGAGAAGAAGGAAGACGACGTGGCCACCGCTTGATAGCGTCTCCATCATTGCCACCGCTTGTCTACGTGTAAATATATTGTAGACTCGTACGTCAGCTACACGTAACATTAATTTGGTGGAGGTGGACGTTCCCCGTACCCGTCATGGAGCTTCGCAGCGGTCGCAACGGGACTGTCGCTATTGTTGGCATGTGCTCTGCCCGACTCACCATTGCTGAGAGACACACCGTCGTTCTCTTCACCGTCATCGAGCATTGCCCTCACGAACTCATTCTCGGTCTGGATTTTCTTGCCCATCATTCTGCCCTCATTGACTGTTCGGCCGGCTCACTTCACCTTGACTTGCCTCTTCTTGCCGACCCTGTGGACCCGCCTCCCAGCCATCTGAGCTGCATAGATTTTATTCGCCTACCACCTCACTCTATGACACACGTAGACTTGTTGTCCTCACCAGCTGTACCTGACGGCAATTACGTGGCCGCACCAATTCCGGCCGTTATGCTTACACATGGTGTTATCGTGCCGCACACTGTGCTGAAAATTACTGGTAACCGCACCTGCCTTCCACTCGTCAATTTCGCGCTGACCGCGCAAGTTCTGCCTCAGGGGATCTCCTTGGCTATAATTCGCGCTTTGCAGGATGATGAGGTCGAGCCATTCACAGTGGAAGATCGTTACAGCTCAGCCCATACCGTGACGTCATCGCACAGTGCTGACGTCGACATGAAGAAGATGGTCTCCTCTGACCTTACACCTGCTCAAGCTGCAGCCATTTGCCGCGTTCTTGAAGGCTATCGCGACATTTTTGACTTTGACAATCGACCCTTAGGTCAAACGTCCGTCGTGACCCATCGCATAAACACTGGCGATGCGAACCCTATTCACCGTCGTCCATATCGTGTTTCTGCGTCAGAACGAGCTGTTATCCAACAGGAAGTCAAAAAGATGCTTGCAAAGGACATTATCGAGCCTTCCTGCAGTCCCTGGGCTTCTCCCGTCGTACTTGTCAAAAAGAAGGATGGAACGTGGCGTTCTCTAGAGGCCGACTGGCGATCCTGAACTCTAATTCCTTTGCGCGGTTATTTATCATGAACTTTGTCTTCTGCATACTTATATTCAGACCCACTCTTACACTCACTCTGTTTGAGTCTTCAATCATTTCTTCTAACTCGTTTTCATTGTTGTTGATTAAAACAATGTCATCGGCAAACCGAAGGTTGCTAAGATATTCGACGTCGATCGTTACTCCTAAGTCATTCCAGTTTAATAGCTTAAATTCTTCTAAGCACGCAGTGAATAGCTTTGGCGAAGTTGTGTCTCCCTGTCTGACCCCTTTCTTTATATGTCTCTCCCTGCTTTTCTTCTGTAGAATTAAGGTAGCTGTAGAACCTCTGTAGATATTGTCACGCGAAGGACGAGTCAGTAAGACGAGCAACTATTTCCACGTTATATTTCCAACAAAGGTTGCAGCGCTGACCTGTTAGATTCACATCGCGAGCCCAGTTCGTTCTTCCTCCTCTTTTCTGGAGTGATGGCGCCCACGCGCCTCTTTGAAACAAACAAATATCTCACCCGTGTAGCAATATTTTGCAAGCTATTTACGTAAGCGTTCTGTACTCCTTGATTACCTAGCGCCTCTATGACTGTTGGTATCTCTACTGAATCAAATGCCTTTTCGCAATCTATGTAAGCCATATAGAGAGGCTTATTGTACTCTGCCGATTTCTCGATAACCTGATTGATGACATGGATGTGATCCATTGTAAACTATCTCTTCCTTGAAGCCAGCCTTTTCCCTTGGTTGACAAAATCCAGTGTTGCCCTTATTCTATTGGAGACAATTTTGGTAAATATTTTATATAATACTGGGAGCAAGCTAATGGTCCTATAATTTTTCAATACTTTAACGTCTCCCTTTTTGTGGATTTGTATAATGTCTGCATTCTTCCAGTTTTCTGCGATCCTTGCAGTAGATGGGCTCTTCGTATAAAGAGCCGCCAATTTTCAAAGCATTATGTCTCCTCCATATTGTTACGGTGAAGGGAACGAAGAAGTTGGATTGGACTAGACGAAGACGAAGTCTGGCAGTTGCCTGAACGCCATATACGCCAGTTGTAAATATACGTTATTTTACACTCGTGGGCCTGCTTTCTTCCTGCAACAATATTTAATTAATTCGACTGTTATTCCATCTTCTCCGGCCGCTCTTCGTCGTTTCATGTCTTGCAGGGCCCTTTGGACCTCATCGCTAGTTATTGGCGGCGAGGAGTTACGGAGTCGCCATCTACCGGAAGCGCCTCGCTGGCGTAGTATGAGGATCACGCGGCGCGCTCCTCATAGGTTTTGCTGTCAGCGCTCACTGAAAACACCACGCGTGAGCTCTCCCGGACATTTCTTTAAGTACTTTCGAAACGAGAGAAGTTTTTTACTGTCTAAATAATAATTTTGGGCAAACTGAAAGCACACAATCGTTTACAGACGCTATCTCTTTATCGAATACGTATAGTGAACGCCACTGCGCGCGGTTGCCGCAATGGAGTCTCCCGAACCGGCTTCTTGCGTGAAAGGTAGGTAAACGCTGTGAGCAAATTATGTTAAATATGTTCCTATACTGTTTGTATAACTAAATGGAGCGTTAAAGAACCGAGCTTCAATGCAGCGATCGCGCAGATTCGCAGCGGCCGACTGTGCGTCTGCATGCTTGTCCGCGCACTGTTTCGCTTACTCCGCTCGCGCGTTTTCGCACCGTGCCATGAGCTTTAGGCCGCAGAATATGAGCATTTGACAGTATACAAGCAACCATTGTTGCGTGGGCGCTATCAGAGCTGTTCAAAAATCATTTCATTGTAGAGACTTCGACGCCTACGGGGACAGTGTTGTGCCGTCGCGACGATTCAATCTTTCTTTTTCTTCTAAATTCTTTGACCTTTCAATATTATTTATCGATTTGCGTCGCCCTGTATGTTTATCGGTGTTCCCAGCGTGCAATTTCCCGCTGCTCCTTTTTTGTAATACAGTGCATTAATTCATAACACAAACATGACCATATGCCATCCTTTTTTTTTAAAGTGCTTCTTACCGCTGCCTTTCCACTCCACTGAACTTGCCAGTATCTATAGCATCGACAAGTTCATAGACCAAACCGTCATGACATTAGTCGGGCAGCGGACTCGGGCGAGCGTCTCAGTGCGCGTTTTCAGAACATCGCAGACCGTGCGCCGTAGCAGAAATCTTCCTCGCGTCTGTGCTTGCTGCATACCCGAGTTGTAGCCGATGACTGTTTGCCGGTTTTATATTTCGCGAGCCAAGCTTCACGCAGCTTCTTGTCCTGCGGCTACGTGTGAATAAGGCTGACACCGGCCTGCGTTACGTGCGTCCGGCACTGCGGTACCGAGCAGTAGCCTACCATGTTGCGCGCCTTCAAAGGCAGCCACTACCTATTGTAGTGCTTTCAAGCGTTGTAAAGGAGACACTCGAAGCGGAAAAATTTCGCCACTAAATGAGGACCGCAGCGTACGAGGGAATTTAAACTCGTTTTCAGCTCGCTTCGGCGCTGCCGAAGCAGCCGACGCGGCCGCAATGTCCACGTGAACCCTCCTAGCACGTCACGCCGACGGTGGCGCCAGTTTTTCCAGTGGTGGAGCTCGAGGCCAATAGGAGGAGTTTCTGTATCCTGTCCATTACTGTTTCTAAGCAAGGTATCCTGACTCCTCTGGGTACTATACAGGTGAGCATAAAATTTTTCCGCTGCTCTTACTATATCTTCGAGATTGCCGATGATATTACCCTGCGTATCTTTTAGTGCATACATCTTGGTTTGTCCTATGCCAGGTTTCTTTCTCACTGATTATAGGCTGCGTTCATTTTTTACGGATTCTTCAGTCTTTTTCATGTTATAGTTTCGAATATCACTTTTTTTCGCCTTGTTGATCAGTTTTGACAGTTCCACGAGGCCTATCATATCTCTTGAGTTGGACACTTTCATTTTTTTTGTTTCTATATTACGTCCTTTGCTACTTGGGAGAGCTTGCCTACTGGTTGCCTTGGTGCATTGCCTCTTACTTCAATTGCTGCCTCGTAAACCAACCTAGTTACGGTTTCATTCGTTAGCTCTATGTCATCATCATCTCTTTGTTCCAAGGCTGCATATTTGTCGGCAAGTACCCGCCTTAATTTCTCTGCTTTTACCCTTATCGCCTCAAGGTTGACCTGTTTCTTCTTGACCAATTTTGCTCTTTCTCTCTCCAAATTCAGGTGAATCCTAGCCTCGCTACCCTGTGATCGCTGAACTTTACCCTGCACTGCACTTTACCCTACTTTACCCTATCCTACGCCAGAGGACAGGCACTTTACCCTACCTATCTCTTCTACATCATCTACTATGCCCGCAGCGCGCTGAGTCGCGTACCTCAGGACCTTATTAAAGTTTTGCATCCATCCATCCATCCATCCATCTACTATGCTGGGGTCAGTAGAAAGTATAAATTAATTTTATTTCTTGTTTCACCATTTGGGCTTTTCCAGCTCCACTTTCTGTTGCTACCCTTCTTGAAAAATATGTTCATTATTCGAAGCTTATTCCTTTCTGCGAATTCTACCAGCATCTCTTCTTTAGCGTTCCTAGAGTCGACGCCGCAGTTGCCAATTGCTTGTTCCTCAGCCTCATCGCCCCCCCCTTTTGCATTGAAGTCGCCCATTACTATAGTATACTGAGTTCGCCCTTTTCTCATCGATAATTCAGCATTTTAATAAAACTAATCTACTTCCTCATCATCGTGACTGGATGTGAGAGCGTAGGCTTGCACTACCTTTAAGCAATACCCCTTATTAAGCTTGGTTACGACTACAGCTACTCTCTCATTAATGCTGTAGAATTTGTCAATGCTGCCAGCTGTGTCCTTATGGATCAGGAATCCTACCCCGTATTGCTTCTTATCTAGAAGACCTCTATAGCAGAGGACATGTCCGTTATTCAACAATGTATAAGCATCACCAGATCTTCTAATCTCACTAAGGCCGATAATATCCCAAACAGTCTTATAATTCCTCAAAGAGTCCTGCTAAGCTAGCCTCACTCGAGAGGGCTTGGGTGTTATACGTTGCAAGGGTCAGTTTTCTTTGGCGGTGTGTCCGGGTCCAGAGAGTCTTAGCACCCTCTGCTGCGTTACAGGTCTGACCGCCTACTTGGTCACTTGCTCCGCAGCTGCTGAGGACTGAGGGCCATTGGGTAATTGAGTGAACCATGTTGGAGGGGGTGGCCGAATACTGCACCAGGGAGGCCGATTCCTGTTCTGGTGAGGGGGTGTCTTGTTGAAGCTTAGTGGGCCTTCCTAATTTGGTTGTACCTGGATTAGTATAGTATTAGAATAGTATTAGTATATAGTATTATTATTATAGTATGAGTATTATTATTATAGTATTACTATTAGTATATAGTATTAGTATACCTAGATTAGTACAGCCCCACTCGCTCTCGTCATCTTTTGCCGGTGACATTCGTCACTCCATGCCTGCAAATGTTGTGCAATAGGGGGGGGGGGGAACCCAAGGTAACTTTGTATGCAAATGAAGGGGTACCTTTAGTTCTACAAATATGAATAACGCGCACCATTCGTCACAAAGACACGCAAACCCGCAAAAGAGACATGAAATCAGGTGTATCTCACAGGTACGCTTGTGAGATACACCTTTCCTTTACTTTGCAAACAAGGAACGACGTCAAATGAACTCACATAGGAAAGAAGCGCAGAACAAGTAAACAAGCGAAAGTGCAAAACAAAGATTTCTACAGTAGAATACAATTTAAAAAAAAAACATTATTTAGCAACCAAGGCAAACGGACCGTGCGGGGTTGTGTTACTCCGACAGTTAATCCAAGAAGCAAACAAAATCATCGTCATGCGGCCTTTTAAAGATGGCGTCGTGCTTGATAGCTCCGGATCGTCCGCTGTTCTTGAAGAGTCTTTTCATCGGCGGAAGCAGTGAGGTGTGCAACACACATGGACAAAGTGTATGGAGCCTGAGTATAGTTCAGTCTTCAAAAGCATGCGGTAATGTTTATTTCACTGCTGAGCCCGTTTTGCTCATGAAACTTCACTGCCAACTGAAATGAAACTTGACAATAGTTGCAGCGAAGCAAGCATTTTATTTCAGTTCACTAAATAATTAGGCTTTCTTCAATCCACTGTAATTGGCGAGGGAAAACGTGTAAAAGTAAGCGCTATTAATGTTACTTTTTTTGGTTACCACCTTAATTGGGTAACAGGAAAAGTTGGAAGTACGGATTATTTGAAGCCTGGTGGAGGAACAGTGGCTGGTTGTAATGAGGGCGTAGGCGAGGCTTCGTTGCAGACTTAAGTTGTGTCACACTATAGTAGCGTTTTTGTATTAGCTCTGGAAGAATTATAGCCAAATATATACTTGCGGAACAATCACAGTTGCTTTGTATTCCTCGTTTACTGCGCTACCAAGTGCGAAAACCGACTGGTATTGCTGTTTGGGAAGTTGCGTAAAGCTGTGTGGCAGCAGATCCCATACAACCGCGTAGAGCGCATGACACTGCGATTCTAGACGCACTGCGCTCGCCGCGAAAGGTTAGAAAAACACCCACATAAGCACAGAAGAGAAGTCGCTACGTGAGGCAGTTCGACCGATAACTGTAGAAGCGTCATCCAAAACACGTAATTGTTCTCCACTTCCAGCTGCGTTTTCTCTACTTCCTGTTTGAATAAAAAGATGTTAATCCATAAATATTTTCATAAACAACGGTTAAATTTGTTATTATTCGCTTTTCCTGACAGTTTTGTTGTTGCCTTGGCTCTCTCCCTTAGTCGATCGCTTAATTTCTCAACTCCTTGCGATTTTTGTTTCCAGTTGCCACTTTGGCACGAAAAGTGCTGTACAATTAGGGAAAAACCAGACGAGGTAACGGGCGACAGCCATATTGCTTATGGGTTTAAGGGTTATTGCAGGGTTTCATGATGGACGCCATTTCACATTATTTTATTTCCCACCCTATCTAACCCATATCACGTGTATATGGTTCCGGGCATCTGTCAGCGTCGCGGCGAGCCGTCAGTCGAGGAAATAAGTGAGCAAAAGGAAAAGTTAAACGCAAGTGGCGTTTACTCCGGCCGCAACTCGTTCCACGAGAGTACAGCCCAGCTGACTAACAACCGAATCCCTTTCCTTGTCCGAGGATCAGCCTAAACAAAGAAGGTTGAACTAACAAAAAGCAACAGCTATGCGCGTGACAGTTGAATAGATGGTGACAACTGAACGCATCTCTAGTTATTCGCGCGGGCTCCGAATCTATGAGAAAACTGGCCTTCACATCCCTAGAGATGCCGAGAACTACCTCCATCCAAGAGGAGTGAAAAAGGCAGCAAAATGCTGGCTGATGAATAGCTGCCAAGTCTCAACATTGATCTGGCGGCGCTTTAAGAATGTGTGAGGAGTGGTGGCGTGGGTGGGGAGGGAGGGGGGTATGCCACTTGATTTCGGAGAGGAGAGCGCCATGCACCCCCCCCCCTCCTCTGGGTACGTCCCTGGTCTTCAGTTTCACCTTCAGTTTTAAACTTAGTCTGGGCAACTTTCATAGCCTGATCGCCTCCGTTAAACGGAGGTCATCCAGGTTGCCAAGCATGATCGAGAGCGCTTTTCTACAACGGTGTAAATGGCACTGCCACGGAACAGGTGCCTGATCGTTGCCTCAGAGGTGCCGTCGTCCCAAGCAGGTCTGTCGGCCATTCCGATGTGGAAGCAATAGGCATTCCCGAATACCACGTCGAGCTGTATTCCCAAACACTTTGCATTGAAATCATGTCTGAGATTTACGATCTCCGCGGCGATGATCTCGTTCTGAAACACGTGGCCATCATGAGTGAGAGGCACCTCTGTCCCTAAAAGAAGGAAACTCAGGGAAGGGATGTTTTGTGCACCAATAATCAGGCTCTCATGAAAAGTGTACCTAATCTAAGCGATGCTGCAAGCACCGTCAATGGGATTGCGAAATGTTTCTAAGGCGTAAAGTGTAGGCAACAATGACTGCAGATTTGTGGCGAAAGCGACAAATTGAGAAACGAGCCATAATTCCACCCAAAACTAAATGCTCTGCTGTGAGATATAACCATGTCTGAGAGTCGCGCTTCACGTTTAGCAAAGGTGCAAGCAGGTAACCTTCTATGTGATGCGCTCCTCAGAAGTTTATAGTAAACACATATTTATGAAATCTTGTATTATAATAGCTTTTGCAGTTTCATTTAAAACGAATATATATTTGCCACTTTCCCCCGCTTTCCTCCTTGGCGATCGTTAATTGGGCTATCAACGTCGAGGCACGCACTGTAATACAAAGGGTGCTTGCTGTCTACAAATCAGTAGCGGGCCGTGTTCATCGGCGGCCGCCGACTGAGCTCTCTGAGACACACGTCACACAGGGTTGCCAATTTAGCTATTCTACAACAAAACATGGCTACTTTTGGACTCAACAAGCTACCAAAAATTTCATTTAGCTACGAGTAGCTGTTCTACCTCTTTTCTTCAATATATAGATTTTTTAGCAAAGTCTAGCTTTAGCCTAGGGAAATTTCTGAATCACTATTCTTGTGCGAAACAATACTTGCGACACACATGTTACCCGTGGTGCAACTGGCGCAGGGCATATAGCGCCATCTAGCGGCTTTTCAATAAGCTACAAACGAGACCAAGATATGTCGCGTTTCGCGAGAAAGAAGGAAACTGTTGGAAAGAGAGAGGAAGAGGCAATACAAGGAAGACCGCGAGCATGTGTGCCTCGGTGCCTCACTAAGGAAAAGAGCACACAAACAAATGAGAGGCGACGCGGCGGCGCGCTTACTGACGGATGTCGCTTATCGCGCGGGGGCCCCATGAGCATCCAATCAAATGCTCGCCGTAAGATATCGTACATGTGCGTACGCATGTCTCACCATTACGGTTATTGACACGGCACCTGGACAAAAGAAGAGCCTCAGGCACTTAACATTTCTGCGCGGCGACCATGAGGCGCCCCGCACACCCGCACCTGTTTCTTTGAGTGGTTGTAACCGCCTGTCTGCCGGATATGTCTGACGCTTCTAACTACAAGCAGCAGCATCTGCTTTAATCCGGTTTCCGTCCGTTGTGATCATTTAAACCCACAAAACGCGCCGTTATGGGTAGCCAAATTGCGGTGTCCTGAGGCCACTCTCAGGGGCGGGACATGGCGTTTGTACTCATTTCACGTACCTTCCAAATCGCAGCTACTCCTGGTGCGTCGCTCTCACGGCCGGTCGTGGGCAGACAGTAGGCACGTAATGAAAACTAATGCCACAGTTTAAATGAACTAGTGGGCACTCTGTTACAACAGAAATCGAGGTTAAGTTGGCGCATTTCGCATTCATTTACTCGCCCTAATACACCTTGTTTGTTATTCCCTCTGCGGTGCAGTCACCATTGTTGATGTTGCTACCATTTTTAATTCCATGTGAACTCAGAATTTTTCGCCGATGTCGAAGAAACCAGTGCCTATTTAAGAAGCCACAGCCATGCGAACGAACACTGACTGGCTCACACCATGGAATGTACGAGAACACGTGAGAAAAATCCTCTGATGACAGCCGCAGAGAGCGTAGCCCAGCTCGTGCAGAATTCTCCTTCTCCTCATGAATTACATGCGTCGCCATACCGATTAAGAAGCTATACGTGTTTTCTGGAGAGGCCCTTGCCTCCAGACCAATGGGGATATGCGCGCCGGCAATTGAGTGTGAGGGCGCTAGTACCGCCGAGGCTAGATGTTTGTGCGTCTGCATGTTTCGGTGCGAACGAACTAAGAAACACACCATGCCCTATAAATTAGACGCGGTAATCGCTGGTTACCAACCCGTGCCTTAGTTCTGTTTTCGAAAAGCGCTACCGTGCGACATTCGGCGTTTCGACGCTACTGACGCCGCGACAGCGCCGAGGATCGACCGTGCTCCATTCATTCACCATGCTCAATAAAAAAGCGCGCTACCTCGGCTGCTGTGCTGCTCTCGATTGCCTTTGTTTCAGCGTAACGTGTGAGATAGTCGATTGCGACGATGACAAAGCGATTGCCTGCAGTAGAAGTAGGAAGTGGGCATTAAATATCCATTCCGATTTGATCAAATGGTCTTCGAGAGACCTGGACGGGTTGTAGGAGGCCGGCTGGTTTAGTCGGAGGCGACTTGCGCCTCTGGCACCCCAGACAAGTGCGAACGTGATGTTTCGCGGCGGTGGTAAGTCTCGGCCAGCAGTACCTTTGCTGCACTCTGGCTAATGTTCGCGTGTAGCCTAAGTGACCAGAAGTCAGCTCGTCGTGGCAAGCTTGAAGTACTTCCGTACGAAGAGCTGCAGGAATGACAAGCAGATAGGGGGACCCGGTCGAAGAAAAGTTTTTTTTTTTTTGTAAAGGACCTTGGCCCGTAAACAAAGCGACAACAGTCCCCTTGCGAGAACTCTAGGTGGTTTCGCAGGTCTTCCCTCCAAGTAATTGATTAGTTCAAGCAACTCAGGGTCGTTCAGTTGTTGTTGCGCGATGGCGGATGTGTCCATAACACAAAGAAATGCCGAGTCTTCTTCGGGTGGAGCAGACGACTCTATCGACGATCGAGACAGGCAGTCAGCATCCGTATGTCACTTCCTCGACTTGTACTTGACAGCCATGTCAAACTCTTGCTGCCGTAGGCTCCAACGCGCCAGTCGTCCCGGATGGTCTTTAAGGTTTGTCAACCAACACAGTGAATGGTGGTCGCTGATAATTGTGAAGTGGCGGCCATACAAATATGGGCGAAATTTCATAACCACCCATACCACGGCGAGGCATTCTTTCTCAATTGTGGAGTAATTAGCCTCTCTACGTGAGAGTGTTCTACTGGCATAGGCAAGCACTCTTTCTGTGTCGTCTTGCCGCTGCACAAGAACAGCTCTCAAGCTAAAATTGCTGGCATCAGTGTGGAGCAATGTAGGAGCGGTCTCATCAAAGTGAGCAAGCACTAGAGGCCTCTGGAGAAGTTGCCGCAAGCCGCAAGTTGCCGCAAGTCGTTGAATGCACCTTGCCCTTCGTCGCCCCATACAAAAGCAACGTCGTCTATCGTCAGCCGAGTTAACGGCGACGCAATGCGCGCAAAGTCTGCAATAAACCGCCGGTAATAGGCACATAGGCCGAGGAAGCGCCTGACAGCCTTTTTATCGGATAGTACGGGAAACTGTGCGACGGCTGCAATTTTTTCAGGATCCGGCCGGACACCTGCGTGGCGGACGACGTGACCGAGAAACTGCAGTTCCGCGAAATCAAAGTGGCACTTCTGCGCCTTCAGGGTGAGGCTGGCGCGCCGTATGGACTGCAGAACCGCTTCAAGCCGTTCGAGGTGTTCTTCAAACGTTGCGAAGAACACGATGACGTCGTTGAGATACACTAAGCAGGTTTTCAACTTCAGACCCGAAAGTACAGTATCCATGAGGTGTTGGAACGTAGCAGGGGCAGAACACAAGCCGAAAGGCAAGACCTTAAATTCGTATAGGCCGTCTGGCGTCACGAAAGCAGTTTTTTCACGGTCTCTAGGGTCCACTTCGATTTGCCAATATCCGCTTTTTAAGTCTATTGAAGAGAAGTAACGTGCCTGTCGAAGCCTGTCGAGTGAATCATCTATACGGGGAAGCGGGTATACGTCTTCCTTTGTCACCTTATTTAGCTTTCGGTAGTCCACACAGAAACGCAAGCTGCCGTCTTTTTTCTTGACCAGAAAGAACTACAAGAGATGCTCAAGGACTCGTTGATGGTTGGATCACGTCATCTTCAAGCATTTTTGTCACCTGTTGTTGTACGGCTTTACGTTCTCTAGGAGCCCCACGATATGGATTTTGGAGAATTGGTCTTGCTGTATCCATGTCATTATTCGGTGCTTTGTTAGAGGCGTCCGACCGACGCTGGACGTCGACGCAAAGCAGTCGGTGAACTTGGCCAATAGCGTAAGAAGGCGCTCTCGGTCGTACTCCGACAAAGCAGTGCTAACGTCAAGTACAGGAGCTGGGTCTTGCGTAGGCGCTTCTTCGAGTCGTGAACAGCAGCCACGAACATCCGCAACGGCGTCAAAATAAGCCACAGCCGTGCCCTTGTGAAGGTGCCGTCGCTATGTGTTAAAATTTGTTAGCAAAAGGTTTGTGCGTCCGTCGGTGACATTCGCGATTCCTCGTGCGACCGAGATACCGTGAGTAAACAACAACGTGGCTATTTGGTCGGCAACTCCTTCGCAATGAAACGGTATGTCACATGCTACCGAAACAAGGGCACACGATCGAGCGACAAAGAAGCCAACAGAGGACGTTTCCTGCAACCTTTGGGGACGTGAGTTAATTAACTTTTACAGCGAAGCTGGTAAGGGCTACTTTCCCCACTACCGTGTCCACGCGCAGAAAAAGAAATTGGAGGACGCTTAAGCTTCGCCGTCAAGAGTGGAACGCGATAGCATAACCGCACCCCGTTCGCACCGCCCACTCAAACGATCTACGCGAGCCAAACGTCGCGATCGGCACGGGCAGCCAGGCCGCTACGCGCCGTTAAGGCGGACGCGATCATGGGGCTGACGCCTCTAAGGGATCGTCCTCTATCTCGCTTAGGAGCGCCACGCAGACACATGACTCCTCGCCAGCAGCACGGCACATATCGCAGGGTACGCTTTCCCAGCGATCACGTCAGAAGTGTCCCGCATCGGACGCTGCACCTAGGAATCACGCTGTGAGCGGAAAGAGGAGCCGCGTCGCGCGGGCGAGTGGCTCGCCACCTCTAGGGGCAGCGCCGTGCATTGCGAGGAGTGGGTCTTCTGTGTTTGCCGCAAGACGCCTCTGCGTGTGCGCAGAGCGTAGAAAAAATGTAGCGGAAACGTACTTCGCTACTTGTGTAACTGCAACTTCTGTAATTGACATGCTCATAATTACCAATATACACCGCTGCATAACTTTCCACGGCACGTTTCTAAGGCAACACCACATTCACTAGAGGCGCTTTTGTCCCGCGTTGAACCATCGAACTCATGGCTGAGTCACTTCCTGTTCAGCCACCGAGGTGAGCGGACGCGGAATGTCGGGCTCTTTACGTGCGGTCTCAGCGGCCCACATGGGACGCGGTAACAGGATGGTAGCAGAACACGACAAGGATTTTGAGACTATTTTGCCGCATTTGCCAACAGGACGCGTCGTTTTGAACACATTGTTCTTGCACGGAGATGTACGAGCGCGGCCCTTCAGGGTCGAAGATTTCCGGGACGCTTCGCACAAGGAACGGCTGCTCCCTGACGTTGTGGCTTTGGGTGCCTACCAGATCAACCGTGTGTGGGCCTTGACATTAAACAGCCCAGAGGCGACGAAGCAGTTGGCTAGATTGAAAGAACTTCAGGTCAAAGGGCGACGCTGTCTCGTCATCGACCCGCAGGAGCAGCAGGTGAGGCTTCGGCTTCATTGGTTGCTACACGGCGTGGCGGACGACGACGTGCGTACGGCGTTGGCGGCGTTTGGCAAAGTGACCGAGGTTACTCGGGAACGCTGGCGTGTGGAAAGAGTGAACGAGAAAGGTTCTACTACTGGGACTATGCTCCTGAAGCTCAAGAGTGGTCTTAAGGTTGACGACCTGCCACACCAGATTCGCGTCGCCGGTGAGCTAGCGCTGTTGGTTACACCCGGTCGGCCTATGCAGTGTTTGCGCTGCCATGGTTTGGGACATGTGCGTCACGAGTGCAAGGTGCCACGTCGCTCACACTGCCGGCGTTACGGTCAAGTTGACGCCGAGTACGTTCGTTCCGACGCCGCAGTGAGGGCAACGGCCGGTGATGAGGATTCAACGGTGTACATTATGGACGTGACCGAGGCAGAGGACGCAGCCAAAGGTAGCGGGGATTTGAGCACAACTGGGCCACATTGCGATGCCTCAACTCCAGCAAGTGAAGATCAATCAGAGGCAGTACACAGCCCACCGTACTCTGCGGCAAAAACGGCTGAGGGAACAGACGACTCTGCAAAAGTTCTCAAGTAGCCTAAACTCCCACACACGAAGTGTCTAAGAGGGGGGGGGGGGGGTCGTGAAAGGCGTCCCTCGTAGTTCAAGTCACGGCCGGTCTCTTGGGGAGCGCGCGCTTTCCTTCTTACGGCCTCGCAGTCGCCGCGGAAGCAATGGGAGTTTTTCTCCAAGAGTTACGCCTTTCGCCGCCGCCAGGGGCGCGACGACCCTACTGCTAGGGACCGCTCTCTGCCCGCCTGCTTCTGCGGCGGCGGGCGGTGACCGCCTGGTTTCGTGCTGTTTTTCCGCTGCTTCTTGTTCAACAATTCACCGAAACGAAAGAAAACAAAAAGCAAATGATTTATCTACATATCAGCCAATACGTTCACACGTGAACGGAGTTTTCATAGAAAAATTCGAACCATAGAAACATCACAGGTCCAATCACTCTCGTTTCTGAAAGGTATGACAGGGAAATGACAGATGTTGCGGTCTGAAATGCCGAAGGTCGTATTTCGGTCAATTTCTTGCATGTCTCATAGTCCATGCCGAAGTTAAGTGCTGGTAGAGAATTTAGTTAATGCGAAGGTTAACGGAATGATTTATGGTTTATGGGGGTTTAACGTCCCAAAGCGACTCGGGCTATGACGGACGCCAATGTGAAGGGCTCTGGAAATTTCGACCACCTGGCGTTCTTCAACGTGCATAGACACTGCACAGTACACGGGCCTCTAGAATTTCGCCTTCATAGAAATGGTTCAGTAGCTTAGCACTCCAACCACTGAGCCATCGCGGCGAATTAATATAAGTTTCAATGCCGCCATATTCATTGCTCTCTTTTTCTCGCCACATTGTCAGGAATAGGGGGTATCGTCTCCTCACTCGGCTACCTGACGACGCCATTGTCGCCGCTGCTTCCGCGAACGGCATTCCTCGCAGCTGCGTGTCAAATTATGTCACGAATTCCGACTCATCCGCCTTTACGTTGGTTTTCTAAGAATCCTCCCAAGGTCCGAATTCGCCGATCTTAACAATGTGCAGAAAGGCCTGCCAACTTGACTTCCCTATTATGTGCGAAGCACAAACGTCACTGTTGCTCTGCGCTTGCTTTTTTTTTCCGAGCCTCGCATATTTCTCTCTTGGGCGGGCAGTGCTCTCATCGCACTGTGTGCTGGTAGGCAGCGTGGCCTTTAGTGTTGTGAGCGCTGGTGCACGTTTCTACCCGTTTCTTCCACGGATTAAGTTATTTGCGGTGCGACGGTGTTTATTGCCCGCCGTTGATCATCCAACGCGGCGATGGTGTACTGCTGCGTACCGCTTTGCAAGTCGCAGTTGGGTAAGACTCAGGGCGTTTCCTTTCATCAATTCTCGAGTGATTCAGAACTGTTTGCAAAGTGGCTCAAAAAGACCTCCAGAGAAAATTTCGTCTTCAACGACAAGTCGGCATCGAGTGTGGTTTGCAGCCGGCATTTCCTCGCGAGTGAGTACGTTTCAGGGTGCCGCATCAGAAAACGTTTGCCTCGTGCTGTGCCAACCGCGTTCGATGAGTCCAGCATCCGAATCCGTCCAGCGTCATGAATTCATGCTAAATCCGCTTTCGTGCAAAAGAAAAAAGGCAGCGCTTGAGATTTGAGGAGCTATATTTTATACGCTTCGGAATTCTTAGGAATCTGTCATATAAACGCTTCAGGTCGCTTATAATTCTACACACTCGTTAAAACCCGTCAATAGGCAAACTGATGAGGCTGATAGATTTGTTTCTCTCCAAATTTAACGGGTAGAAAGTGTTGACGTGAGTGTACCAAAGCCTCATGCAACCATGCAGTCATACTGAAGAAGAGCACGCGACAGCGCGCGGTAGTTATTCTGTTGTTTATAACTCTTAGCAGTCAAATCGAAGAGGCTGATTGCGCGGTCTTTGCATAATGCATAGGGGTGAAATATCAGGACCTGACGGTTACCACTCACGCGGGACGGACTTGGAGCGGGCGCGCGTTCTCCTTCCGCGTGAACGTTCGGTCCCAGCGGCGGAGTAATTGGGCAGTGGCGACCCCACCGCGGTGCGGTGGGAGGCGGAAACAGATCCCATTGCGAAGGCCGTAAGAAGAGAAGCGCGCGGTCGGCGCGCGAAGCATCGAGGCACCGCCTACGAAGACACCAACGGGTAGACGTACGAACCTAAGGGCAAGGACTGGAGGCACAGCGCATAGGAAAATTGACGACAAGCCACTTTCGCAAAGTGGTGAGACGGTCTCACCGGGCGGTCCCGGAGGCATCTAGCATTGAGCTAGACGCGCAATATAAGCGCCATGCTCCGGGCCTACCGTTTCCAGAAATCAACGATGGCTTCTCAAACGTCACATACACTCGCAACTTTAAACGTTCGAGGTCTCGCCTCTACGAAAAAACAATGTCAACTGTACCGGTTGTTAATGGAAGAAGAGCTGGACGTTTTGGCTGTGCAGGAGACGAAAGTGGAAGGAGAAGAGGAGACGGCGAACATGCTCCGGGAGTTCACTGCACGGTACCACGCCGTTGTGAGCCACGCTATCGGCAGGTCCGGTGGGTGCGCCCTACTTGTTCGAAGGAATCAAGGACTGTCAGTGCAAAACGTTTCTTCGGGCTTTTCCGGTAGATTTGTGCTGTGTGATTTCACATATAGTGATATTGCATGGCGTGTTATGTGTGTTTATGCTCCAGGTGTCGCGCAGGAACGCGTTAATTTCTTCTCTAACCTAAGACAGTATTTGTGCATTGATAAGCAGCTTGTTTTGGTTGGGGATTTTAATTGCGTTTTGAACTGAAGTGATAGGTCAACTGGAAGAACGGTTACAGACAAAAGCAGTGATGTGTTGTCACAATTGATTGCAGAACATGAGCTAGAGGATATTGCAGAGTGCGTGGAGGGCTCCCGAGCTGTCAAGTACACTCATTTTCAGGGCAGCAGCCATGCCCGCTTGGACCGACTGTACCTGTCAGTGGATACGGTCCCAAACTGTCGCAGTTATGGTGTTTCGCGAATTTCTTTTACTGATCACTGCCTTGTAATATGTCAAATAGGATCAAGGAAAGAGAGCAAAAGTTTTCATGGGAGCATTGGGAATTGAATTCCAATTTATTAAGGGATGAATCTTGCAATGAAGCTGTGATTCATGCAATTAAGAATATTGTCACGTGGTCGTGGCGTCAAAGAACACAGTAGCAATACTGTGAAAGGCAAAACTAGCTTTATTTGGGCGAACCTGTGCCCACAAAAACAGGCTACACTTAAAGCACAACGAGAGCGGCGAACACAATCGGCGACCGTCGAAAATTTGATCAGCGCGTCCAGTGCGTCGGCTTTTATACAACAGTCATCGAATGTTCCAGACTAATCGTTGGGACCCGCGTGCCTTCCGCGAAGTTCTACACCATTCGCGTCACGCGATGAAATCAGATAACACAAGGTTCGGCGACAACAGACAGCGGATAGAAGCATCGATAACTTTCCAGAAACTTCGGATACATGCAGATGCGTCCCGCGCTGTGCGATAACATTTGTTAGGCGGTGAAACGTGGTCGCCCGATAAATATAAGTACACGTGTCAATACCCCCCTCTTAAAAAGCATCGACCCGATGCTACAAACAAACGAAAGTAATAAAGAAAAGCACTCGTAGCAAAGAAACCAAAAATGCACAAGTTCGTCAGCGCGCGTAAAAGGGCTTCAGACGCACCACGTGGACTACTTCAGATGGTGTCCGGCGCCGCTGTGACTGCGAAATGCCGTCTGGCACGACCTCTGGTTCGCGAACACGTCGGATGATCTTGTAGGGTCCGAAATAACGTCGCAATAGTTTCTCACTGAGTCCTCGTCGACGTATTGGGGTCCAAACCCAAACACGGTCACCGGGCTGGTACTCGACAAAGCGTAGTCGGAGGTTGTAGTGTCGGCTGTCGGTACGCTGCTGGTTCTTGATCCGTAGGCGGGCGAGCTGTCGGGCTTCTTCGGCGAGCTGGAGATAGGTAGCGACGTCAAGATTCTCCTCGTCAGGGACGTGCGGCGGCATGGCGTCGAGCGTCGTCGTCGGGTTCCTGCCGTAAACCAACTTGAACGGCGTGATCTGTGTTGTTTCTTGCACAGCCGTATTGTTAGCGAAAGTTACATACGGCAGGACCACGTCCCACGTCTTGTGCTGAACGTCGACGTACATCGCTAGCATGTCGGCGAGGGTCTTGTTCAGGCGCTCCGTGAAACCATTCGTTCGCGGATGGTAGGCAGTTGTCCTCCTTTGGCTTGTCTGGCTATATTGCACAATTGCTTGGGTGAGCTCTGCTGTAGAAGCCGTTCCTCGGTCGGTGATGAGGACTTCTGGGGCACCATGTCGCAGCAGGATGTTCTCGACGAAAAATTTCGCAACTTCGGCTGCGCTGCTTTTCGGTAGAGCTTTAGTTTCAGCGAAGCGGGTGAGATAGTCCGTCTCCACGACGATCCACTTATTCTCGGATGTTGACGTCGGAAACGGCCGCAACAAATCCATCCCTATCTGCTGGAATGGTCGACGAGGAGGTTCGATCGGCTGTAGCAACGTTGCTGGCCTTGTCGGTGGTGTCTTGCGTCGTTGACAGTCTCGGCATGTCTTGACGTAACGGGCGACGTCGGCGGTCAGACGCGGCCAGTAATACCTTCCCTGTAACCTCGACAGCGTCCGGGAGAATCCGAGGTGCCCAGCGGTTGGATCGTCGTGTAAGGCGTGCAGTACTTCTGGACGCAGCGCTGATGGTACAACAAGAAGGTAGCTGGCGCGGACTGGTGAGAAGTTCTTCTTCACAAGCAGGTTCTTTTGTAGTGTGAACGAAGACAACCCGCGCTTAAATGCCCGAGGGACAACGTCGGTATTCCCTTCCAAATACTTGACGAGGCCTTTTAGCTCCGGGTCTGCTCGCTGCTGTTTAGTGAAGTCTTCCGTGCTTATTATTCCAACGAAGGCGTCGTCGTCCTCGTCGTTTTGCGGCGGGGGATCGATGGGGGCGCGTGATAAGCAGTCGGCGTCAGAGTGTTTTCTTCTGGACTTCTATATTACGGTGACGTCATATTCTTGCAGTCGGAGGCTCCACCGCGTCAGCCGTCCTGAAGGGTCCTTTGAGTTAGCAAGCCAACACAACGCGTGATGGTCGCTGACGACTTTGAATGGCCTGCCATAGAGGTAAGCGCGGAATTTAGCTGTAGCCCAAATGATGGCGAGGCATTCCTTTTCAGTCGTAGAGTAATTGCCTTCCGCTTTTGACAGCGACCGGCTAGCATAGTATATAACCCGTTCAAGTCCGTCTTTCCTCTGGACTAGGACGGCACCGAGGCCTAGACTACTGGCGTCAGTGTGGATTTCAGTATCAGCGTCCTCGTCGAAGTGTTCACAAGTGCCGGCGGCGACTGCACGCGTCGTTTGAGTTTTTGAAATGCGTCGGCCTGCGGCGTTTCCCACTTGAACTCGACATCACATTTCGTCAGATGTGTTAGCGGCTCCGCGATGCGTGAAAAGTCCTTGACAAAGCGCCTATAGTAGGCAAACATGCCAAGAAACCTGCGCACTGCCTTCTTGTCGATTGGCTGCGGGAACATTGCGATGGCAGCTGTCTTCAGCAGGTCGGGGCATACCCCAGATTTGCTGATCACGTGGCCTAGGAATAGAAGCTCATCGTAAGCGAAGCGACACTTTTCCGGCTTCAGAGTGAGCCCTGATGACTTGATGGCCTCTAATACTGCCGCAAGCCGCTTAAGGTGATCGTCGAAATTTCCGGCGAAGACGACGACGCCATCCAAGTAAACAAGACAGGTCTGCCACTTCAGTCCTGCTAAAACCGTGTCCATCACGCGCTGGAACGTTGCAGGCGCCGAGCACAGTCCAAATGGCATAACCTTGAACTCATAGAGGCCGTCTGGCGTGATGAAGGCGGTCTTTTCGCGATCCGTTTTGTCGACTTCTATGTTCCAGTAGCCAGACTTGAGGTCCATCGATGAGGAGTATTTAGCATTGCAGAGTCGATCCAATGCGTCGTCTATCCGTGGGAGGGAGTTTACGTCTTTCTTCGTGACTTTGTTCAGTCGACGACAATCGAAGCAGAAACGTAGGGTTCCGTCCTTTTTCTTCACTAAAACAACTGGAGACGCCCACGGGCTTTTCGACGGTTGGATGATGTCGTCGCGCAGCACTTCGTCGACTTGTTGTCTTATAGCTTCGCGTTCTCGCGTCGAAACTCGGTATGGGCTATGGCGGAATGGTCGAGCACACTCTTCGATTATTATGCGATGCTTTGCGGCTGGTGTTTGTCGAATCCTCGATGATGTCGAAAAGGAGCCTTTGTATCATCGAAGCACACTTCTGAGCTGTTGCCGCTTAATCACGGGGAGACTTGGATTAATGTCGAAGTCTGGCTCGGGAACTACGGTCGTCGGGGTAGATGCGACAGAATCCGAGAGGACAAACGCATTGATGGTTTCCAGAATTTCCTCGCTGTATGCGATCGTCGTGCCCTTGTTGATGTGCTTGAACTCCTGGCTGAAGTTTGTCAGTAACACTTTCGCGTTTCCTACGTGCAGTCGCGCGATCCCTCTTGCGACGCAAATTTCACGCTCGAGCAGTAGACGTTGGTCGCCTTCGATGACGCCTTCTACTTCAGCGGGCGTTTCGGTGCCGACCGAGATTAACAATGCTGGAGCGAGGCGGGATGCTCACTTGATCTTCGAGCACACTCAAGGCGTGGTGACTACGAGGGCTCTCCGGCGGTATCGCTTGATCTTCCGACAGTGTTATTGGCTTCGACTTCAGGTTGATAATAGCGCCGTGTTGGTTCAGGAAGTACATACCGAGAATGACGTGTCGTGAACACTGTTGCAGGGTAACGAAGGTGGCAGGGTAAGTCCGGTCATGAATGGTGATTCTTGCCGTGCAGATTCCAGTCGGCGTGATGAGGTGTCCTCCAGCGGTTCGAATTAACGGGCATTCCCATGCAGTCTTAACTTTCTTCATCTGGGCTGCGATGGGTCCACTCATGACGGAGTAATCGGCTCCTGTGTCTACTAAGCGGTGACTGCGTGGCCGTCGAGAAGCACGTCGAAGTCGGTGGTTCTTTGTCTTGCGTTACAGTTAGGCTTTGGCGTCGGATCACGGCTGCGTCGCGTAGACCTGTGGCTGATACGTGGCTTCGTCAGGTGGTCTTTCGTCGGCGCATTCTTTGCTTCCAGTCTTCGTCGGGACGGCGGCGTGTCGTTGTTATGTCGTCGAGGCAGTCTCTTCGTAGTCTTCGTAGGCGGCGGAGGATCTTCGTCAGTTCGACGAACAGCAACCGCACCTCCATCGGTTGCTGCTTTTAGTTTTCCGGATATGGACTCACGGATCGGCCCCGGGCTGGGCAGTGTATGCTCGGCGCTGCGGCGACAGGTAGCGGCCTGGTGATGGCGAACGCGACGGTCGCCGAGAGCTCCACTGAGTAGCGGTCAGGTAGTCGGCGATATCGCGAGGGCGTTCACCTTGCTGCGGGCGCGGAGCGTTGACGGCGAAACCTCGCACTCCCATCTCCCGCTATGGGCATCGTCGGTAGACGTGGCCGGCTTCGCCGCAGTGGTAGCAGAGCGGGCGGTGGTCGGGGGCGCGCCAAATATCCGTCTTCCTCGTGATTAGTTGTGATTCCTCGTGTGATTCGTTGATTGGTTAGGTTTAAATATGCGAAATTTTAAATATTTCTTTTAAGACGTAAGTTGCGTAAGTTGCTTTACGTAAGACGTACAGCGTGCTCTGAGAAACAACGAATGAGGTTGATTTCATCTCTTTATCGTTTACGTTAGCCTATATCTCAGCTCTAAATAAAGCCGGGTATTAAATTTTAATCCTACGCAACTTCTAGTGACATGCCATGTTCCAGTTTATGTACTGTGTAAGTAACAGCCTCCATCTCACAAACAGTCGATCTATCCGCTCTGCGCCCTTCACAAGCTACGCCGAAATGTAAACACTAAATCAGACCTATGCACAATGTGGGACGTCGACACAACAAGTGCGCAAGAACAAAGGCGATGTATGCTGCTTGTCGAGAGAAGAATGGTCGCGACAGGTATGTACACAGACAACTACTACGCACACCTAACTGTATGTAATGATTCTATACCAATTACAAACAGTGCCAGATACCGATCCTGTTGTTAGTGAAGAATGGGCACATACCCACCGGCATATAGGCAAGGGATCGTAGAGCAATGTACCCATATGCGCTACTGTTGCAAATAGAAAGAAGCATGGAAAACTTCTCGCGAGTATTTACGTTTGCAGTGTGTGGTGGATGATCATCTCAATCATGCGTTGTTGAATGAAAGCACAACTACAAGAATTTTGAAAAGTTGAGGTTACGTTCCCTTTTAATTAAAGGGTTAAATTTTGTCACATGCTCTTCAATGTACGCATAACATTCTTTTATACTTCAGACTTTAGAGAAAGTGCTAGGCCGGACAAGCACATTTAAGAAACATGTAGCGAAACTGCTGCTCGTTTCCACGTCAGAGTGGCGCAAGGCGAACCCGCCAGCTTGCCAAGACGACCGCGAAGGATGCATGTAGTCTGCGCCAGCTCATCGCTGTCACCGGCGACGGAAACGTACGATATACTTTCTATTCCAGACAAAAAAGTGCATGATGGAATCCGCAAGCTACGCATTTCAGGAGAAGCGACGCCTACTGTCAAACATTTAGCATGCACGAAAGAGAGTTCCCACAGAAACGAAGTTCAGCTGCAGTGCACGGCGAAAGACACAGCTGCTCGGCCGTGCTCGGATCGTAGCTCACTACACTACGAATATGATCGTACTTTCTTCTTACTCTAAAGTTGTTTCCAGAAGAGGGTCAAACGCCACCAACGGTAACAAAACATTGCGGCTTGCGAGCTTCGGTGGTCAGTTCTGCAGCGCCGTCGGCTACTGCTTCGATATATTCCGAAAGGGGTATAGTGACGATATCCACGCCCGGCCCGGCGACCATTGGCGATGTAGCGCTACCAGCGTCGTTACATAGAATGTAGCCACTTGTGCATCGTTAACTGGCTTCGCTTTTGTGAGGCTGCCATCAGAAATTGGTCCCGAGCCAGTGCTATACGGCTAGGGAATCTTGCCGTTTGCTATCAAAACCATGGTTGCATGGCAGCCCACGAACAACAAATAGCCCACGGATAGCGTGTACAGAATTCTGGCACTCTGTCAGCAGTCATTTTCGTTAGGTTCTCGGGAAACGTCAAGTCTGATGCATTCATATGAAGGTTTGAATCTCTATATATCAATAGCATCGCTGGCAACATGTAGATTGAGAATTCATTTATTGTATTTTATTTATTTTGAGTGCCCTAAAGGCCCCGAGAGGCATTACATAGAGGGGGATACAATTCACACATGATATTTGAACGCATTAAAAATAACTGCAGTCAACAATCAAGCACAGTTTTCGGTAAAATATACACTTTGTAAAAAAAGAGAATACAAAAACTAAACGATGTTGGCGTGAGAGTAAATGGTACTATTCACATTTGCTGTACATGGCACGTTTCAACAAGGCACAAGCGGCAGGTGGGTGTGGGGAAGGTGCACATTTATAAATTTATACACATATATAACACAGGCCAGTCAAGAAATGGCAGCTGAACATTTTATACATTTAAATATGTGCGCATGGCTGATTGGAAGGCAGACGGGCCAATGATTGTTACAATATCTTGGGGTAGGGCGTTCCATTCGTTCACTGATAACACCGAAGGGGAATTTCGGAATTTTTTCGTCCTAGCAAATATGGGAGGCACTTTGCATACATGGTCATTGCGGGTGGACAGATAATGGGCGGGTAAGATAGGAGCTTCAGATGGGAGATTCAGATGAGTAAATATCAGACTTGTAAAACACCCAGAATGCCAAAGTAAATATTCTTGATATATTGCTGATGTGCCCGTGCACAGTGTATGTTTAAACGTTGTATTTTTCACCACGCGCGCGAATTCGCGCGGAGCACGCTCCCAGCAGTAACTTGGCAGAACTCCTGCGCACTTTCACGAACGTCATCAAAGACGCTAACTGCTTGCTGGTATATCAGCAAAGGCTGCAGTGCAGTATAAGGAATCATTCCACAGCAATGTGCCAGAACTTTCAGCTTCCTCACGGTGCCACTATGACCCCGTTCTTTTCCATTCTCGGACGTAGCGTGGCGTAGTAGTTAGCGTATGTGGTGATGTGGACTTTCTGTGATACACTTCAAAGAGAAATAATTGTGCGTAGATCGTGTACGTAATAAACGAGCGTCTATAACATCCAAATGCTCAGTAGAACAACTATTAACTGTAATAACAAAATAATTTTCGCCGCTTTAGATAGACACCTATATAGCAAGGACGTAGGAAGGCCACGCATTCTGGAAGCCGCCTGTTACGAAGACAGTTCGGACCTCAAGTCACGCAGAATCAGGAGATCGCTATAGGCGGCCTTGTAATAGCCAGGACGCCAGACTAAAAAAATACCTTAGTAACTTGCGATTCGCTGATGATATTGCCTTGCTTAGTAACTCAGGGGACCAATTGCAATGCATGCTCACTGACCTGGAGAGGCAAAGCAGAAGAGTGGGTCCAAAAATTAATCTGCAGAAAACTAAAGTAATGCTTAACAGTCTCGGAAGAGAACAGCAATTTACAATAGGCAGCGAGGCACTGGAAGGCGTAAGGGAATACATCTACTTAGGGCAGGTAGTGACGGCGGATCCGGATCATGAGACGGAAATAATCAGAAGAATAAGAATGGGCTGGGGTGCGTTTGGCAGTTATTCTCAGATCATGAACAGCAGGTTGCCATTATCCTTCAAGAGAAAAGTATATAATAGCTGTGTCTTACCAGTACTGACCTACGGGGCAGAAACCTGGAGGCTTACGAAAAGGGTTCTACTCAAATTGAGGACGACGCAACGAGCTATGGAAAGAAGAATGATAGGTGTAACGTTAAGGCATAAGAAAAGAGCAGATTGGGTCAGGGAACAAACGCGAGTTAATGACATCTTAGTTGAAATCAAGAAAAAGAAATGGGCATGGGCAGGACATGTAATGAGGAGGGAAGATAACCGATGGTCATTAAGGGTTGCGGACTGGATCCCAAGGGAAGGGAAGCGTAGCAGCGGGCGGCAGAAAGTTAGGTGGGCGGATGAGATTAAGAAGTTTGCAGGCATGGCATGGCCACAATTAGTACATGACCGGGGTTGTTGGAGAAGTATGGGAGAGGCCTTTGCCCTGCAGTGGGCGTAACCAGGCTGATGATGATGATGATGATCATCATCATCATCATATCGTGTCGCGTTCATGAGATTGGGCCGCTGAGAAAAGTACTGCCTGTGGTTCGCGCCGCTTACGCGCCAGGACCGCTACGGCTGGCACTGTGACCGTTGGGCCACATAAATAAACCGCTTATAGGCATTACATTTTTGCTCTGGCTTCCTGGCTATACGCTACAACTTTACGCAAGACATGATTAAGAATGTAGATCTAAAATGCGTGAGAACGCTGCCGGTCGGTGACGCAAATAATTCGTAATTATTGGTGCTTCGATGTCTTGCGGTTGCAATAGGGTGGCCGTACACGAGAGAACTCATCTCTTAGTTCTAGCGCCCAGTGAGATTTTACAGTTCATGTCGGCAATCCAAAGAAACCGCAGCTCTTCGTTGAATAAAAAACTGTAAAGCCAAAATAGTTGGCTTTATTATTTTGTTTCAGTTGGTGTTATTGTTTGCCCCCCCCCCCCCATCATCAGCCACACCGCGAAAGACTATGCGCGTCGCATGTTTGAGCAGCCCACAGAAATGTCCATACTGTATAGTTACCGCAGCAGCGAATGGCTACACTGTGGTTCTTCGACGACCTGGTATGGACTGGCGTCACGCAAACTTAACGGAGAACGAGCTGAATCATCTCCTAGGGTTGAGGATCGGCCGAGCTGGTATTGCGTGCTAAAAATGTTGCAGCGCAACAAACAAAGGAAGAAAGAAGCCGAGCTGTTCCTTTCTCTGGTCGGCTCCGCTTGTTTTTTCCGTTGTATGTTGCACTGAACAAATTTTAGAAAACATCTCCAAATCGTTCCGCAGCACGCGACGGCAACAGATTCAAGCTGCACTGCGCGAGCTCGCACAACGCGGAGAGAAGGAAGGGCTCGCCCTTCCCTTAATTCTGTCGACCGACCGACCAACCAGTTCCCTCCTTCCCTCCCTCACTTAATTGCTCACTCACCGCGCCTAAAGGAGGCAAAAATGCTTCAAATACAGCATGGCTGCAGAACCGTATTGACCGTTTTCGCGGCGATGCATTGGACGCTACGATGTTTTATCACGTGGAGACGAATCCATTCGCTGTTTAAGCTGCCTTTGCGCTTACAATGCATGTTTACAACGCCGGTGCTGCTTAGCATTCGGCTTCGGGAGATGTCGTAGACGGTGACTGGGTGGTCGACACGAAACCTTGGCCGGCCACAATTTCACAGCACATGTAAAAGCGCTTTTGGAGCTGATTAAGCTATGTCCAAGCGGCACGAGCAGCTGTATAATGCTGGTTCTGAAAGCGGGGCTAAATATGCGTTCCGAGCTATCCAAACTTTTCGCTTGTGAATATAATCAGTATCAGCTTGTTTTGTCCTTAGTTCTTTATTTGGCAAATACTTCCAAGCAGCGTCTTGTCCCGTTTCTGACTCGGTAAAATTCTTCTCTGCGGTCACTACCCGATGATTTTCTGCTATAATCGAATGCGCGTCTGCTCAGTTCCGATATATTTGTTCTTGCTGAGCACAAGTCTTGAAAAATAACTGTTCTGTGCATTGTAATACCTTGTGGCAAAGATGTATTATCGCCAGTAAATCACTTATACCCCTGTCACAGGGCAAATCTAATGTCATTTACAACGAATGACATTCGCTCGGAATGTGATTTGTTTACTCTCACACGGGAAAATGTAATGACATTCGTTGAAAATGACATTTTCAATCGAATGAGTTCGCCAAACTCATTCGCGTTCGTTTTGGAACCGAATGTGAACCCTCGACACCAGAAGCCTACCAATCAGCATCTCAAACAATGTTTGTTTTATCATCAGCTTCACAGACAGTACTCGTTTTTTAATTGTCTAACAAAAAATAGCGGTTGTACTATCAGTTTTATTCCATAAGTTTTTACTTTCATGACGTTTAAGAAATATACTCTCAATCCAGTGACTAGGCGGCCGTCTTTGGCTTTGGCTGTGGCAGTCGTGTTCGTTCGCACCAGCCGCGGCCTCTTGGTTATACCCGTGCGCGTTTATTGTGTGTTTTGCCATGTCAACGGCGCAAGACGGCGATACAGACGCTCGGAGCCGCGCACTGTGGTCTGAACAGGAGACTCGCACACTCATAAGAATGTGGCAGGACCACTTGGGAGACCTGCGGCGCACCAAGAGAAATGCCAAAGTGTACGCGGCCATTCAAGAGGGGCTGCGCGCTGAAGGTGTCGACAAGCCTCTCAAGGCTATAAAGTCGAAAATAGAAAACTTGGGCAACAAATATAGGTAAGCATCGTGTCAACAACGCGATGGACAGCATTTTTGTGCTCCTTTATTTCAGTCGCACATCGCCTGTTAGTGATTTGAACACCACGTTGCATTCGCGGCTGGTGCGGTTGCATGCTTGCCGCCTGACATTGACGACTGTTCACATTTCGGGACCTAGTTAACGCTTAATTGTTGCCGCCGAAATTTGAGTGTCATTTTTCTGTCGCAAGAATTGGCGCGGAAACCGGAAAACCTAACGTGTGACCCAGCATTAGACGCCCGCACGCTGTAGCAAATGTGAGAGACGCGCTTCGCTCAGGACCTTCCAAGCGGCCACACCGCTCCGCAGACGCACCGCTTCTGTTGCAATTACCGAATGCGCCTAGACGCTGCTTCGCAGATTAGTGAAGTGGTAAAAGGAGCCAAGAGAGAATGTGGAAAACACTAGATTAAGATATGCGAACTGCTTGACATGCACCGAGATAAAGCTATAGGTAAATGTATGCAATAAACATTGAAAATCGAGAATTATTATAAACAATCTAAGCGTTAACATCCAGCCGATATGGTAGTAACAACTATAGCATCTTGTTTTGTCCTTTAAACATGGGTGTTGGGCTAGCCAGTGTCTGCTACTCACAATAGCAAAATCAGTGCAGTTTCAAAATCATACAAAACCACGAAACGCACAAACATCTGTGAACCAGTCTTCATTAACTAGTTGCATTGAAATGACCAGTCACCAAGTGATTGACATACATTTTCAACACCACTGGAGCCAGTGCATTTATTTTCTCTGGAGTGAAGTAAAACCAGGTGATGTGGAAAACATTTCAAAGGAATTTTCTACAATGACGCTTTTTTTGTTTTTACTGCAGAGACCTGTGCAAGAAACGCTGTACCGGCCAAGGTGCAATTGCATGGAAGTATTTTTGGCAGCTGCATGGATTCCTCGGAGCACTTCCCGTTAATGATAAATCATTAACAGACGAAATTGGCTGCAGCAGCGCAACTGTTGAAGAGGTAAATGCCATACCCACTTTTTGCCTGTGGACATTTTCAGTACAATGTTTTTCTCATGTTAATATTTTGGTGTGTTTCAGCTCGTTCATGACATGGTGCATGGCACACACTGCGACTCTGAGGATGTGCTGGATGACATCGCCAGCCATCCACCATCGCCAGAGGCATCAGAGCGCAGTGATGACGCCGTTGTGCCAATAGCAGAAATGGATGCGCCAGTAGCAGAAACGGATGTGCCACCTGCCAATCCTACAGCCTTTCCTGCTAATGCGCCTGGCATTGGCAGGAAAATGCCAGTAGGAAGAAGACCTCAGAGGGAATCCCTACAGGCACAAATGATTGAAGAGGAAAAGAAAATGAGACTGGCATACGAGAGATCTAAAGAGAAAGAAAACTCTTATCGCGAACGTGTTATTGTGCTGCACGAGAAGGCTGCCGAGCGAGAAGAAAGATTGATTTCGATCTTAGCAGACCACAGCAACAGATACATGCCTTCTGAGCCGTTCCGCTTTCTTCTGTTATTCTTTTGTAAGAAACTTGTAATGACTGCACATGCATGTTGAGCAACTGGCTTGTACATAGTTTCAAATGACCAATTACTAACTACTGTTGGAAGCAAGATGTACTGATGTTCAACTTCCCTAGTTGCTAATCGCATAATATGTATGGAGTGCACGTGTGATATTCACATTGGAACTGAAAGTTGCACTACCGCACAAGAGTTTGCCAAACGGGGAAGATGCAGCAGAAATTAGTGTGCAACAAGGTAATGAGCATAAGTTGAGATCTGCTGCGTTGCTAATGTGAATACCAGGTGATATTCACATAAAAACAGATCTCAACTACACGTCTTATGCTTGTTAACTCTTCGCACACTGATTGCTGCTGTATCTTCCCCATCTGGCAAACTTTTGCGCTCAAGTGCAACTTTCAGTTCCAATGCCACTGATACAGCCTGTAGACTCAGTGGTGCACCATAACAAACAACCAAGCAGACCGCACGATTGTGACAACTGCAAGTTAAAAACTACACTTCTCTCTGGATGGTCTCTTGACACACAAAACACTCGAAAAATAAAAACATTTGGTGCTGACATTTGCTAACATTATACAAAATACAATGTTTTTAGTTGCTACAAAAAATTTTAGATCCAATGCACTGTGGGATTCTGGGGACAAGTGAACTGTTAACGGTAGATCCAGCATTGCAGACCTAGACACAGACGGTGGGTTAAGCTGTTGTAACAACATGTAAAACAATGACATTTTCTAGTCCACTTGGTCCCTTCTGTTCCAACAAGTGCTGTTCATCATCAAACGGAACGCTAGCTGCAACACCATTACTCCAGTGTGCATTTTATTGGGCCAGCTTGCAAAAATAATTTGCCAGCGCGGCCCTAACTTCTCTACCTTCACCACTGACAGCTTCAGTGCTGTGCATAGGCTGAGGGCAGTGCTGGTTGAAGTCGTGCAGCTCTTGCTCCCATTGTTCTTTGATGGGGTCTTTCAGCATTTCACATATGTTGTGGAGAACACAAGCAGCTCGGATGGCTTGTGTCGCCGTCCTGATGTTGCACTCCATCCTCTTTGAAGAGTATCTGAAACGGGCTTTCAGTCGTCCAAAAGCATTTTCCACTATCCTCCTTGTTTTTGACAACTGGTAATTAAAAACTCCTTCCCGAGATCCTGCAACAGCATTTGCAAATAGCTTGAGGAGGTTCGGGGTCAAAGGTAACGCCTGGTCACAAAGTATTATAGGACCCACTCTTGTGCCCTCGATTCGTGATGCAGGTGACTTGAAAAAATCACTTTCCACCAAGTTGTGGAGCTCGGAGCGGCCGTAAACATAGGCATCATGGCACCTGCCGGGGCTCCCTACATTGATGTATCTGAACAGGTACTGATGATAGACCAGTGCCAACAGTATGATGCTGTGCCTGCATAAAAAAAAAACAAAAAATAAGCCTTCATAAGCAATCTGTAGCCACCTTAAATGCAGAAATGGGAGTGTCACAGTTTTCTCAGAAAGGTATTTATTATTTACCACAGGTACTGGTGAATGCTTTGAAACAGGTATGTAGTGCTTTTTAACGTGCGCAAAGGTGGACGAAATATATGAAGAAAGCTTACCACCCTTTGTACTTGTAGTAGTCAGCGGCCTGCTCCGTTGGTGGCGATATTGCAATATGGCAGCCATCCAAGGCGCCGATGGCTTGTGGAAATCCGCTCAAAGCGTAGAACCGTTTTATATGTTTTTGCATTTCTTCGCGACGGACCATGCGAAGCCAGCGATTCTCCAGCACCTTAATGACCGCCGCAAAGAATTCGCGATAAGCGACGTTTACTGTAGAACGCCCGACGCCAAACAGATGTGCGATGGTAGCATCTTCTGCTGTCGAGCGAAGACGGTACAAACCGATGGCGACTCGTTTGTCCACGGTCACAGCCAGACGCATATTTGTGTCCTGGCGTTCCAATTCACCCCGCAATGAGTCCACAAGGTAGCGGAACGTGGCAGGTGTCACGCGGAACGACTGTTTGAAGTGCGCTACGCCCAAGTGCGGTAGTGTGTCCTCGAACCACCTCTCGTTGCGCTGAAAAGCCCATCGATCCCGATGTATGGGAGACGAAGCAGCCACAATGGCAGCCATTGCGAACCAGTTTGCGCAAAGTCGCTCTTCATACTCCCTGGAAATGGCTTCCTACGCTTCCAACTCCAGCGTAAGCTGCCTTTCCTCGCTACGATGTTTGGCCCGAATGCACATCAGAGCAGCGATGACACGCCATTGCCTTTCTCGTGCCTCTTCAGAAGAGGTAGCGGTAGCGCCCGTCGTGCTTTCCGCCATGTTGTTTAGCTGATCTTGGGCTTGGCTTGACTCGACTTTTGGTTGCCAGTGTCGACGAGTTAGTGATGCGAAGTACGGTGTGAAATGGAGGGTCACTCATTCCGACGTATTTTAGCATATTAGAATATAATCACTGAACAACATTAGGTATGACGCTATGTTTGCCTCTTTTCTTTACTATCGTCATTGTCATCATTTTCAAATGACATTCGTTTTCGCCGTGTGACAGCGCGCGGCGATAATGACATTAAACCTCAACAAATGGCATTCGTTGTAAATGACATTAGATCTGCCGTGTGACAGGGGTATTACTCTTGTGAACCGTCATGAAACATTCAATCATTCAGCTTTGACCATTCGTGTGCTGTCGGCGTAGTCCGCATTTATGAAGTTCGCACAGATTCAATTGTGCGTCCATTCACTTATTTTTGATCCGTTGGCAACAGACTAGGCATGGCAGCTCGGGTAGATTTGTGTAGATAGGGAGTGTGAAACTTACTATGACAGGAAGCGTCACTACTCCCGTTGTCACTGTTGAACGAGCGGTACTCACTGTTGCCGACGTTCCGATGTTGAAATCCTTTCTTTGGACGTTGGCGATACAACGCTGGCAGACAAGTGAAGCCATTTATTCTGTGGGAAAGTCGTGCATCGCTAAGGGCTGGCAACACAAGCTATCCTTCCGTAGCAGTGGTCCGTAAGCTTGGTCACACAGAGTCATTCTGTTCCTTCAATACCAGTCACTAACTTCGCAGCCAACTACCGCACACATAATAAATCTACCACCCTAGAATTAGCGAAAACTCAATTGCATTTGCGACTGCTGATCGCACAGAAGCAAGGTAGACGCGGTAACGGTTTTGTATTTGTGCGCTGTCGTTGAGGCCACCTATTGCGCGGCACAGAAAGCGCTCTATCGTTTCTCTGGAACAAACTGCTCCGCGAAAAGGGTCAATGGGCACGGTGGAGCGGCAGCCATGCAGTCGCTCAAAAACCCGATCTTGCTTTTTGTGCAGTTTATCGCTCGGTCTAGCATGTGGCTACAACCTTCCGATCCAGCGATCACCGGCTGTCCATCACCAGCGTTGCTGACGGTCCCGATCTTCAATAATGCGTCCTCATGTCATCAGTTCTGCTTTACCGGGCACATCCGGTCAGCCGTTCGACAACAGTGCTGGCGACTGCAGCGACGCAGGAGGATATAAGGGCACTAGAAATCCTACGCCCCTTCAGTGGGCACGGTGGAGCGGCAGCCATGCAGTCGCTCAAAAACCCGATCTTGCTTTTTGTGCAGGTTAGCAACCCCCCCCCCGCCCCTCTCTATTCTAAGCGGTCTAGCAATGTCTGCCGGCTGCTCCTACCGTGCCCAACTGTGCTCTTTCAGTGCTTGTGCGAATGCGTATTTGTTACAAAGCTCTTATTGTGTTGCGGTGATGTTGAACTCAACCCTGATCCTACTAACAAAGAAATACTTGATGCTATCACTAAACTATTAGTTTAGCCACAATTAGTACATGACCGGGGCAGTTGGAGAAGTATGGGAGAGGCCTTTGCCCTGCAGTGGGCGTAACCAGGCTGATGATGATGATGATGATGATGATCATGATCACTAAACTTTCTGAAAACGTTGACCACCGTCACGTTGAACTCAAAGCAGCTCTCGACGACCTAAAGACAAAGCAGGAGGCCTTAGTACAGACCGTCGCTAACCTATCAGTAATATTATGCGCGGTTGAACCCTTCGTCGAATCATTCGATGGTTCTGCAGCTTTTAATGGTGCACCACGTCTAGTCACCGAGGCTGTCAGAATGGAAGTCCAGGCACTCAATTCACGACTGGACGATCTTGAAGACAGGTCGTGACGAGATAACCTATTGTTCTTTGGTATGCCAGACTGCCCGACTGAGACATGAGCTCAGTCAGAAGGCCTTGTTCAAGACGTTTTGTCTCGTCACCTTAAAATACAAATTTCTGACTGAGAAGTTTCCCGAGCGCACAGATTAGGATCCTACAAAGATAAAAAGACTCGGCCAGTTATCATTAAGTTTTCGTCGTCTAAAATTAGGGATGCAGTCTGGGCGCAGAAATATAAGGTCAAGGGGACTGGTGTATCAGCTAGCGAAGAATATTGCAGAGCAACGTGAAACTCAAGGAGGAAACTAACAGAATTTGCAAAGGTAGCCGGGAAGACATACTCTCTTCGCATGACTAAACTGATCATGGACAAAAAAACGTACGTTTACTGCTCAGTAAGTGACAGCGTACGCGAAATCGCTTCAGCAAGATCAGTAGATAAGCATGATAGCGCTGGTACTGTAACTGCACGTGCTGGCACTTCCAGAGCATCCCATCTATGCCCGCCAAGATCCTGCGCAAAAGACGCCTCTATTTTTTTTTCCCAATATACTGAGAATTCTGAATAAACAAGTGAAATCGTCTTCCACTATTGATTCCTGCTCTGCTGATATTGTTGGTCTGACGGGGACTTGTCTTTCTGTCTTTCTGCAAAAGTTAAAAATGAAGAAATTTTGGACTGTGAAGAGTGCTACAGATTTTACCGATGTGATCGTGATTACCGGTCTGGTTGTGGTGTTCTGCTGGCGGTTGCCGATAGTCTTGCTTCCCATGTTATTCCAATTGTATCCTCGCTTGAGCTTGTGTGTGCGCGCGCGCTTATTGATTCTCGCGAAATAATTTTTTTGTGTCTGTTATCGGCCACCAATAGCATCGTTGTCCTCATGTAACGAACTGCACGATGTTGTCTATCAGGTGTTCGTCAGATACACAAAATCGCCCGTCTTCTCACTTGGTGACTTCAATTTTCCTGACATCAGATGGGAACGAGACTTGGTGTTTTTAAAACACAACTCAACTGAAATCAAAGAATTTTTAACTATTTGTCACGACTTCAACTTAACTCAGCTCGTTCGCTTTCCCACTCATATAACTTCCAATTCCGCTATTATTCTAGACTTAATACTTACCACTATACCAGACCTAGCTACCGGCTTAACTGATTCAAGGGGAATTAACGATCACTCGATAATTCACTTCACTCTACGGGCAAAGATTTCTAACAAGAAAAAAACTAGGGTCATCCAAGACTACGGTAAAGCAAACGTAACTGGAATGAATGGGAATTTCAGGTCCTTGCTGATGGGTTTTGCGCCGGTTTTGAGCAGCGATCGGTTGAAGACAACTGGTTGCTTTATAAAAACAAACTCTCGTCTCTTATTGATCGTTTTATACCTAAAAGGAAAGTTTCATCATGTAGTCGCTCACCATGGTTCAATAACACGTTAAAGCGCATGCGCAACAAAAAGAAGCGGATATTTCGACGCGCAAAATTCACAGCTAGAATAGGCCACTGGTCTTGCTATCAAAAATTTAACAGAGAATTCTGCACTGCACTCTCAAAAGCCAAGAATAAATTCTTTGATAAAACTCTTGCTTTGCTACTTCGTTCTAATCCCCGTAAAATTTGGAGCTTTATTAACGGCACTAAAAGGACACACATTGAGTTAATCCAATCTGATGTCCCAGTAATTCAAAGCGAATGCTGCGATGTTCTGAACAATGTGTTACTCATTTTCATAAGAGCACTCCCCCAGTATTTCCGCATATACCAAAAACCGACTTCCTCCCAATGGATTATATCGCTATTGATGCAGTTGTTGTCGAAAGGCTGATTGTCAACATAAAAGTGTCTTCGTCGGCCGGTCCAGATTGTGTTTCATCAAAAATGCTTAAGTGTACACAAGTTTATTCTTCACTGATATTGTCAAAGCTTTTTCAACAGTCATTACAGATGTCTACACTGCCCTCTGATTGGAAGATAGGGAAGGTGGTCCCTGTGCATAAATTTGGTGATGTACATTCCCCCAATAATTACCGTCCCATACCATTAACATCCATTCCAGTAAAAATCCTAGAGCATATAATATACTCACACCTCATTGAATTCCTTGAGTCCAATTCCTTCTTCAGCATTTATCAGCATGGATTCCGTAAAACAATTTTGTGCGAAACACAATCGCTATGTTTTACTAACGACTTGTTTATTAACGCGGATCATGACTTTGATACTGATTGCATATATTTAGATTTTGCTAAAGCATTTGACTCCGTCTCACACGATCTACTTATCTTCAAGCTTAATCAACTTATCATAGACCCCGATGTACTTGCATGGATTAAGGAATTTCTCTCTAACCGTAGTCAGTATGTGACGGCTAACGACTTCTCTTCAGCCATTTCTGCCGTAACATCTGGTGTCCCGCAAGGGTCCGTTTTCGGCGCTCTGCTCTTCTTGATTCATATTAATGATCTTCCTACTTACCTTTCTTCTTCAACTGTCCGACTGTTTGCACATGACTGCGTGGTTTACCAGAAAATTACTAACCATGACGATTATCTCAATCTGCAACGTGATCTAGATAGGGTGTTTGAATGGTGCAGTCAATGACTCATGACACTTACTACAACTAAATGTAAAAGTAAGTACGTTTCCCGCCACAGCACTAATCATTGTCCGCGTACTTACTGCCTCAATAATATTCCATTTCCATCTGTTGACAGCTAGAAATACCTTGGTGTTCACATTCCTTCTAATCTATCGTGGAATACGCATGTAGAATATGTAACTAACAACGCCAATCGCATGCTTGGTTATCAGCGTCAAAACTTTTTTGATACCCCATCGTCCCTGAAGTTAACACTTTACAAAACCTTGGTGCGTTCTAAATTACAGTACGCAAGCGCCATATGGGATCCTACTCAGACTACACTCATTCAAACTCTTGAAGCCTTCAGAATCGCGGCGCACGTTTCATCTTGTCGAATTATTCACGTCATTCCAGTGTAACATCTATGAAGAAAACCCTAAACTTGTATGACATTTCGTTGCGACGAAAGTCATCTCGCCTCAGCCTTTGTCATAAAATATATTATTATAACAACAAGATGAAGGACGTTTTGTTTCATCCAACTCATTACGTATGTTCAAGGACCGATCATCGCTTCAAGGTAGGGCTACCTTCTTGTCGCACAAAATGTTGTAATGACTCTTTTGTTCCCAGAACAACTGTCGCATGGAAACACCTTCCCTCCACAATCGCCAGCACAGCTGGGGTGCGATCGGAGATGGTTGTTCGGCGCGTTCGTTCGGTTACCGGCGCGCGCGATTCGCCTACTCCGCGCCGACGTCGCCAGCCGCGGGGCGCCGCCCCGTTTTTGGTGACGTCAAAATGACGACACGCTCCTGTCAATCATCCGCCCACCGAGCATTTCGTCCGAACGCGACGGGAGTTGAGAACTTTTGAGCGATCATACGGCTTCGCAAGGCGCGTCTGGTGGATTGGATTGGATCCAACAGGCGGCCTTTTCGGCTACGGAATGGCACGTTTGAATCCAATCCATAGTTTAATTCTAGAAAATGGCGCTTCCGTTGGAAACTTCGGTTGTTGCACTGGCGTTTCTAGAGGAAGGAGGAGAGCGGGTGGCGGTGCGAAACGCGTTTGAAGAAATGGCAGAAAGTGAATTCCGGCGTCGTTTTTGTTTCTCGAAACAAATAATTCGTTGGTTGTACAGAGAAATCGACAACATCATCTGTGCCAGCGAGCCACTGGGATGTTGTCGCTGCCTCTTGAAAAGTGCGCCACTCTTCTTGTCGTTTTTTCTTTCTTTTTCCTTCTCGCTGTGCGCGACGCCACCTAGGGACGACGCAAAGAACCTAATAGTTATAAATTGCAGTAGTCACACGTACTACTATTTGAAAACGTGTTTGGGCTTGAGAAGAAAAAATACATTTTTTTTAGATAAAGATTTCATTCATTTGGAAGACGAGAAACATTTGGTTTTGTGGTATGCTGTTTGCAAGCAGACGACAAACGACGGAAGTAAACTTCCGGGGAGGTCACCGCTTCCTGATTGGCTGCTCTCTCCGCCCCGCTGCCACAAATTTTGCATACTGCAACTTTGTGACATTGCAGCAACTGAACAGAACGCGTGTCGAACAAAATATCTCCGATCGCGCCCCTGATGACCACAAGTTCAAACTCGCTTTACAAGACGCCTTGTAATATTTTTGTTTGCTTGTTTGCTGCACGCCTTGCCATTTCTTCCCTACTCCTTTCTGTAGTGCCTTTGGACCCTGAAAGTATGTTAAATAAAAAAATAAAAAATAGATGTTGTTCTAAGTTGGGAGTTGCTTTACCGCTTAGCGTATGAAAAAAATTGCGAAAGTATGCGCAACTGCGCTCCCTTAGAGAGCATCTACCGCGACACTAGAGTTTGAGTCGGCGCAGACCTGGGTCGGAGTATCCGAGAGAGCAAAGAGCCACCCGGCCGTGCCTATGGCGCGTGTTTTGAAACAGAAGTAAACTTTCAGGGCTAATAGAATTTATGCATTGCGTGAAAGATGAACAAGAAAACCGAGGCGAGTAGCGCATTGCAGACTGTCAAACGCGAAAAAAGAAGCGGTCAAACAAGTGTCGACGCAAAGGAGCAGAAGGAAGACGTAATTGCTCGTGACACAGATTATACGAATTAAATACGAAATGTGTCAATAGCGAGTACGAAAAAACTCACCTACAGTTGCGATACGCCCTAACGCTAAATTTGAGTGGAGCTCTATACTGGCTGGTGCGGAATATATGTGTCCTGCGGCACGTTGAAAATGGAGTCAAATGTGGCGCGACTGCCTCATTATTCGCAGAATTACGAGAGGCAGCGTGTGGGCGACGCGAGGGCGCGATTGACAGCAGCCGCCGCACACAGACCTCCCAGAAGACGCGTGCTACTCTCGCGCCATCTTGTAGTGATCATTGCCACTGAGCACGTCTTGTGCGGCACTACGCTTTTTTTCTCTCACTTTCGCCATACCCTTCTCCTCCGCTTTTCGTCTCAATGCTCCGCTGCACCCTCCTTCTCCGCTTTCCTCCTCGCGCTCTATTCGCCTTCGTCATCTTTTATCCGCCGCTGCGCTCGTTCTTTCATCCTTCTATGTGCTTGTCGCTCGGTTAGGCCGATGCTCCCCGAAAGAACGGGCGCCTAAGCGCTGCGTTCTAAGAAAGAATGAGAGAGAAAGATCATAGGCATACAACGAACATTTAAATCAAATTAATTATGGGGTTTTATGTGCCAAAACCAAGATTTCATTATGGGGCACGCGGTAGTGGGGGACGCCGGATTAATTGTGACCACCGGGGCATATTTAACGAGCCCAAAATGTGCAGGACGCAGGCTTTTGGGCATATAAATCAAATGACTTGCTTGCTGTCTTCCTTTATTATGGCGCGAGCCCACTACAGGTAATTGACCAAGAATTCGGCGGTGAAACGGGTGGGGCGGGGGGAGAAAACTTGAGGGTGAAGTATATGTGAGGCAACACTTGAAATTATACAATGAATTAAACTAGACGTGCTTAGGTTAGGGACATTTCTTTTAGATGTAAACGTGTAGGTTTTGAAGGGAAAGCACACAAGATAGATATCAATTTTAATTATTTTAAATAGGAATTTTGTAAGCTAATGCATTAGAAATCATCAGCCTCGATGTACGTATGTCGACGTAATGTCTTCTTTAACGTCGACAAATCGGTGATCCTTTCCTTTTTTAATTTGCTGCCGAGTAGAAATAAAATCTGATAAAGGAAACAGATTTGCCACTTTGCTGAAATGCATATTTGAAAGGACCACTCAAACCATGAAACTTTTAGGAGTTCAAAATTCGCTTCGACTAATGGAACAAAACCTTGGGCAAGTGTGCGTCTCCGATAGACATCGTTTTAAAGGGAATTAATCATTGTTTTAATGAAAAAAAAACTTCCTTTGTTAACAGTCTCGTTTCTGTGGGGTTCCGAATTTATGTAGTGCTGAAATCAGTGAGAAATGGCCAGCGAGGTCTCGCGCCATTTGCTCTCGCCACGAGGTAGCACTAGAAGAAGAAGAGGGTTCCAGGGCTTGCACTCCTATTTCTTCGATTTTGCTGGATTGAAACGTCTCTGGAGTTCGCCGCGAAAAAACAAGCGATATGGGGCCCTATAATGTAAAACTATTCCAATATGTTTTTATTCCAACCTCCTGGCGTCAAATTTGCGTAACCGCCGACGCAAGCATCGGGCGGTCACCCGCGGGGGGATCTGGACAGACCAATCAAACGCTCTCCTCGTTCATAGGAGGTCACTTTTGTTTGCTTGAAAAACGAATAACATTGCCTACAGTGGCGTAGCAACAGGGGGGGCCGGGGGGCCATGGGCCCCGGGTGCAAGGGGCTAGTGGGAGGGGGAGGGGGTGTCATATGCCTGAAGAGACCTCTTTTCCGCCGACTTGACTGGGCGCAAATGGCAAAGAATGCTCCGGTATCCAGTAGCCCGAGCTCATGTACCCGATGCGTTGCGCCGCAGAATTGTCGGATGCAGCTCTATCAACACCCCATGAAATAATTGCACGAATGTGCGGGCTAAGAAATTTAATTCCCAAAATGGTCGCGCAACTATTCGCCTTAGCGGAATGTTTCATGTGGGGTGTGCCGTGCGTTCATGCTGGGAGCAGGAGTCGCTAAATATACAGTAAGGCGTTGAGGCTCTTGGGTGCCTCTTCCGTCCACAACGCGCAGCGAAGACGAACAAAGACAGCAGCAAGAGGGCGTTCAACGAGCGCGCCCGGCGCTCTCGTTTACGGCGAAGCGTTCGTTGAGAGCGACGTTGCATAAGTGCGGCCGTCAAAAGTCGCGAATGGGATTCTCTAGATCGTCTTCAGACTCGGTGCGGCCGAAGAGTTTGGCGGCGTATGACTCCACAGGCTGTAAATAGTCGCGGGCGCTGCGACGTTCAGCTCGCTTTTACTTCCCCTTTCCCGCTCGCTCCGAGAAGCCGCTGCGAAACCTTCCGTTATGTTTCACGCTTTCCTTCTTACGCTCCAAAGTTTCAGAAAACTGCTGTTATTGTGTGACTTCATGTCAAGTGCAGTGTCTGTGTCAGCTGCACAGAATTTTAAAAAAAAACGTGAATTTTGCAAGCATATTTCCGGATATTCCATGAAGTTATGTGTCTGTGATTACTAGGAACTCGGTAGCGTGAAAAATAGGGCAGGTGAATAATAACCATATCCTTAATATTACCCTAATTAGTACTTATAGAGGAAGTACTTCAATTGCAGAATTGAGGATTCAAAGTCATATTATTAATTCAACAAAAATTTCTCAAACAAAATCGTTTTGGGTGCTACAACCTACAGTACTTTGGCACTGCGGGCGGCGCCTAGTATGACAGTAGCGAAAGAAATATGAAATAGTGGACCAGTGAGGTTGAACCCTCAACCCTCTCCATTGCGAGTGCAGACCAACAGGTTTCGCAGGCACGGGCTTGATCGAGGTCCTTTTTTTTTTTACGGTGACGCCAAGAATCGACGCGAAGAGTGCTCTATTCTGTTCCAAACTTTTGGTGGTACCGCAGCTAGGATAATCACGTTTATCCGTATAGCAGTAAATAAAAACAAGGCTTTATAGATCACAATAAAGAGAAGTCGTAATTGTCATAACATTGGCGCCCGCGCAGCAAGGAGGCAGGTGACGTTTTCCGTTTTTCTAATATGATGGGGAGATCAGCGCCACTGAGACACAAATTAATTTTCGTTTTCGTTCAGGGCTGCCCACAGGCAAAATGCTGCGGGCCATAGAACCTACGACGATTTTCGTGAAGTTGTTATTGGGCAAGATATGAATGTCGGCCTTCAATTTTGCAAATGCAATGTTGCCGCTAAAATTGGTAATTAAAACTTTATAATTTTTTTTTACTGGTGACGTGAGCCGTATTTGCCACGATGCTGCATTTGTATTGGTTGCCAAGCCTTACAGTCTGACAGAAGATGTGCACATGCGCTTATCACAAGCTATCAGTGCAGCAAACTGTGTTATTTGGCGCAGAAAAAAACAGCGTGTATTAGCCTCGAGCTCCACTATGGTATAGCTCCACCACTGGAAAAGCTGGCGCCACCATCGCCGTGACGTGCTATTAGGGATCACGTGGACATAGCGGGTGCGTCGGCAGCTTCGGGAGCGCCGAAGCGAGCTGAAAAGGCAAGTTTAAGTTCCCTTGTACGCTGCGGTCCTCATTTATTGGCGGCATTTTCCCGCTTCGAGTGTCTCCTTTAGAACGATTGAAAGCACTAGAATAGGTAGTGGCTGCCTTTGAAGGTGCGCAACATGGTAGGCTACTGCTCGGTGCCGCAGTGCCGGACGTACGCAACGGAGCCCGGTGTCAGCCTTATTCATACGTAGCCGCAGGACAAGAAGCTGCGTGAAGCTTGGCTCGCGAAACAAAACCGGCACTCATCGGGTACAACTCGGGTATGCAGCAAGCACAGACGCGAGGAAGATTTCTGCTTCGGCCCGGGGTCTGCAATGTTCGAAAAACGCGCACTGAGACGCTCGCCAGAGTCCGCTGCCCGACTAATGTCATGACGGTTTGGTCTATGAACTTGTCGATGCTATATATACTGGCAAGTTCACTGGAGTGGATAGGGAGCGGTAAAAAGCACAAAAAAAAGAACGCATGGCATATGGTCATGTTTGTGTTATGAATTAATGCACTGGATTACAAAAAAAGAAGCAGCGGGAAATCGCACGCTGAGAACACGGATAAACATATAGTGCGACGCAACTCGAGAAATAATATTGAAACGTCCAAGAATTTAGAAAAAAAAATATTGAATCGTCGCGTCGTCCGGCACATCAGTCCCCGTAGGCGTCGAAGTCTCTACAATGAAATTATTTTTGAACAACTCTGATAGCGCCCACGCAACATTGGTTGCTTGTGTACTGTCAAATGCTCATATTCTACAGCCTAAAGCTCATCACACGGTGCGAAAACGCGCACGCGGCGAAAGCGAAGTGGTGCGCGGACAAGCATGCAGACACGCAGTCGGTCGCTGCATTGTGGCTTCATTCTATTACGCTCCATTAAGATATACGAACACTATAAGACCATATTTCACACAGTTTGGTCTCGGCGTTTGCCTACCTTTCACGCAAGAATCCGGTTCGGGAGCCTAAATCGCGGCGACCACGCACAGTGGCGTTTCATGTACGTATTCGGTAAAGAGATAGCGTCTGTAAACAATTCTGTGCTTTCAGTTTGCCCAAGATTATTATTTAGACAGTAAAAAACTTCTCTCGTTTCGAAAGTACTTACAGAAATTTCCGGGAGAGCTACCGCGTGGTGTTTTCAGTGAGCGCTGACAGCAAAACCTATGAGGAGCGCGCCGCGTGATCCCTCATACTACGCCAGCGAAGCGCTTCCTATAGATGGCGACTCTGTAACTCCTCGCCGCCAATACCTGCTGCATTCGCGACCTCTGGGAAAGAAAGCGAAGGAGAGGGGGACCCGGGGGACGTGCGCGGTGTCGAAGGCGGCTGTACTGGTGCTGAAACCAGGAAATTATCGATATCCTCGCCTTCCTCGACTACACCCAATGGGGGGGGGGGGGGGGGGTGACAGAAGACCTGTGGGCCCCGTGTGCCAGACGACCTAGCTACGCCACTGCGCATATGGGACCTGAGAGGAAGGTTCCACCCCATCTGGTGCCAGCGCGCACCAACCGTCACTAACGGCTCAGTACAAAAGTTGATTCTCTCTCTCTCCCTTCTTTCAGTACTCTTGACAGGCTGAACGCTGTTGGGCCCTTTGAGCGTGTATATACTGTAATCTCTCAGTTGCACGAACGTCAATTTATCGAATATTTCAGAATAACGAACTTTTTAAAAATCCCCGGCAGTTTTCTTATAGATTGTATGCAAAAATGTTTCACTTAAACGAATTTCGAAACAGTCAATATTTCAGTTTAACGAACTCGCTCAGAGGACCAAGGCTTCCACTGCACTGCACTGAAGGCAAAGCCGATGCCCGCCTTCACCAAACCGCCGCTCCAGCGGCAATGTAACGTCGCTGGCGCTACAGCGCCCCTGGGGCAAAGCGGCGGTGCGGAAAACTAACGGCAACGAGACATGGCCTCTGAGATCGCCCGCACGAAACGAGCAAGCATGTATACTCGAAGGCCACGAACAAAGTAACATTGGTGGCGCTTACAACGTCGCCAGAGCAAAGCGGCGATCTGTCACACCACAAACCACGTGGTGTGTGTTTTTTTCCGACCGCCTAGTCGTGCTATGGTCGTCGTCTCTTTCTTTCCAGTCTCGTCGGTTCCGCGTGTGCACACAAACGACCCACGTGGTGTGTTTTTCATTGATATGTAAAAATTCCATTTCACACATTTCTAACACTATGGATGCCATGTCTTTTGCTCGATGAATTGCACTTCAAATTTTTGACTTTGAATTCCATGTCTTATGTTGGTCCGTTGAATATTCAGTTTAGCGAACTTTCAGTTAAGTGATTTTCTTGCAGGCTCCACGCAGCTCTCATTTTGTCCTAACTGTACGGGTGTGTCCATCAAGGTGCAGCACGTCACCCTTATGGTCGTCCTCATGCTGATCGTGACGGCCGTGACAATAGTCATTTTGTTGCTGTTTGCACCAGGCTCCAAATCACCACCCTCGCCACCATTCTGCAAGACTGAGGACTGCCTCGTCCATACGTGGCGGCTCTCTAATAGACTAAACCGCCATCTCGATCCATGCCACAACTGTAGCGCCTACGTCTGCTCCGCTTGGTCGCCTTCAAAAGGCTACTTAGAGTACTCTAAGTCGGCCATGGATGACGTAAGGAAGTCGTGGTTCCCGCATTTTTAGAGCCTACTTAGCGAAGGGACGAACACCATTAGTGCGGGCTGCAAACCAATGGCCATGTACGAGTCCTGTATGTGCAATCGATCACAGTACGGCTCGAACTTGGACATCTTCTGGAAGTTCCTCAACGAATGTAGGCTGTCTTGGCCAGAGAAACCCGCGCCAAGTGACACCAGCGCCCTCGACGTACTGATGACGATAGCATTCAAGGGGCAGGTCCCGTTATTCTTCCAAGTGCGCGCTATGCGCTTGTCCCCACCGAATTGGTGTTTCATATTAGAGCCCAGTTCCCTCATACCAATTTTGTACCAGCAGCATCTCACAGTCAAAAGCACCTGCGAATACGCGAAATGCTGGGCCACGTTATTCTACATCCTTAACCGAAACAACAGTTAGTATGGGATCGACACGAAGTTTATCAACACGGCTATGGTTATGGAAGGTGACATCTTCAGAAAACTGCTGAACACTAGGCGCCTTCCAGTAATGGAACCAGCTCTGGCGCGAATCGCTCGAATCAGACTCCTCACTCCGCCGCTGGCCTCCAAGCTGTGGCTACGTGCCTTCAGGCACACCGAGCTTGAGCCTGAAGTGAAGCCCAACGACCAGGTATTCATAGGCGACGTAGAGTTCTTCCGGACTATGGCGACCGTGATGTCCTCGTACAGATAAACCGAGCTGCTGTCCCTGATCGCCTGGTCTTGTGTGCAACTGTTGGCTCCGGCAGCGGCCAGGGCATCACCATATATCGGCCGTACTTCTGCGAGCGATTCGTCGAGGCCGCCTATCGGCTCCTGGTGATTGCGCTCAGCTCCGTGTCAAAGCTCAGCTCCGTCAAAGCAGGCTTCGACAGCTTGGTTTCGGCGGACGCGGCCAACGCAACGCAATGGCTGGACGTTGAGACCCGAAAGCTCGCGGTCGAGAAGGTGCGTTCGACGCGACTAAACCTGTGGCCCCCCGAGCGTTTCCTCGAAAACGACGTGCTCGAGCGCATGTACAGCGATATTCCCAGCACTGAACTTTCGTTTGCCCAGTACTGGGTGAAGACGCTGCGCTGCTAAGGCGCATGACCCGCACGCTGACACCAACGTCTTGAGCTTCGCGGTCAACTACGCACTGCCGTATGTGCTCTATGACGCCTCAAGCGGCGCCGTCAAGGTGTCCGTGGGCGCGATTACTCCGCCCTTGTACTACCCTGGCGGGACCGAGGCCATGTTCTACGGGGGACTGGGCTTTTCCATGGCACTCAATCTGGTCGCGTCCGTAGACAGACAGGGACTGCGGTGGCACCCGAACGGCACATTCGGCCACTTCTTTTTGTCCAGGTAAGCTTACTGTTATTGATGCGGAAATAGGTATTCTGGTATTCCATTTTCTTTATTCGCGTTCGGCCTAAAGAACACCTTGCATATTTAAGGATCGATGCGTGGATTCATTAGTTTGGTTAAAAACCCCATGGCAGCACTGGGACTATGACAGGCACCGTTCTGAAGCGCTTCCGATCGATCTTGGGCTCCTGGGGTTCTTTACTAGGCGCGTATATATACAGGGTCTTTTTTAAAAAAGCCCTCCGTTCTTTAAATTTCACACAGGCAAACAGCGCAGTTGGAACCCCTAATCTGAACTCTGTGAGACTTTAATTACTTCTACGAGAAATCAAGACATCCGATTGAACAATTAACAAAATTACGATAATTACCTTTTATTTATAAATATCGGAACATATCGTAGCCGCCGAGTTCCCAAGGCATGTGCACTTCAATGAATTCTCAGGACTAAGCCAGTTTCTACACATTAATTTTCAAGGTTTCCAATTAAATGCATTGGCGGTCCAGTTACTTCTGTGCTTCAAAAACAGCAATGCCTTAAAAAGTAGGGAGCAACAACAGCTAATTCTTACCGCAAGTTTGACGGTGCATATGCCGGAACCTGTGCCATCCTCAGAATTCCTTTTATGTCTGCATGCCTTGCGTATACATGGTGTCTCAAGTAACTTGAGTCAAGAATTTAAAAATGAAAGGCACGTCGGAAGCGAACTGAACCGACCGCATAGTATTCGGAATAGCCTATAGTAACTCAGATAATTTTCTTGTTTGCCCCATAACTCACTAGCTAATTAAGTTTGACCAGCCAACTTTTTAATTATTGGCGGAGGACCCCAAGTTTGATACCTAAATTTGTGGAGCACCGTCAGAAACTACCGATCGAGCTGTTTCCTTTACGATACGTCTCCCGTAGTCCTTTCTTCCGGGTTGCAAAGAAGGCCCGCGATATATGGAAAAAGCTACGTGACGGAGCGCTTGCGCAGTGGTATTCTGCTGCTCTCAAGCGTGCGTTCCGTGAACAAGGTCGGCTCCCGGCGGATGACGGTGAAAATGCATGCTCTTGGCCGAGCGCTGCCGATGAGAAAAAGGAACACCCTGCCGCTTCCTCGTCGTCAGTCACGATGCAGCTGACGTTGTTCACCGATCGCAGGCTCGAGAGCAGCACAATAGCACTGAGCAAATGCTCCGTCACGTGCTTTTTATTATATTTCACGGGCTTTCTTTGCAACCCGGAGAAAAGGACTACGTGAGACGTATCGTAAAGGAAACAACTCGATCGGCGGTTTCTGAAGACGCTCTACAAATCTGCCTATCATACTTGGGGTCCCCGGCGAATAATTAAAATGTTGGCTAAATTAACGCCCTCGATTTGTGAGTTCTGGGGAAAACAAAAAATTATCTGATTTACTATGGCCTATTGCGAATAGTGTGCATTCGGTTACATCCGCTTCCGACGCGCCTCTCATGTTTAAATTCTTGGCTCAAGTTACGTGGGACACCCTTACACACTCACTAGCCACAATTCATAGATTTAAATGTGTGCCGTAAAGAAATTAATCAACACAATAATTAGCGTAATTAGGGTAATTCTTCAATTAATCTTTTTGATTTCTCGTAGAAATAATGAACCGCCTCATCGTGTGATTTAGGTCAAAGGTTATAATAAAGTCATCTTTACGGGTGTTTTAAATACCGAAGCCAGCATCTGAATATAAGGCATGCCATAGTGGTTTTTAAAGTGCACCCAACGCTGGGTACACGGGTATTCTTGCATTTCGCCCCCATCAATATGCGGTAGGCATGGCTGGGATTTAATCCTGATGCTTAGCAGCGTAACCCTAAAGCTGCGAAGCAACTGCGGCCGGAACTAAGGATTAGAATTGTCCTGTCTGGGAAAGGCAACATTTTAACATTTGGCGCAGCTACAAGAAAAAGCACCTTGTATATGAGGCGTTCTTGTTTGTTTTTGTTTTTTGCACAATATAATTTTTTTTGACCACTCGCGAGAGATAGCAAAATTGTAGTCCTTGAGCTAGATTACTCAAAGCGGCACACTTTACTCGCACAAGAAATCGATGTGCATAATGGTTTAATTGACAGAAAATGAATAAGTAACTTTTAGAATATTTACTTTACTCCACATATTAAAAATTAGGATGTAGTGCAAAGTAGCGAAATTCACAAATTGTAATCGGTGGGTTTACAAGTCATATCCACACTACTAGGAAATGCTGACGATGGCGCCGTAATATACGTCGTGAAACTTGCGAGAAAATGTATTGTTGCGCTTCTATTTTTATTAAAATGACGTTTTATAAATTGAAGCACAAACGCAACTGCGACGCCAATGTATTTTGTCGCCAACTTCGGGAATTAAGTACACAAAACTAGTATCACCTTGAAAATTCAGACCAAGACGGTACGTCTTGCCATTTAACCGGCTACAGATTGAATGGCAAGACGGACCAACTTGGTCTGAATTTTCAGGGTGATACGAGTTTTGAGTACCGGCTACAGTTCGTAAATTTCAGAAAGTGCTGTAAAACCTAAGTATTTAGTGAGAAACCCGATTAGTTAAAGTCTGTTAATTAGTCGATTGTCCCATGCGATTTCTCGTGGAAGGAATGCCCACTTCTTTGAGTAATCCAGCTCAATGACTGCAATTATGCTTTCTCCCCCAGGTGAACTTAAAAAGAATTCTGCATAATCTAAAGAAAAACATACCGAATATAAATTTGCGAGAGCGTTTTTGCATTTGGTCTACATCAAGATGCCGCAGCCGTGCCCGATAATCATACACGTGACCTCCTCCTCAGCAGCAGAACGCCCTATAACCCCTGCAACACATGCCATTAACGCCAAATTATTTTTTTTTCTGCGATCATGTATCGTTTCAATATCTTCAATCATCTACAGCTCTTCCGCGAAGGCCTTCGAGGAGAGAGACGGCTGCCTAGAGGCGCTAGACGGGCACGCCGCCAGTGGCGGAGACAACACCCAGAGCATAACCGGCGCGAGGGCCAGCATCTTTCCCGAGATCCCCGCTCTCGAGGCTGCCTACGCGGCTTACCGCAGCGCAGTCAGCAACAAGGGAGACGAAGCTCTTCAGGGAATTGCGGGGGCTTCTCGGGAGACCAAGTGTTCTTCATGACGCTATGCTACATGACTTGCACGCGACCCGATGCCGTGGGTCCGCACACACTGGACTGCAACAAGGCGGTGCGCAGTTCGGAGGCCTTCGCCCGGGCATTTCATTGCCCGCCCGATTCCCAGATGAACCCCAAGATGAAGTGCAAATTCTTCGGGTGAGACTCGGGCACTTCCCAAGGACTGCGAGACGACGTTCACGTGGAGTCGAACGACACACCTTCATGTGGCGTGTACACATACAGTTCTCTGCGCAACGTCGAAAGCGATGTCGTCCCCAGCCATGCACTACATACGCACTGTTTTATTCCGTGTCTGTAGCGACGTTAAAAAGCGCGTGCTCTATCTCTCTCTCTCTGATTATTTAACAGTAAATACCTATGATAAATTTGTTGTAAGGCTTCATTGCGCTCTAAATTCAGTGTGAAGATCTTAATGAATTAAAGTTAGACAAGACGGGTGCCACTTGACCGCAGCTTTAATTTTCTATTTGAAAGTCGCGAGATGGAACGCTGACGCACTTTTTGAATACTTAAGATATGTATAACGCGATGTGGTTGTAATTTCTCGCTATTTATAACGGTGCCACCTCCTTTACCCTTCTTCGCCTTTCTTTTTCTTTGTTGAAACTAACTGCTCTATTCTCTTCATTTTTACTGTACAATAAAAATCGCTGATGAGACGGCTTCTCATTTGGCGTAAATTAAGTAATGAAGCACATGTTGCTGCTTCACAGCTAAAGCTTTCAGAAAACTGTATACCAGCCCATGCAGAAACGAACTTCGCGGTGAAAGCGTTCACAAAGGAAAGGAATAGGTGTAGAAAGCGCTCTGTGCTAATTATACTCTTTGCTTAGTTATTCTATTGCTCTTTCGTAGAACAAAGCCCTCCCTGCAAGTGACTGCCACTTGTGCATTTTGCAGAGCTTCCTTTCGAGAGTTAAGAAATTTACCTCACTGATTTATCGTTGATGTGGGATGACCTACCAAGTTAACACGGGCCCGCCGAATAGAAACTATGTTTGACAATGGGTATGACTTGCTGTTGAATTAAAGCCACGTAATGACTCGGAATTTCCCTGCGCTAAACTTGAGGCCTAGGTTTGTCGCTGCATTGCCACAGACATACGAAAGTGCCTGTAAGTACCTCGTGCGGCTGTGTCACGACGCAAGTGCCCCCACCGAAAACTATCGCGAGTGGGCAACATCCTCTACAGGATCTGAACGCCTTCTCGCTGTACCCTCTCCTCTTGAGCTACGCCACGCAAAAGACACCCACATTGAAGTTCCGTGCAGCGTGCTACGAAGCTACGAGCGACGCAGCTGTGTAGAAAATGAGACGCGGAAGACCGAGTGGGCGACGACGGCGATAACAATTCGATTAGTTCCGGGAACCCTGCTGCTCCTTGGATAGCTTCGGGGTTAAAAAAAGTCCTGGCACGCTGCGACATGCTTCCGAGCGCATTTTTTATTTTATTGACGTGAACCGTGCATGTATTCTCGGCGCTTCTGGTGTATTTACGGTTGTGTGTCCGGCAAGCCTTCATTGCAGTGGAATGTAGATTAAGTTCATGCCAGGATATACCTAATAAGTATTGCGTGCCCAATCGCTGGAGCAATCGCAATTTGGGGCCGTAATATATGCGTTCATGTTTCCGCAAGATCAATGACAGAATATTGGGTGCCGATGCTAAGGCAAAGAAGAGAAAGGCTGGTATGCAGTGGAATAAAGCAGCTGTTTCATAGTATATACTTGCACAAAAGTATTGTATCTACATTGCTAAACTCATTTGAGGTGTTGTAAATATGTGGATCTAGACTGGAATAAAACTTGTGTCCCGAATGCGGAGAAGGGCACACCAGTGAAGTTGTCATGAGATATGTGTTGTGGTGCAGAGCTAACATTCTGTCGAAGAACTTTTGTGGTCACATGAACTGCAAACTCTTTGATGCTGACGATAAATTAAGGCAAGGAAGCTACTCTGGAGAAGAGGGCAGCACTAAGACTTTTCAATATAAGCCATGCTGCCTGTCATGATTTACGCAAAATTCGTTCTCAATCCTAAAATTGAATCATTTAACTTTTTGAGGACAGGCTTTTCAATAATACAAAGCGTAAATAGCTTTGCATAAATAAAATAATCTTGGAACACCCTCTGTTCTCTAGGGACTATCTGCTCAACTATGCCTGAAGAAACAGTAACTTCGCTCTGGTTAACGTTGCCCATAAGGGCGCGATCTCTTCATTCAACCCGTATCCTTGTGTACGCCGCCGGTCTCTTCTCCGTGATGTCACACGCCGAGCGCTCAGGCCTTCTTTTGTCTAGATGGCGTTGGAGTGGGGCGCTACGCCGACAAACTACGCCGTGGAAAGTAGGAGGCGCATAGGAACCAGAAGGAACGACAGAATATTTGTTTGCACACGCAATGGCGCCGGCGCATACGTCCATGCCGAGACACTTGTCTGTTGATGGTGTTCATTGAATACCATAAAACCTGACTTTCACCGCTAAATCTTAATCCTAAATTTTCACATTCTTGTCCAGAGATTGCAGCCACACGTTGCATATCACTTTGCTTGTTAGCAAGCAATACTATGTCGTCCGCATGAAACAAACATGGATGCTGCTGCTCTACTGTGATGCCGGCCTGCTTGTGTGAGAGACTAAACCCGATATCACTTCCTTCTAGCGCCCGTTCTATCAATATCATGTACACCATGAACAGCGGCGCGAATACTGGACACCCCTGTCTGTCTTTTGGTGATATTAATTTTCCCTTCGCTCCTTACCCCCTTCCCCTTCAACGCAAACGGTATTTGACCGCCCAACAATCCGCGCCATATGCCGAGAGAGACATAACCTACGATAGAAAAAATCGTCGGCATGGCAGCCACGTTCAGACACCTTATCTGATCTTTCACCGTGGTACCAGTCGGATTTCGGCCTTTCCGCTGACTTCATTTGTCGGACATGTGGCCTCGAGGAGGAATACTTGGAACACCTAGCCCTCCAGTGTGCCGGTTTGTCCCCAGGACACACCGACGGCACCGCACTTCCGCCAGCACTTGTATTTCGGAGCGAGAACAGGGTGCGGGAACCGGTTGCGATGGTGTATAACGCAATGCGCGTAACGAAGACTTGGCAACGGCACAGAATGGCCAACTCTGAGGGGAACAGATCAAATTCAGTGTCTAAACGTCAATGTCTGTGCACCAGGTCGGGCTGTGTTTATAAAGGAACGGTGTCGGTACTCCTCCCATCTTACATTTTCCCGCTTTTTTATCGCCATGTATTTAGAGCTGTCTGCCCGTTACAAAGCAATCAGCCACAAATAATTTTATTCATAATCACTGCTAGCAGATAGAACTACTATCACTGTGGAAACAAAAAACTCAGTGTTCTTCCACTCTATGAAGAAGGATGACCAGCGCAGCTGTGTATGTGGGCCCCTTAATGGCGAACTGCATCTCCGCCACGGGTCAGGCCGGTGCTGCACTATCTTCGGGATCGGCCCACGTATCAGGAGTTTTTTGCTTACGACACGAAAATTTCCTTGGAATGTAGAGGTATACAGCTTCGCTGTAGTAAGACAACGGAGATTCACAATAGGAAGTATAAGAAATGAGAAGCAAAAATCTGCACAACACAAACGCAGTGCCTTGCTCTTTGAGGCTCGAGCTGGTTGCCTAAGGATAAAAACATACTGTAGCAAATATTCGCAAGAAGATGAGACATCTGCCTGCTGCAGCGGCAGCATAGACACGAAAAATTCCGAAGACCACTAAGCATATCCTAAGTGAATCTGAAGAAATTCACCCAGTAACACCCGTAGGTAATGAACCCCTTCCAGAAGCGCTTGGACTTAAAGTGTACGAAAGTAACAACCCGTCAGTAATCGAGATAAGTGTGATACGTGTACATAATTGGTGAAGAAAAGGAGGAAAGAGATTGATACGACCGGATCCGCTTGCGAGCTATTCGACTCTGTGAAGGTGGATTACCAGAGAAGCTGTTTAGCACAAGACACAGTGGTGACACAGAATTTTGAACAAAGGTATGAACTCATTTACTCTGATTTTTTTGTAAGCATTGGCGTGGACGACGAAAACGCCGTCCAGAGTAGCTGCAGGAAACTAGACACACGTGACGTTTCAACGTGACCGCCACTACGGGACAGCGGAAGGAAAGTAGATACGCAAGCGCTTGGAACGGCTACAAAGAGAGGACGGTTTGAATGTAGACATGGCCAACGCGTGTCAAATTGTAGTATCTGTTCTTACCAGCTTAATATCTGATACGGGTTATATTGGGACCCAGGAGATTAAGCTCATTGTTGCAACTTGGCGGAATGCTTGAAGCTTGCTTCACTTCCTCCGCGGGTCGGTCAGTTATTGCGCAACCTCCGGGATCGGCCCACGTCTTTTGCCAATGCTGAACAAAAATGCACGGAAGCTTAGCCACAAACAGCTTCGCTGCAAAATGCTACAGTGTAAAACATGTGCAGCATACCTGAATAATTCAAGCAGGCAAGGTGGATATTTGTCATTGCTCCGCTTCAAAGGGAAAGCCAATAAACCATTATCATCATCATTATCACTGGGATTTGAAACAGTTATAGATGCATCAACTTACTACTGCAGCAGCCTTTTCTGTTCAGAAGTGGCTGAGAAGGTAAATATATTGACACGTATACTTATCTTTATCGGGCGACCCCGTTTCGCCGCCTAACAAATGTTATCGCACAGCGCGGGAGGCGCCTGCATGTATCCGAAGTTTCTGGAAAGTTATCGACGCTTCTATTCACTGTCGTCGCCGAACCATATGTTATCTGATTTCATCGCCTGACGCGAATGGTGTAGAACATAGAGTTTCTAAATAAGTATCCTAGAGGGACATGTGGCGCTAGTGTCTACGGGGGTTCTCAGGAGCGTTGCCTCAACCTACATGGGAATGATGGGAAGCACAGGCTTCGGATTGACTTTGGTCTTTAGACTAGTGGCGTTTGCTTGTGGCGCAGCAAACAAAGCTATACTCAAATGTTATCGCGTAAAATTTAATTCTATTTCTGCAGTATGTTATATAATGTACAACACGCTACATAAGCTTCTTATGACTTTGAGATGGACGCATGGTTTGCTATGGTTTGTCACCAGGACACACCAGGGTATGCATACTTGCGCGATTCTGTTCCCGATTTAACGCCAAAGAATAATTATTTATTCATTTTTGCAACAGCAAAAGAATCGTGCATGTACTAATATAAAAATACTTATCAAGTATTTCTGGAAATAAAAATGTATTGTGACAAAGCGTTGGGCCCTTGAGCGGAATGCTACAAGTGTCGTCTTCTACGACGCCTGCTCGCTGCAAACGCGAGACTTTTCTCGCAGACGACAGGCACTTGCGAACTCTCTCACTCTTTCGAAAGGCTGAGTCGGCTGTCACGATTGCTGAACGTCTTGAAGTACTTCTAAGCACATCTGATGCAGTGCTAGCTAGGACGCTAATGGGCTCCTACGAGTATTTCGTTATCATATTTTGCGTGCGTCCATCAAGCTTTTTCTTGCGACCTCAAAGCGGACGTTGGGAGCGCCAAAAATCTGCCGAAGCTGGTGTTTGAATGCCGCCCAGTCAGGCCAGGTGCTCTGTGGTTGAGAAACCAAGTCCTGGCAACGTCAGTGAGGTAGACTGCGACGTTGCGAACCTTGTGCATGTCATCCCACCGCTTAGACTCACTCACGAGGTCATAATTGTCCAGCCAGTCATCAACGTCGTCACTACGAAGGCCAGCGAACATGGTGGGATCGCGCTGCGGCGTGCTGACGGTCCACGAAGGAATAACCGGTGGGGCAGAGACGGTGACGCCGGAGGCTCCTGGAGGATCTTCTTGGAAGAAGATCCTCCTCGTAGAGCAAGCGGCGGCCTGAACGAAGCTCGAAGGAAACTCGAAGGCGTAGAGGACCAACGAATCGAAAGCAGCCTCCACCACTCGCGAGACAGCTGCTAAGCCTCAGCGGTTTATTGCGCAGGTCGCGCGCTTGAGACGATGACGCCGGCCATGATGATGAATATATACAGATGAAGAAGATGAAGGGGTAATATAATGCTCACAATATTGACGTAACGCTTCCGAAGCGTTATGGAGTGGATTTGCACTTACCCATTCTGCGACACTAGACTACAGCCATGAAGCAGCAACCTTTCCTACCACAAATTTGTGTTCTCAAAGTCCTTAAACACGCATTTCAATTAACACATAAACGAGCAATGCATAATGAAGCTCTCAATAAAATTGGATTGTCAAGCCACGAGAAGCTTGTATATGTCTTGTATCAGTAGTGCCTTCTTTGTCCTATTCTGAAGTTTCATAAAGCGCGTAACGCTATTGTGCCAACCTAACACACTTAACTAACCAAGGTCCAAACGTTCAAAACATGTTCTTTCAACGTTTACGATGCCACCGCTTTCTCGTCAGGGCTTTGACGCCACACCGCGACACAAGCATCGTGTCAGTCGCTGGCCCAGCGCGCTTACGCCACTCCGAGCAACATAACAAAGGCAGAGAGCTTTGCGTTGCACTGTCCCACTGCAGGTTACAGCAATTGCGCTTGGAGCGAAATCAAAACTGCCAAAAAATACTTGTAGACTAGTTCGCCAGTCAATAGAATGCCAATCCGAAGCCTGTACTTCCCATCATTCCCATGATGGTTGAACGATCGCCGCGCCAAATTTGCCTCTAGGTATACTAATATGTAACTCTATGGTGTAGAACTTTGTGGACGGAACGCGGGTCCCAGCGATTAGTCTGCAACATTCGACGCTTGAAGCATAAAAGCCGACGCGCTTCACCCGTTGATCAGATTTTCGCCGATCGCCGACCGTGTTCGCCGCTATCTTTGTGCTATAAGTGCAGCCTGTATTTGCGGGCACAGGTTCGCCCAATAAAAGTTACTTTTGTCCTTCACAGTATTGCTACTGCATGTGTTCTTCAACGTCACCACCACATCTGGTGGAGGTGCTTTGCGTTTATGTACCGGACGCCCCCACAAAGCCGTGACTCAAGCCCTCACGCGGAAGACACCAACGTCGCCAAGAACCAGCGAGGTAGCCGCAGGCTGCAAGGACTGCCCCCGGAGCACGGACTTTTGCCTGAGACGACTAGGAAGATCGCCACCAAGTCCACCCCAATGGCAGCCCCAGCGTCCGCCGTCGTGCTGCAGCAGCCCAGGGAGCCTCCGACGTTCCGCGGTTCAACTTTCGATGACCTGGAAAGCTGGCTTGAGACGTATGAGAGAGTCGTTGCGTTTAACAACTGGAACAGCGACGACACACTGCGACATGTCTTCTTCGCATTGGGAGACGCGACCAGGACGTGGCTCGAGAACCGAGAAGCCACCTTAACGACCTGGGAACTGTTCCGAAGCGGCTTCCTGCAGACATTCGCAAGCGTCGTGCGCCGAGAACGAGCCCAAGCGATATTAGAAACCCGGGCGTAGCTACCTAATGAGAGCTTCACGGAGGAAATGAGCCGTCTGTTCCGTCACGCCGACCCTGGAATGCCCGACGAGAAGAAAGTTCGCCTAATCATGCATGGGGTGAAGGAGGAACTTTTTGCCGGAATCGTACGAAGCCCACCAAAGACCATCGACGAGTTTCTTCGCGAGGCCACCAGCATCGACAAGACACTCGAGATGCGAAACCGGCAATTCGACCGCCGAACGAACTCGACAAACTACGCCGGAGTTCAGTCACTGGCCACCGAAGACCTACGTGAGGTTATCCGAGCAGTCGTGCGGCAGGAGCTGCAGAAGCTGTTCCCATCATCACAGCCTCAAGTGGCTTCGATTGCCGACGCCCTACGTGGCAGCTCCAACAACAACTCGGAGTAGCCCCTGAATCGCCGCAGCCTCAGCCGCAAGCGATTACCTACGCCGCCGTCGCCCGCCGTCAGGGTCCCCCTCCACGACCGCGCCAGGGCCCCTAACGCCTCAATTCCGTCGACCACCACCGCCGCCGCCCATCGCCCAGCACAGTTACCCGAGGAAGACTGACATTAGGCGCGCTCCTGACCACCGCCCGCTCTGCTACAACTGCGGTGAAGCGGCCCACGTCTACCGACGATGCCCATACCGGGAGATGGGACTGTGAGGTTTCGCCGCGAACGCTCCGCGCCCGAAGCAAGGTGAACGCCCTCGCGATATCACCGACTACCTCGCCGCTACTCAGTGGAGCTCTCGACGAACGTCGCGTTCGCCATCACCAGGCCGCTACCTGTCGCCGCAGCGACGACCATACACTGGCCCAGCCCGGGGCCGGCCAGTGAGCCCGGAAAACTAAAAGCAGCAACCGATGGAGGAGCGGTTGCTGTTCGTCGAACAGACGAAGATCCTCCGCCGCCGACGAAGATACCGAAGAAACTACGTCGACGACATAAGCACACGCCGCCGTCCCGACGAAGTCTGGAACCAAAGCATACGATGACGAAAGACGACCTGACGACACGACATTCCAGCTTCAGTTCAACACGACGCAGCCGTGATCCGACGCCGAGACCTAACTGCAACACCAGACAAAGAACCACCGACCTCGACGTGCTTCTCGACGGCCACGCAGTTACCGCCTTAGTGGACACAGTGGCCGATTACTCCGTAATGAGTGGACACATCGCCGCCCAGTTGAAGAAAGTTAAGACCGCATGGGAAGGCCCTCAAATTCTGACCGCTGGAGGGCACCTCATCACGCCGACTGGAATCTGCATGGCAAGAATTACCGTTCATGACCGGATTTACCCTGCCACCTTCATTATCCTCCAACAGTGTTCTCGAGACGTCATTCTCGGCATGGACTTCCTGAACCAACACGGCGCAATCATGAACCTGAAGTCAAAATCGACAACGCTGTCGGAAGGTCAAGCGATACAGCCGGAGAGCTCTCGTAGTCACCACGCCTTGAGTGTGCTCGAAGATCAAGTGCGCATCCCGCCTCGCTCGAGCATTGTTATTTCGGTCGGCACAGAAATACCCACTGACGTAGAAGGCGTCATCGAAGGCGACCAACGTCTACTGCTCGACCGTGAAATTTGGGTCGCTAGAGGAATCACTCGACTTCACGGAGGAAACACGAAATTGTTGCTGACAAACTTCAGCCAGGAGTTCAAGCACATCAACAAGGGTACGACGATCGCATACATCGAGAAAATTCTGGAAACCAGCAATGCGTTCGTCCTCTCGGATTCTGCCGCATGTACCCCGACGGCCTTAGTTCCCGAACCAGACTTCGACATAAATCCAAGTCTCACCATGATTAGACAACAACAGCTGAGAAGCTTACTTCGACGATAAAAAGAGTGCTTTTCGACGTCATCAAGGATTCGACAAACGCCAGTCGCAAAGCATCGCATAATAACCGAAGAGTGTACTGGACCACTCCACCAGAGCCCATATCGGGTTTCTACACAAGAACGTGAGACTGTAAGGGCCCGTACATGGTCGCTCCGCACGTCCGTTCCGCCCTCGTCCGGTCGCGTGCGGAAGCCTCTCTACTGGTGAGCGAGGAGCGGACGCAAGTTTCCCGTCCGGCCGCCTGCTTGTCTCTCATTGGCTGGTCCGAGGCGGATAGTTCAGCTGTCGTCACAGCAAACATGGCGCGTGCTCGAAGCGAGGCGAAGCGGGGACGTAAGGCCTAAGCTACAGCCGCGTCAGAAACAGTCTATTTTTTTTTCTCCTTTTTGTGATTTTTACTAGATATGTGGCACCCACGGAGATAGTCATCGGAAGAAGCAAGCCGGTGTACCCTTCCAGACCTCATCAGTGCGTGCGATCGCCAACAGAAACAGACGGAGCGCAGGAAGTGTGTGTTGTGTTTACGAGAGCGTCGGAAGAAATATTCGAAGCCGTCGACTTCGTGATTTCTTGTGCCATGCTTCGCGTGTGCGTCGTAGACGAGAACTCCATCACATACACGTGCATTCTGAGCAGCACACACGTTCAAGGCGTGGCGAAATAGGTAGCGTCCGATTAGCGCACCCAGCGAACACGATTGGTTTCTGTTCTGCGTATGCGGATCGTTGCCGCGAAGTGGTGAACGCCAGCCCTCGCAGCTTTCAGACGTAATGATACGATCACTAGCGATAAGTTCTTATTGCCTCGTTATCGCTGCCATCCAACGTGTGAGTCGTTTTTCCGGCTGCGATGCGCCGTGGTGACCGCGACGTTCGAGCTGTGCTCTTGCTGTTATGAAGTGCGTTTGCAAGCTACAAATCGTGATATATATGTGCGATGTGTCGCAGCGTTACTGGGTGTAGAAGTGGACGTACTACGCGATGTTCGTGGGCTGAGAAGTAAACTGAGCATAAGTGTTGCCGATTGCGTTTTCTTATGTAGTACCCCGATAGAGAAGCCCTGTCACACCGGCCTTTTCTGCTTCGTACATCTATCGTTTGTGTCAAAAGTTGTTACTGCACGGTTCAAGAAGCTTCTATCGGTGGGGGGGGGGGGCGGAGGGAACTAGGGAACATCATAATAATTGCATACGTCAAGACGTTCAGCGCTGTCATGAAATGTGGACGCGCCCGAGAGCACTAATGTCATGAATGTAAATTTCTGGCAGCCTTGATCTTCATAATGTGGACATTAGTGTGAAGAGCAACAGCTGTGATATGGATTTTAAGATTACGTCAAACAAATAGCCTTACATTTGGGGGATGCAAGTGTATTGCATAAGCTAGAACCTAAACTGTCTGGTTTTTGCTGGTGCCCGAGCATACAATCTGTTTGTGCAGACACCAGTGACATGGCAGCAGGCCTTATTGTGGATGAAAACCGCATGCTTGATTTTGGGCCTTACCAGTCTGCCTTTACTGATAGAAGGTCATATGCATGTAAAAAGGAACAACACTGACCAGTAAAGCTTGGCCATATGATTTTCATATCGGTATGGGTCTCAGAAGAAATATTTAAAGTCCCCTGCAAAATGTACGATCATCCTTGCTAAAAAATCGTTGGCCCTTACACTCCGTTAAGATGGATGATAAGTGAAGCTTGTCCATTTGTATAATAACCGTCTCCTTTGCCATTTACTTTATGTTTTTTTATGTTTTCTTGAATGTGCCTCTGTGATTAACAACATGTGCATTCTGTGGATACTGGTGACATCAATGAAGTCAAGTTATCAGTGAAACACGTTTATTGATCATCAGAAACTTCACTGCTCAATATTTTACAAGTGAGCAGAGTAGCCTTATGATTGCTGTGGTATACTGCAAGAGGTTCGGTCATCTCGATATCGCACATGTCATTTGCATATGTAAAATTACACACATCCATATTATAGTAGTGGGTACGTTCACGTGAGTGCAACACCGCAGCGAAAAGCACTCAAACGTGAATGTAATCGGCCACTGTCTTTGTTTGTTGACAGTGACGCACATGTTTATTGAACATCGGAAACTTCACCAGTCAATTTTTGGCAAGTCAGCCGAGTGACCTTGTGATCGCTGCGGTATACTGCCAGAGGTTCGGTCATCTTGATGTAATACATGTCATTTGCATTTGTCAAATTATACACATCCATCTTATAGTAGCAGGTACGTTCACCTGTGTGCAACACCGCAGTGAGAAGCATTCAAATGTGAATGTAGTCAGCCACTGTCCTCGCTTTGCTGGCAGTGAAGCACATATTTAAGAACGGAAACTTCACGAGTAAATTTTTGGCAAGCGAGCAGAGTAGCCTTGTGCTCGCTGCAGTATACTGCAAGAGGTTCGGTCATCACGATGTCAAACATGTCATTTGCATATGTCAAATTATACACGTATGTCTTATAGTGGGTACGTCTGTACTCCTTGCTTACGTAATGCCTCTATGACTACTGGTATCTCTACTGATTAAAATGCCTATGAAAGTCATATAGACAGGCTCATTGTACTCTGCAGATTTCTCAATAACCTCATTAATGACATGGATGGGATCCATTGTAGAGTATCCCTTCCTGAAGCCAGCCTGCTCCCTTAGTTGACTAAAGTCCAGTGTCGCCCTTACTCTATTGGAGATTGTTTGGCAAATATTTTATATAATACTGGGAGTAAGCTAATGGGCCTATATTTTTTCAATTCTTTAACGTTTCCCTTTTTGTGGATTAGCAAAATGTTTGCACTCTTGCAGTCGACAGACACTTCGTATAAAGGGCCGCCAGTTTTCCAAGCACTATGTCTCCTCCATCTTTGATTAAATCGACTGTTATTCCATCTTCTGCCGCTCTTCCTCGTTTCATGTCTTGCAAGGCCTTTCTGACCTCATCACTAGTTACAGGAGGAGTTTCTCTATCCTGTTCATTACTGTTTCTAATGGAGGTATCCCGGCTCCTCTGGGCACTGTACAGGTCAGTATAGAATTATTCCGCTGCTTTTACTATACCTTTGAGATTGCAGATGATATTACCCTGCTTATCTTTCAGTGCATAGATCTTGGTTTGTCCTGTGCCAAGTTTCCTTGTCACTGATTTTAGGCTGGGTCCGTTTTTTACAGCTTCAGTCTTTCTCACGTTATAATTTCGAATGTCCCTGATTTTCACCTTGTTGATCAGTTTTGACAGTTCCGTGAAGTCTATCTTATCTCTTGAGTTAGGCACTTTCATTCTTTGTTGTTCCTTTGTTAGGTCCTTTGTTACTTGGGACAGCTTGCCTACTGGTTGCCTTGGTGCCTTGCCTCCCACTTCAATTGCTGCCTCTAAAGCCAGCCTAGTTACGGTTTCATTCATTACCTCTATGTCATCATCACCTCTCTGTTCTAAGGCTGCACATTTGTTTGCAAGTACCGGCCAGAATTTGTCTGCCTCTAGGTAGACTTGTTTCTTCTAGACCAATTTTACTCTTTCACTGTTCAAGCTGAGGTGAATCCTAGCCCTCAGTAACCTATGAAACATGAGCACAAAATGTTGATGCTCAGTCCAAGGACACCATGTGAGAGCTTGACTAGATGAATGGTAACCACTGGCACACTTTCTTGCATAATGTGGACCCAAGCTTGCTGTTTCTTTCTGCTACAATGATCATCCATGCAATTGTGCCTGGACACAACAAGGCATGTCTGAAACATGCATCAATGCAAAGCCAGCCAACCAAGATATCCTGTTTTCACATATTTATAATGCTCCCCGAATGTTATTTTGTCAGTGCCCATAGTCCCTGTGTAATACTTTGCCACATGAAAGAAGAACTTCATAGGCATCAGCTGTTATGCATATTGCAAGACATGTAGTCCTGCCTATCATGAGCACACGGATTACTAATCTTAAGAAACATAGACAAATTGCATGGTTTGGCAAAGAGTGGCTTGACATTCTAAATGTTATGCAAATATGGCACCACAGTTCTTTTCTGGTGATTAGGGAAGGCTCTTACGTCATTACATGATTTCAAGTTCAACCCTTTGTAACCCAGTGGCAGCATATGTTGCCCTGTGTTACTGTACCACAGCTCATGTATATACTCAGAGCTATGTTTTACTAATAGTAACATGCATGCTATATCAGCATTTTGCTGGACCCCACCTAGATGGCACAACCTACAGAGGGGACGTGAATAGATTTTTCTCACGCAATGTCACAGTGCCCCGCGGGCATGCTGTACACTACAGTGAAAGAGGTTACATCGAGCGAGCAGGCTTGCCTGGTCACTCGCCGCTTATGTACAGCATTGGTGCTGTATGAAATGAAAACAAGGCACTGCTTCTTTTTTGACATACCTCACAACATAATGACGCATGGCCACAAAAATCTACATTTGCTTAATTGATTAACTCGGAACTGCACACCTTCTCTGAGTACTTCCTGGCTCAGTATTCATCACGCTCAGTTGAACTAAACTGGCTGTCATTCAAAACCACCTTGTCTCACCTTGTTGATAAGTATGTGCCAATCATCACCATCCGACATCATAAAAATTCATCTTGGTTCACACATCTTCTTCATCGTCTTAATAATAAGAAAAAAACGTTTGTACCGCCAAGCAATGACCACACGTCTCCTGTCATCATGGAACAAGTACAAGAATTGCGATAAAGAGTATCAGTCCCTGCTTAGAACAACTCATCGTAATTTCTTCAGTCACGACCTGTCTACTATGTTAACCAATAATTCTCATAGATTCTGGCGCATTATCAATCCGAGTTCCTATCCTGATATAGGACTAATTAATGCAGCCGGACAACCAGTCACTGAAACTGAGTGTTCGCAGGTTCTGAACGATGCATTTTCATCAGTGTTCACCAATGAAGATATAACTTCTTCGCCTATATTAGAGTCATTGCCTAACATTTTCATGCCAGAAATTGTCATCAGTGAATCTGGTATTCTTGCCCTGTTGAATAACCTCAGAACTACTACTAGCTCTGATCACCTTGGTTTCAATAATAAGGTTTTTAAAAATGCTTCTTTAAAGATTTTTCAAGTGTTATCAGCCCTGTTTTCACAATCATTATCAGCTGGCATTATTCCTCATGACTGGCGAATAGCTAAAGTAATCATCATCATCATCAGCCTAGTTACGCCCACTGCAGGGCAAAGGCCTCTCCCATACTTCTCCAACTACCCCGGTCATGTACTAATTGTGGCCATGTTGTCCCTGCAAACGACTTAATGTCATCCGCCCACCTAACTTTCTGCCGCCCCCTGCTACGCATCCCTTCCCTTGGAATCCAGTCCGTAACCCTTAGTGACCATCGGTTATCTTCCTTCCTCATTACATGTCCGGCCCATGCCCATTTCTTTTTCTTGATTTCAACTAAGATGTCGTTTACCCGCGTTTGTTGCCTCACCCAATCTGCTCTTTTCTTATCCCTTAACGTCACACCCATCATTCTTCTTTCCATAGCTCGTTGCGTCGTCCTCAATTTCAGCAGAACCCTTTTCGTAAGCCTCCAGGTTTCTGCCCCATATGTGAGTACTGGTAACACACAGCTGTTATACACTTTCCTTTTGAGGGATAGTGGCAACCTGCTGTTCATGATTTGAGAATGCCTGCCAAACGCACCCCAGCCCATTCTTATTCTTCTGATTATTTCAGTCTCATGATCCGGATCCGTGGTCACTACCTGCCCTAAGTAGATGTATTCCCTTACCCCTTCCAGTGCTTCGCTACCTATCGTAAACTGCTGTTCTCTTCCGAGCCTGTTAAACAATACTTTAGTTTTCTGCAGATTAATTTTCAGACCCACCCTTCTGCTTTGCCTCTCCAGGTCAGTGAGCATGCATTGCAATTGGTCTCCTGAGTTACTAAGCAAGGCAATATCATCAGCGAATCGCAAGTTGCTAAGGTATTCTCCATCAACTTTTATCCCCAATTCTTCCCACTCCAGGCCTCTGAATACCTCCTGTAAACATGCTGTGAATAGCATTGGAGATATCGTATCTCCCTGTCTGACGCCTTTCTTTATAGGGATTTTGTTGCTTTCTTTGTGGAGGACTGCGGTGGCTGTGGAGCCGCTATAGATATCTTCCAGTATCTTTACATATGGCTCATCTACACCCTGATTCCGTAATGCCTCCATGACTGCTGAGGTTTCGACTGAATCAAACGCTTTCTCGTAATCAATGAAAGCTATATATAAGGGTTGGTTATATTCTGCACATTTCTCTATCACTTGATTGACAGTGTGAATATGGTCTATTGTTGAGTAGCCTTTACGGAATCCGGCCTGGTCCTTTGGTTGACAGAAGTCTAAGGTGTTCCTGATTCTATTTGCGATTACCTTAGTAAATACTTTGTAGGCAACGGACAGTAAGCTGATCGGTCTATAATTTTTCAAGTCTTTGGCGTCCCCTTTCTTATGGATTAGGATTATGTTAGCGTTCTTCCAAGATTCCGGTACGCTCGAGATTATGAGGCATTGCGTATACAGGGTGGCCAGTTTCTCTAGAACAATCTGACCACCATCCTTCAACAAATCTGCTGTTACCTGATCCTCCCCAGCTGCCTTCCCCCTTCGCATACCTCCAAAGGATTTCTTTACTTCTTCCGGCGTTACCTGTGGGATTTCGAATTCCTCTAGACTATTCTCTCTTCCATTATCGTCGTGGGTGCCACTGGTACTGTATAGATCTCTATAGAACTCCTCAGCCACTTGAACTATCTCATCCATATTAGTAACGATATTGCCGGCTTTGTCTCTTAACGCACACATCTGATTCTTGCCTATTCCTAGTTTCTTCACTGTTTTTAGGCTTCCTCCGTTCCTGAGAGCCTGTTCAATTCTATCCATATTATAGTTCCTGATGTCCGCTGTCTTACGCTTGTTGATTAACTTAGAAAGTTCTGCCAGTTCTATTCTAGCTGTAGGGTTAGAGGCTTTCATACATTGGCGTTCCTTGATCAGATCTTTCGTCTCCTGCGATAGCTTACTGGTTTCCTGTCTAACGGCGTTACCACCGACTTCTATTGCGCACTCCTTAATGGTGCCCATGAGATAGTCGTTCATTGCTTCAACACTAAGGTCCTCTTCCTGAGTTAAAGCCGAGTACCTGTTCTGTAGCTTGATCCGGAATTCCTCTAGTTTCCCTCTTACCGCTAACTCATTGATTGGCTTCTTGTGTACCAGTTTCTTCCGTTCCCTCAAGTCTAGGCTAATTCGAGTTCTTACCATCCTGTGGTCACTGCAGCGTACCTTGCCGAGCACGTCTACATCTTGTATGATGCCAGGGTTCGCGCAGAGTATGAAGTCGATTTCATTTCTAGTCTCACCATTCGGGCTCCTCCACGTCCACTTTCGACTAACCCGCTTGCGGAAAAAGGTGTTCATTATCCGCATATTATTCTGTTCTGCAAACTCTACTAATAATTCTCCTCTGCTATTCCTAGAGCCTATGCCATATTCCCCCACTGACTTGTCTCCAGCCTGCTTCTTGCCTACCCTGGCATTGAAGTCGCCCATCAGTATAGTGTATTTTGTTTTGACTTTACCCATCGCCGATTCCACGTCTTCATAAAAGCTTTCAACTTCCTGGTCATCATGACTGCATGTAGGGGCATAGACTTGTACCACCTTCAATTTGTACCTCTCATTAAGTTTCACAACAAGACCTGCCACCCTCTCGTTAATGCTATAGAATTCCTGTATGTTACCAGCTATTTCCTTATTAATCAGGAATTCGACTCCTAGTTCTCGTCTCTCCGCTAAGCCCCGGTAACACAGTACATGCCCGCTTTTTAGCACTGTATATGCTTCTTTTGTCCTCCTAACCTCACTGAGCCCTATTATATCCCATTTACTACCCTCTAATTCCTCCAATAACACTGCTAGACTCGCCTCACTAGATAGCGTTCTAACGTTAAACGTTGCCAGGTTCAGATTCCAATGGCGGCCTGTCCGGAGCCAGGTATTCTTAGCTAAAGTAATACCAATATTTAAATTGGGTGATCGCTCTGTCCCGCTTAACTATAATCCTATCTCATTAACTAGCAACATATGTAAACTTCTCGAGCACGTCATGCATACACAAGTCATCAACTACCTAGAAGACCATGATATTATCTTCAAGTACCAGCACGGTTTTCGCAGGGGTTATTCATGCAACACTCAGCTCGCCGGATTTACTAACGATATATTTTCCGCATTTAACGAAGGATTCCAAGTTGACGCAGTGTTTCTTGACTTCTCTAAAGCTTTTGGTCGCGTTCCTCATCACAGGTTTCTAATCAAATTAACACACTTAAATATTCACCCAAACGTTCATGCATTGATTAAAGATTTTCTCTCCAACAGACAACAATTTACCTTTGCTAATGGCTGTAACTCTTCTGTCCCTTTAACATCTGGAGTCCCCCAGGGCAGCATCCTCGGTCCCCTACTTTTCTTAATTTTTATTAGTGATCTACTCAAATGCGTCTCAGCTCGAATTCAATTATTCGCAGATGATTGTGTTATGTATCGTAATATTAGTAATGACGCTGACCGACTTTCCCTACAAACTGATCTTGATGCGGTGACCGCTTGGTGCTCCTCGTGGTTAATGTCTTAGATACGTCTAAAACCAAGCTAATGTCATTCACCAACCATTCCACTCAACTTCCTACCACCTACTTTCTCAATAATGCTAGAGTAGAACTTGCGGCAACTTACAAGTATCTTGGCCTTCATCTTCAGACTCACCTAACTTGGCATTATATCTTAGCATCACCTAACCGAGCACTCGGTCTTCTTAAGCGTAACCTCAAGCACGCACCTTCACACTTAAAAAAACTTGCTTATATCACGCTGATCCGGCCAAAAATTGAATATGCTTCTGCCATATGGGATCCCGATCAAGCATACATAATCAACAACATTGAATCTCTGCAAAACTGTGCTGTTCGCTTCATCTTTTCCGATTATTTAACCTTCACCAGCGTCACATCGTTAAAACAACGTGCCGAGTTGGAATCACTATCACATCGATGCCAGTTTGCTCGCCTGACCTCATATCATATAACTTTAGCACCATCCCACGCTTCACGATAACTTCTTTTCACCACCCCCTGCAGTTTTCCCACGCCGTGACCACGCTAACAAAGTAAAACGCATAATGTGCCGCTCGTCGCTCTACGCAAAGTTATTTATTCCTCGCACAATAATAGAATGGAATAACCTACCATCCGCATAGCTACTGAAGTTAACTTACCATCTTTCCAAACTTTGTTGCAAGAAAACAGTTAGTGGTAGCAGATTAGTTATTACTTATTGTTATATGCACATATTAACATATTATGTAAAATATTCTTGTGTTTTCATGACGAAGTGCACATACCCCTTGTTCATATCTATTTATTTTATGTTCCTTGCGTGTATGTTTATTTGATGTAGTTTTATATCTTGTGTATATTTCATGTTTGTGCCCCCCCCCCATGTAATACCCTCGCGTGAGGGCCCTTAGGGGTAATGTAAATAAATAAATAAAAAAAATCTCAATACAAGAAATGTGAAAGAAATAATACAATCAGTGCAGATGTCGCTGAGCAGCTGCACTTTCACAGAAATCTAAATTTGATGGTAAACATGTCGCCTTCATCTTTGGGAACTTAGCTTACAAAATGATGCATTGTCGGATGGCGTGTAAACAGCCAATGAGACCATGGCTTGTCATAAAAAAGTTTTATCACCCTTCTGCTGCCACAATGACCTCGTAAATGAACCGCATATGCCATGTGCGGTTTGTGAAAATGGTCTGGGTGCTTGCTGGTTAGTTACTCTCAGGTTGGGCGCTATATGTGCTCCTATGTTTATGTAAAAACAAAATTGTGCCCTTACTGTTCTCGATTTCATGAGAAAATGTACTAGGATTGAGTTTATGACCTTCGTACTCTCACCATTGTGTTACATGTTGAGAGGAGTGAAGTAGCCCACAGTAATGTTTTCATTTGTGCGTATTGGTCACAAGTGACGTAGGGTGCTGCTTTGGAGGAAAATATTTTTCGCAGCAATTCTAACCAGCTGAGCTACACCAAACATAGTTTTTACATTTTTCAGCACGTGCTATATGCAGCAGGTTTGAGACATTAAACCACTGATCGCAGCTAAGCCGCATGGTCTGTCACAGAAGTTGCGCAACTTTGCGGAGCACATTGAAAGCATTCACACTTTCACTCTCAGATGTGGCACTCAACATCATTATGAAATGCAATGCTTTGCATTATCGCACAACAAGCACAGAGCGAAACAAAGTGTTCTTATTCAGCTTTGAATATATTATGCAAGAAACTGAAGCTAACTCTTCCCCCCCCACCTTTTCTTGAAAAGTGACAATATTTACTTGTAAAATATGTGGCATTATACAAGGCTGAGCACACAATGGATCCACCTCACAGTTGCCTGTGCAGCTGTAGAGTATGTGCTGGATTCAATGTTAAAGCTACACATTGGCCAATCATATTTGTTATGTGTTTGCCATGCAGCTCAATTATGGCCACCACACAGGATTCCTCAGTGTCGAAGGGTGTGTGGATTGTATGCAAGGGTATTGACAGGTGCTGGAATGGCACAGGCGGAAAGCTAAAGCGCAAAGCTCGTCTCTATGGCATACACACATTTCTTATAAACAACTGTATGGCTATTGGTAAATCTTGTGCGTCAGGGAAAGGTCTATTGCGGGAAAGACATTTCGGCATCTGCCAAGAAGCGCTGTCCCCTGTATGTTGGGGGTCTTGTTTCTCATCTTTTTCTCATACCCTCTATGTCTGAGTTTACGCTACCGATTTGTGCAACAAAAGTGTCTGCAGGGGTAATTTTACACTATATATTGCAGTGAAGCTGTGGTAGACGTTTTTACAGCCTACTGAATAAAGAATACATACAATACATCCACATAAGTTCTACTAGGAGGCTCGACAGGCCACATGAGTCGGCAGAAGTGACAATATTTATTCACAGTCACGGGAAATGCAAAAGAAAATAAAAGCACGAAATTCTTGATGTCCATTGTCATGAGTCCTTTATCACTTGGAAAGGCACAGTGCTATAGTCACATTCCAGAGGTACTAAAATCAAACCGTTCTCATGGGGTCCAACATACACAGCACAGACTCAGTCAGAGAGTGTAGTAGTTATGAACGAAAAAAAGCTCAATCGTGTGTGGACACAACATTGTCAAAGTCTTCAAGAATTTGGGCGAGGCAGGCTCGAAGGACTAATACTGATCCTTCTAGAGGAACGCTTTAAAGATAGTCATTCTGTATATGCTAAGCAGCCCACAAAAAGGCAGGTTTCTGTTGTCATCATTGTGTAGCTGCTTTACAGCAACTACAGGTCGGAGGCCTCTCCCAGCAATCTCCAATTATCCCTGGCTAGCATCGGGTGACTTGATCACACCACTCAATCCTCTGATGTCCTCGACTGCGTCTCCTTTTCTTGGCGCCCATTCTGTTGCTCTAATAGACAACCAGTTATACGCTTTGCGGTTTGCAATGCCTGTTTAACTACAATGTCAACTTGACTATCACTAGAACTGATTTTTGTACTGAGGTATAACAGCCTCTGAGGTGCAAATGCAGCTTATTTCTAGAAGCAGGGGTCTATCGGGCTCATAGAGGCAGCATTTGCTATAGAAGCACAAAGCAATATCAAGTACAGCATCAGACGTACCAAATCGGAGAGATTGAGGAATAGCTCACTCAACCTGCTTTGCATATGAAAATCCTATGCACTGCTTGTGCTATTTTGTATACCTTTTTGCATTGTTTTGTCTGCCCGGTAGTTTGTGTTTTATAACTTGGGGTGCGCAAAACCTAAAACTCCCTATTCCGTTGGGTTATTTGGTTACATATGATCTTCCAATTCCTGGCGACACTATGCGTATGGGTACAATACCATATACCATAAAGCCTGCAAAACTGGCCCAGAAAAGTGCCCCCAGCTTTCATACACCTGTAATGAACCAGTTTAAAATGAAAAAAGTGTGACATGCATTTCTATATCTTTATTAACTTTATTTAAGTGCCTCCCACTCACTTTCTGTACTCAAGAGGATGGAACAATGCAGTGCTTCAATTACATTCACGTCTACTAACATGGTGCACTTAATGTACACGAACGTGTACAGCTTTTTTTAAAATTAAAATAGCATTACAACATTGGCTCATGTCATTTCGAACATACTCAAAAATTTTGACAAGTGGAAACAAAGTTTTCACTTGTCACTTACCGTATGCTCATGGGATACAAAGGCTAGACTCTTTGTATCCCAGCTGCAACATATGTTGCCATTAGGAAGTGCTGCACCATAACTTCTGGGCGGTAGTTAGACCCCACTGAAGCACGCGCTACATCGGTGCTTTGTTACAGCCACACAGATTGCAGAACCTGAGGAGCAGTTACCCGCCGTGATTGCTTAGTGGCTGTGGTGTTGGGCTGCTAAGCACGAGGTCGAGGGATCGACTGCCACCCATGGTGGCCGCATTTTGATGGGGGCGAAACACTCGCGTACTTACATTTAGGTGCGTGTTAAACCCCAGGTGGCCTCAACTTCCAGAGTCCCCCACTACGGTATGCCTCATATTCTTAGCGTGGCTTTGGCACATAAAACCCCATAATTTAATCTTTTTCTTGGTGTGGTCATTATTTGTGAGAAAGAAATTATGGTGTCTGACAGGAAGCAAGCATATTAGCACATTGGTGGTTTTAGTCTGCATTTCCTTCTTGTGGAACATCTCAGTTTACTGCACCCACACCTCAAGAAAGCAATGTATAAATGTGCCTTAACAGTACATTTTGAAGTAATAGTGCAATAGCAGTTCTTTGTAGCGTACTGAATAAAGTAAAGGTCACATGTTGCCACTGCAATGGTGAGCATGTCACGTGCATTAGGCGAGCTCAAAAATGTAATGCAATACCTCCTGCAATGCAAAATCCAGAAAGGCCTGATGTCCAAAAGACTTGGGACGTTTTACTAGCATACAGAGAACAGTGCTCTTAAATGGTGACACTGTAGTATGCTCTTATGTGCTGGTACATCCCTCCCTAGAATTCTTCATGAATTACCTAGATTCACTGAACAAAATAATGTGGCAGTTGGTTGCAGGCCAGAGTTCCCAAAAATGCAGTGCGCAACATAAGTGCTGGTGTATGACCTCTTTGTCTTTGTCCCATTCAGAATCGCTTCTTCTTCATTACAGTATGTACCGACTGGCCCAAGTTAGCACACTGCTGGAACAACAGTCATTTCTAGAACTATGAAGAAATGTATCATTCACAAAAAGAAAAAACAAGTCATCGGTCAAGTGTTAAACAGTTAGGACAATAACCTGCCAGAGTCGGTGGTCATTTGTTGCAGTTGTGAACTACAGAAAAGGTGCCACTGCTGTATAGAACATGTCAACGCACATTTCAAAGCACGCTGGTTAGATATCAAGTATCGATACATTGGATTGTTCATTATGAATTATCCAGCCCTTCAGTGTCAAGGATTAGCATGTTCAGGACAATGTTTAAAAGCATTATGCAGGACCCATGCACATGTAGGAATCTATGTGAAGTGAAGCTTTAGAGAAGTTTTGAAGTAAATGGTGTACAACTAAATGTGATTCATACAGTGGTGTTTCTTTTCATGTTATGCAATGTACAATGTTGTTTAACAGTTATGTTTATGAATCACACATTTCAAAATGTTGAAGGCACCTGCAACAAAATTTCACTTTGGTGAAATTAGTTATGATATTACGAGCTACTGAATCAATCATCAGTGCTAGTTATTGTCTAATTTTCTGAACAGCCTTTGAATAGCATGCATACACGCAAATGATGCATGCCCCTGGTGGTTAGCAGGCTTGGCATGAATTCTTGCACACCCTAAAGTTTTAATTTACTATAGGGGCCACCTAAACACAAGTCATGCACAATAGCTGTGGTGGTTCTCAATATCCTGGGTTTGGTTGTGTTGTTCTGCAAGTGTGTTGTCACAATTAGTAAACGAACTTTTTTTATCAGTGATCACTATGTCTGCATCACAATGAAAGGAATGTTTTAGTGGTGCAGCACTACACTTATTGGCTCCTCCTAACTGTATGTGGTGACGTCCTGTACCTTGTTTCATTGTACTGTCATTGACACGGAGCATAAGATGAGTTCGAGCGGCTCCTCGAAAACATCCCATCGTAACTTATGTTATCTTTGTTTGCCAGTAAACACCCACTACCCCATGTAATGCCTCAACAAGGGACCTTTGAGGAAATAAATAAATAAATAAATAGACATGACTAAATGCAAAAACGCTTTGCTTTCTTATTCTAATGCTCCTCAGTTGTGATTGGCACTGCAAGCACGAGTATTTAATATCTGTAAATAATTACTGGCTTCTTAACACCAGACGACTTGATTTTAACTTTGTATTTATACACGTGTTTCAAAATGAGAAAATATTTGGTATTCGTAATCGGTGCCTTTCAGAAACTTCGCTATACTTGCACAAGTGCGCATAATTCGTAATTTGCTGGGCAGGCACAAAGCCTGCCTACAGCTGACCGATAAATTTTTCGGAGCCCGCAATATGCGAAGAACCAAGCAGCGCTATGCAAGCAATTAATGCGGCAGCCGTATGGAGAAATAGTCACAGCACCTTTCGATTTGAGGCTGTGGCGTTCCCTGACTGCGGAGAAGTTTTTTTACTGTTTCGAAAAAAGCTATTTCGTTCCTAGATACACATGCTTGGAAAAGCTTTGTGGTCGATGTTAATTCTGCACGATTAAATCAGGATTCTGTTATGCCTCATAGTTGCACGTCCCATTGGATTGTAGCGCAAATGCGCGGTGCAGCTAGGCAGTGTATGTTCGGGTTCGTAGCAGACGACACGCATTGATATCTCGGCCACGGCTCTTCTCATTTCGTTCTCTAAATACATAAACGGATGGATAGCGAGTATAATTATAGATTGACAGTTAAAAAAAGAAAGGCTACGCATTTAAGTAGCACCTTGCGATTAAAACGGTCTAGAGCATTATAAAAACAATTCTTCAAGAACTCGTTTCGTCTGCTTCGAGCAATGGATGACAAAACATTCCAACCACACGATATCCAAGTCGCTAATTTTCTCGACTCAGGCACTTGTGAAGAAGGAACTTTGTTTCAGGCATGGCAGCAGAAAGAAGCCGACATATGCATTAATAAGTACGGCTCAAGCCACCGATACCACAAGCATACACGAAGGGAACGAGCGCGCGCGGCAGCCGCGCGAGACGCCCCTCACGACAGGGCGCCACTCCAAGTTCCCGCCGCTAATAGGGAAACAAAGGAACGACACTGTGGCTTTAGCCACGCTGCCAAACCTGCAAAACTTCAGACAGATGCGTAAAAATTGGCACATATATGCATAATAAATTTAGACTATTTATAAAACAAATATTCCACATGCGACGTGCGTGTCTGCCATGAGAGGGGGTTGTACTGCGAAGGTTGACTGCTCGACGTCACGGTTCCTCCTTTCACTGATGGTATATATGGAGGTGTCGCACAAGGACATCTTCCTGTCATTCCCTGAACATGGATGCTTTTAGCAACTTATCAGAGAGCGACATGTCGGCTTCACAAATCTCGGCTTCTCAAACCTCGCAAGGTTGGACTAACGATGTCATAGAGGAATTAATTTCGCTTGTTCGGTCGCAGCCTCACTTGTACGACATGATGCATGTCGATTATAAAGACCAGCTTAAGCGCACAGTCACGTGGGACGCGATTGGAAAACGCCTTGGCTTCACAGGTAAGCATCAAAATCTGACCACTTATTAAGTTCAGTGTGATAACGAAGACATGTGCATGCCTTTTATCGAGCTCATTTATTACTGCGATTTAATTATCTTAAGCGCGCATTCTTGAGAGCATTGCGCGCAGCGAGGCCATGTGCACGTGTAATTGTGATGCACGTGCAGGCATGGTACACGTGTGCGAAGGCCTGATGTTTAGCCCTGACATTACGAAAAACGAAATTCAGATAAATATATAACAGAGGAATGTTTCCATGAACGAATATTAATGTACTGGCACTTTGAATGCGTTTGCTTGAAAAGTGGTACGTCGCGCAGAATTTGTTTTCGCAGCGGGCCACGTAATTGTGTGCCGCGTGGATCATTCGGTTGTCGTAATAAGTTTCTCTGACAGCAGGCAATAGTAACAAAGAGGCAGCTTTTAAACGTTACGCGGATGTCCGCGCCCGACACAAATCTGATACTTTGAAGTTCGCGCTCTTTCCTAAACCGCATGGCCCGTTTTCCGTGAGCGAAAAACGCGACGCGCGCCAAACTCCGGCGTTGCCGCCGACGCGCCAGCACCCGTACGAAACAAAGGAGCGGAGCTTTCGCGCCGCGTTTTCCGGGTTGCCAGTCTCAACGACATGAATTGTCGTTTCTTACTGCATATGTTATATGCCCTTAAACTTACAGAACATTACAATAAAAATAGTCCTTTGGTAATTAGACAGCGACATTTTTTTCAAAGTGTATTTATCAAGCTTCATTTCAAACAGCAAGATTTAGAATTGTGTGCGAAACTGCGAGTATGTACCTTCCGCATCGCGGTCGCACGTGTTTCCTGCGACGTGCCCGCCAGTTATGCCGAAAAAAAAAAATCGCAGAGGGCAGGGTCATCTGGTGGCAATACCGAAATACCACGTGACTTACCTGAACTATTATTGGCGGACGCGCCGCGCGCCGCGTTTTTTTTTTTTCCCCCGAGCAGCAGCACGCTGCGGCGTGATTTCGTGATGGGTCATGCTGGGCAAGCGTCAATATGCGCCTGAAATCGCGCCATGCGGTTCCGTTTTACGCCAGTCACTCGCTGTTGCGTACGATCGTAGCGTCACAGCCGTGCCGCAGCACCGCGGCCAAGGCTAGAGCACAAAATAACATTTGCACATATAAGAACAGAATAACCGGGGACCATGAGCGAAACTGTGTAGAAGGGTGAAATCCCGTCTAAAAGTGCGTCCTACCAATGCAAACTGCGAGTATGTACCTTCCGCATCGCGGTCGCACGTGTTTCCTGCGACGTGCCCGCCAGTTATGCCGAAAAAAAAAAATCGCAGAGGGCAGGGTCATCTGGTGGCAATACCGAAATACCACGTGACTTACCTGAACTATTATTGGCGGACGCGCCGCGCGCCGCGTTTTTTTTTTTTCCCCCGAGCAGCAGCACGCTGCGGCGTGATTTCGTGATGGGTCATGCTGGGCAAGCGTCAATATGCGCCTGAAATCGCGCCATGCGGTTCCGTTTTACGCCAGTCACTCGCTGTTGCGTACGATCGTAGCGTCACAGCCGTGCCGCAGCACCGCGGCCAAGGCTAGAGCACAAAATAACATTTGCACATATAAGAACAGAATAACCGGGGACCATGAGCGAAACTGTGTAGAAGGGTGAAATCCCGTCTAAAAGTGCGTCCTACCAATGCAAACTGCGAGTATGTACCTTCCGCATCGCGGTCGCACGTGTTTCCTGCGACGTGCCCGCCAGTTATGCCGAAAAAAAAAATCGCAGAGGGCAGGGTCATCTGGTGGCAATACCGAAATACCACGTGACTTACCTGAACTATTATTGGCGGACGCGCCGCGCGCCGCGTTTTTTTTTTTTCCCCCGAGCAGCAGCACGCTGCGGCGTGATTTCGTGATGGGTCATGCTGGGCAAGCGTCAATATGCGCCTGAAATCGCGCCATGCGGTTCCGTTTTACGCCAGTCACTCGCTGTTGCGTACGATCGTAGCGTCACAGCCGTGCCGCAGCACCGCGGCCAAGGCTAGAGCACAAAATAACATTTGCACATATAAGAACAGAATAACCGGGGACCATGAGCGAAACTGTGTAGAAGGGTGAAATCCCGTCTAAAAGTGCGTCCTACCAATGCAAACTGCGAGTATGTACCTTCCGCATCGCGGTCGCACGTGTTTCCTGCGACGTGCCCGCCAGTTATGCCGAAAAAAAAAAATCGCAGAGGGCAGGGTCATCTGGTGGCAATACCGAAATACCACGTGACTTACCTGAACTATTATTGGCGGACGCGCCGCGCGCCGCGTTTTTTTTTTTTTCCCCGAGCAGCAGCACGCTGCGGCGTGATTTCGTGATGGGTCATGCTGGGCAAGCGTCAATATGCGCCTGAAATCGCGCCATGCGGTTCCGTTTTACGCCAGTCACTCGCTGTTGCGTACGATCGTAGCGTCACAGCCGTGCCGCAGCACCGCGGCCAAGGCTAGAGCACAAAATAACATTTGCACATATAAGAACAGAATAACCGGGGACCATGAGCGAAACTGTGTAGAAGGGTGAAATCCCGTCTAAAAGTGCGTCCTACCAATGCGGCCATGCAGTGGCACACTTCCATACATGGTTTGATTGCCACTGGGGCTTCTGTATTAATGGGCAGCCCGAGTGAAATATCGCAGCATTGTATGCTGTTGCCATGTAGCCAACTCGAACCGTCGTTGACACGCAGAACGTTCATGCGCTCGTGTACACGCGTGATTATTGCCATGTGATGCAGTGATCGAAGAAACTGTGACCGTGCAGCGGCACGTTTATTTTTGGTGTATTTTTTCTCGGGCAGACATTGCATGACACGTCATTTCTACATGACCTGAAACGCTTGTTGCATAGGCTGTGATATGCTCTTATCCCCTGATAATTTCCCATCTTATTTCTCTCCTTGAAGGTGCGGAATGCAAAACAAAATGGCAGTATTTAAGAGATAAGTTCCACAAGGAACTGAACAAAGTGGAAAAGACGAAGAGTGGCTCCGCAGCTACGAAGACAAGGCTGTGGGTTTTTTATGGTGTATTGTCATTTCTGCGAGGCTATGTGTCGGGTCGCAGGTAAGTTCATCGCCATGTGCATATATGCATTTTATTTCCTGCGCCTTCTGATAATAAGAACATAAGAGCACGAAATTCATTACGCCAACTGAAACGATTACAGAGAAAACACAGGACATAGCAGTCATCGCTACTTCGTGTATAATTGTCTGTTTGCACATGAAATACGGGTCTCAAAGCGACCTTGCTGTTGCCGTGCCGTCACGGATGTTGAGGACGTGTGCTAGAACCCATCGTTAGTGCTTTATCGTTAAAGATAGACCACACTGTGTTTCTAAGGGGCCAAACACTAAATATGGCAAGTTTCGTGAAATTTTACTGAGCCAGCGCCACCCAAACACTTTGGAAGCCATGACGTCACAGCAACGGCGTTAGGTTTTCGGCGCGAAATTTAAAAAAGATTATGCGACCTCCATTTTCTTTTGAAATAACCAACATATTTTAGGAGTGGCTTGTTGGGCTCATTGGAAACGTGGTGTTGCGTAAAGCTATTATTGCGAGATTAACGACAACACATTTTTTTTTTGCAAAATACTTTGTCACTCGTAGCTGATGTGGTGTTTCTCTTTATAACGTTGCTTCAAGAGTGTACTTTGGGGTTCATATAATGTTAATTGTGAGCCACTATGCATGTAGAAACAAAATTACCAGTTCTCATGGCCCATTCACATTGTCTTAAATATTTTGCTCACTTGGTACGTAATTTGGCATCTCCTGCAGGAGGGCTCAATATGACAACAGGACTGCTGCTTCCACTGTCGAAGCTGTTGCAGAGGCAACCGCGTATGCCAGAGAGACTGCAGCAGGTAAATAGCTGTTGCATGATGCATTTCCTGTTACCCGTCTGAATATTTGCGACTTGGGAAAACAAATTCACTGCCACTCAATCATGCTGTGCAGGCGTCCTCAACAACATCACTGAGGGCTGCAGTGAGCGGCAAAGTGACGTGGAAGATGGTTACCAGCATTCTGTTGAACGGCCCTCCAGTCCAGGCGATGTTGTACATGGTCTCGGCAATGACCGTGATTCATTGTTAGAACTTACTAGTGAGGGGCGGGAGGATTCGTCTCCCTCTTCTCAAATGGTAAGCCCGTCTTTACAAATATACGTAATTTACTTATGGTTTCATCCCATATGAATATGTACTTATTCAAATAATTATCTGTAAACAATTCGCCTACAGGTCAGCCCACAACGCTCGTATGTCCCAAGTGCCCGAAAAAGGCAGCTCAGTGGGGGCCATGGTGCCCCACAAGGGTCCAGCAGGAGACGGCGGCACAGAGAACTGCCTGCCAACAAGGCCGACGTCCTGCTGGCAGTGTGTGCAACACAACTGACCACCCAGAGAGGGACATCACCGTGCCCTCATAGACATGTCCATGAGCTTTCCCAGAGCGAATCTCTACTTCTAAGTTTCGGTCACCTTCTTGATAACGTACCAAGAGAGAGGCGCAATTCCACAGTAGCTAAAATAGCTAATTTTTTGGCTGAGGCAGCAGAAACATAATGACTTGCAGCAGCCCGCAGCTAAAATGTTACCTCAGAAATGCTGTATGTTAAGAACTTCAGTGTCATCCGTCGTTATGGTAGCAGCTAAGCGTTAGGATTCAATAACTGCCACCAGCCATTGCACGGGCTGATTACTCCTCCAATTCTCATTGTTGCCTGTGTTCTGCAGCGTCTCGCCGGGTCACTGCCTGTGCCAACATCCATGTATCCACAGGCTCATTGCATGTGGATGCATAGGTGTTGGTACACCTCAGTCACAAACATTTCATTCCCTGGCAATGCTGCTGAGCCACACCACTGCTGTGTGAATAATGTGTCTCTCTCGGGTGTGTGTTCTGGTTGGGAACTCGAGAGGCCTCCCTCGTTGTGGTGGCAGCACGGCACTAGGATGCGATAGCTGCTGTCACCCGTAACTCGGGTTCGTCGCTCCTCGAATTCCCAACAGTGTCTGTGTTCTGCAGCCTCTCACCGGGCCACTGCCTGCGCCAGCATCCGTGCATCCACAGGCTCATTGCATGTGGTTCCACAGGTGTTGGTACAGCCCAGTCGCAAACATTTCATGCCCCGACAAAGCTGCAGAGCCAGCCGCACGAGGTCTGTGTAAATAGCTTGTCTCTGTTAGAATGTGTTCTGGTCGGGAACTCGAGAGGCCTCCCTCGTTATGGTGGCAGCACGGCACTAGGATGCGATAGCTGCTGTCACCCGTAACTCGGGTTCCTCGCTCCTCGAATTCCCAACAGTGTCTGTGTTCTGCAGCCTCTCACCGGGCCACTGCCTGCGCCAGCATCCGTGCATCCACAGGCTCATTGCATGCGGTTGCACAGGTGCTGGTACAGCCCAGTCGCAAATATTTTGTTTTAGGATCAGGCTGCAGAATCATTCCATGCTGCAAAAGAGAAGTTCCTCCATTGTCTGACCCTTGCATGAATGTTTCATGTGTATTGGTTATTCTTTGTTGTGTGTTTGTTCTTTGCTTGCTTTCTTGTTTGTGTTTTGCTTTCCTTATGTTGCAGGCTCAAGTATACGGAATCCTGGAGTTGCTGCTCAACTGACCGATTCTTTTGCATATCCTTTGGTTTTTGTCGGCTTTACAACTCTTGTGTTGGTGCTGTCTTACTCGCATGTACTTCCTTCGATGAAACGGCTGGAAAACCAGACCATTGCAGCGGCACTCTCGGCAGCACCTGCCTGCTAGAGAGCGCGGTCCCCAGGTGGCGGATGGGGGACCTGCTATTGCGCAATACTGCAACGGCAGTGGTGCTTGCACCTCGCGGACCAACAGGCCTTTCTTTTCTTCCCAGATTCCTTTAGGTAGCCCAGCTGAACTTTGGGTTGCAGAACCAGCGCAAATTGCGGAGCTGAATAAACCTGCTGCAGTCGTGTTCCCTGAACTTGTGTTCTGTTTCTTGCGACATTGCCATGCGGCTACAGCACACCTCGCGAAAACCAATAAAATTGTCTGTGCACTACGCTCATGACGTCTTGCCTGCACTCCTTTGATCTCTCCAATACATATCTTTATTTCACGACAGTACTTATCTGCATAATAATTGTGACGGCACATGTGCTGTATGAGCCCACCTGTGTGTCTTTTTTTTTTTCGGGTTTGTTTTTTGTACTGTGATAAATAGCTGCATGGCCCGAATGTTTACTAGGGGTATCTGAAACTGCTAACCACATGAGACACGTCTAAGAACACATCGCAGTTGCTGTGAAACGGACATACTGGTACGAGGCACTGCTATGCCAAAAGTACATTTTATTGCGCTTGGGGCAATGTTTTGCAACATGCTAATACAATGTCAGTGAAGAATGTCCTTTATATAGCAGCTCTGTCACTGAGAGTGTCAATGAAACATTTAGTTTGGAAAATATACTTGGCTGTGCTCTGCCATGTCCAGGAGCAACTACCACATTCTTGCTTAGCACTTTGCTTTTGAAAATTTTTGCAGCGTGTACTGGACATGAATGCTTGTGAAAAATGTAGGGTTGACGGGAGTGGCAGCGGAGCGGTTCGATAGCTGTTTCACTGTGGGAGGGATATATCCCCTGGGTTTCCAATAATTTGTGGTTTATATCATGCAGTGGCAGTGTGCCTAGTTGTTTTGTTTTTACCTTAGCGTGTAGGACTGTTTGATTCGTCTGCACCACTCGGAACCAGTTAATGAATTCACGGTGGTGCACGAGATGGTCGGACATTGTGCACCTTTCCAGCGCCTTTTCAAACAAACTGTGTGGTGCAAGGGGCACCACTGCTGCACAAGCTGCATTAGCACAATAGCTGGGTAATGAACACTGTGCAGAAATGTTAATGCACATTCGCGAGCAAGTATTTTTCCAACCAAATAACCTCTACCAGATGTTCGCAAAATTAACTATTATTTCCATTCAGCTCTCGTTCCTGCCTTTCCTTTATTTCGTTTCCCCCTTTCTCTTTGCGCAATGTGGACCTTACAATGGGGTGGGACATTCCCACAGAATTTTTTTTAAAAGCCTTTGTGGCGACCGTGCGCCGTCGCTGCAATGTGCACGGTTGAAAGTATCTACAATGAGAAAAGCAGTCTGTGAACGCGAGTTTTCGTTGGGAAAAGGTTTGCAGGAAAGCCAATTTGCTGATTTTTGCAAACTTTAATCATTGCCATCGACATGAGTAATGTTTCACGTGGCCTCCGCCAGTTTGCGACAGAGAGAGAGAGAGAGATCCAAAAAGATATCATCCGCCATCTTGCGACGGGGAGAGAGAGAGAGAGATCCGAAAAGGTATCCCGGGAGTGGTGTGGCAGTCCACTGCACACTGCAGCAAGCGCATGATGGCCGTCGCCTGTTCTTCGCACTTGAATGGACACTTGCTCCGCGGCTGCCTCATTGGCGATAGCCAACTTAAATTTCTAAATGACACGAGGTTATACCTCGGAGTAAATTGTGCCACGTGCACATTTAGTTTTGGGGGTGCTCGCGCGCCACGTTTAATGCAGGCGCTGGAGCGGCTGAAACCCGGCCAAGATTTCATCGCCGTCTACGTCGGCGGCAATGATGTAGCGACACATCAAGCGGCAGACGATATAGCTGACAACATCAAGGTAAGTTAATTCGTTGCATATCATTTGTTGCACTAACTGTACGTCGTATGTCGCGCCAATGAAATCTCCTGTTTCAATTGCGTGTATGTCATGGTGTGTAGAGTGCACGTGTGCGCGCCTTTATTAACTGTCTTGTTAATGATGCATTGACTATTAAAATATTTCCATCAGCGTGTGAAGAAAATCCGCCTTGCAATTTAGATTAGCTGCAGCTAGGCTTCATTGCAACGTGCGACATCGGCCATGCCGCTTTCTGCGTGCGCGCATTGTTCGGTGCGCATCATGGCTCCACGAACGTGTGCGCGCCTTTATTAACTGTCTTGTTAATGATGCATTGACTATTGAAATACTTCCATCAGCGTGTGAAGAAAATCCGCCTTGCAATTTAGATGAGCTGCAGCTAGGCTTCATTGCAACGTGCGACATCGGCCATGCCGCTTTCTGCGTGCGCGCATTGTTCGGTGCGCATCATGGCTCCACGAACGTGTGCGCGCCTTTATTAACTGTCTTGTTAATGATGCATTGACTATTAAAATATTTCCATCAGCGTGTGAAGAAAATCCGCCTTGCAATTTAGATTAGCTGCAGCTAGGCTTCATTGCAACGTGCGACATCGGCCATGCCGCTTTCTGCGTGCGCGCATTGTTCGGTGCGCATCATGGCTCCACGAACGTGTGCGCGCCTTTATTAACTGTCTTGTTAATGATGCATTGACTATTGAAATACTTCCATCAGCGTGTGAAGAAAATCCGCCTTGCAATTTAGATGAGCTGCAGCTAGGCTTCATTGCAACGTGCGACATCGGCCATGCCGCTTTCTGCGTGCGCGCATTGTTCGGTGCGCATCATGGCTCCACGAACGTGTGCGCGCCTTTATTAACTGTCTTGTTAATGATGCATTGACTATTAAAATATTTCCATCAGCGTGTGAAGAAAATCCGCCTTGCAATTTAGATTAGCTGCAGCTAGGCTTCATTGCAACGTGCGACATCGGCCATGCCGCTTTCTGCGTGCGCGCATTGTTCGGTGCGCATCATGGCTCCACGAACGTGTGCGCGCCTTTATTAACTGTCTTGTTAATGATGCATTGACTATTGAAATACTTCCATCAGCGTGTGAAGAAAATCCGCCTTGCAATTTAGATGAGCTGCAGCTAGGCTTCATTGCAACGTGCGACATCGGCCATGCCGCTTTCTGCGTGCGCGCATTGTTCGGTGCGCATCATGGCTCCACGAACGTGTGCGCGCCTTTATTAACTGTCTTGTTAATGATGCATTGACTATTGAAATACTTCCATCAGCGTGTGAAGAAAATCCGCCTTGTAATTTAGATGAGCTGCAGCTAGGCTTCATTGCGACGTGCGACATCGGCAATGCCGCTTTCTGCGTGCGCGCATTGTTCGGTACGCATGATGGCTCCACGATCGTGTGCGCGCACTCGCGTATATTTTTTTATGGGGGAAATGCAAATGTATGAGGGAAATGCAAATTGAAAGTATTGTTCGAGCCAATGCACGTGTGGCCCGCGTTCATGTTTCATTGTGCAGTGGGAGGCATGTGTCATCTTCCACATACAGCACTGTTTTAAACCACGATGTTTTCAGTGCAGTACTTTTTACCGTACATACCCTTTGATCACAAGCATTCCAAGAAGAATGTGCAATGCTGGTGCCATCAGTTCTGCGACATTTTTTTTTTTTATTATTACGCAGCATGTCCTGGAATGTGCGGCCGCCGTAGCCAGGAAGGTTTTCTGGTTCGCCATACCCCCTCGCCTCAATGAAGGCGAAAACGGGAAGAAGAGGATGCGTGTCAACGCCCTCACAAGAAAGCATGTGGCAGCAATGACAAACGTCATCTGCATAAATTTGGAAGTAAGTCATGTATATGTCTGTTATATATATGATCGCATTACTGTGGGTGTGCAAAAATTCGAAATTGCAAATTCAGGTTGAGTAGACCTGGCTAGTAATTTGTTATATATAGTCAAATTGTAGAGATAATGACACACATTTGTGTCGTTTGCATATTAGCTTCTGGCATCTAGGCAGCCTTGAATATGAACTGGTGTGGATGATTTAATATCACTTTGATCACGTGTCATGCATTCGTATACCCCAGTCAGATGAGCAAATTTTGCGACACTTCTCTTCACTGAGTCACTTCGGCGGTGTAGTGCTAGACGACAAAACAAAGTGTCATTTGGAATTTATCACAGTGATGGTCTATGAAGCCATAAGGGTTGATATAATTCTCAGCATTTTGAGTTTTAAGAATGGTTACTGTTTTATCACAAAAAGATGCTCATGTACAAGAAATTCTGCCATGAGAGAAAGAAATGCTGTAATCCCATTAACACAGTTCATTTAATTTGAGCAAATGCAATCAAGGAACATGTTCTAAATTCTGAGTCAAAATGTGCTGAAAACAAACATATGAAGCATTTTTGGCTTCGGTGATGTCTGAAAGACGCTCATAACATTAAGAATCAGGAAACATTGATCTTACTATTAGTGCCAATACTTCTGTGAGCATATATTTATTTCTTCTTGACAAATTGCTATTCAGGCTACAACGAGAACCCAAGCGAAGTGAGTTCCTAAAACACACTTGCTGGCAGGTGCATTCCACAGCATCAATAAATCTTTCCATCTGGCAGCCTGCGAGTGACACTAATGCCGAAGTGCACTCACTAAAAATTTGCCCATCTAACAGAGGTATTAGTGAGATCTCTCACATTAGTGTGGTCCCACTCACGGAAGAGTGAACTAATTTGCTAGTGCATTTGGAAAACATCACTTTGTCTACCTCCATTAAACAGTGTGGTTTTAACAAAATCAATTGTAATAGTAATAATTATGTGACAAACTCTATAGATGTATGACGCTGCCTATTCTTCAGTGAACAAAATCACTCTAGTGCTTACAGTGGAAACAATTTCAGTGGTTGCTGCCACCACTTTCCACTTAAAGCATTTATCTCAGTGAGGTGCATAATTAACCAAATGTGCAGTGGTGTTGCCGCCCTGTAGACATTCTTTAAAGCTTTTTTTGTTTATAATCATGAACCAGTGTTAATGACCCTTTTGTGAACACCAAGAAACCCGTGCATATATTTTCTTCTTGATGCTTTAATGTACTAATTGTTCTTTTTGTTCTACGGCGTAGTCTTTATCAAAGTGAAATGTTGCTTTTGTATTATACTAGCACGGTTTTTACATACTCGGATGTTTAAAAGGAAATAGAAGGAGCATAACAACAATGTTACTACACATGACACAGAACTACATTTTGGCAAGTTTACAATTTTTGTGAATTGTGCAAACTAAGTTTTTCGAAATGATAGGCGCTCAGTTCCATGCATATTGACGATGAAACTATCCTTACGAACAACGTCTCCAAATGCTAATCCATTCACATTCCTTGCGGCGAGGATTCTAGGTAACCTTAAAGTGGGCTAACAAGGAAAGCCTCGGCATGGTGCCAAGGTTTTGACAAAGGAACTTAATGCTGTCTTGAAGAAGCCAGTTACCATTAGTGTAAAGCTGCCACCACTGACAAACATTCCTTGTTTGCTGTTGACCAGCTCAAGTCAGCATGTTTGATTCATTTTGTTGAGTAGGATTAACTTCAAAATGTTCATGCGCTAACAGAAGTGCTAATAAAAACTGTTTACAATTACAGGACAGGTTCCTTGGAAAAGCCAGGGCCATGAAGCCAGCATTCTACGGCGCTGACGGATACCATGTGTCCCGGGGAGCTGGCATAAAGGCCCTGGCCAGGGCACTGAGCCTTGCCGTCAGGGCTGCTTTCAGACCAGAATGGCAGCCATGTGGCAGGAAGACTGCCACTCAGAATTGGAAAATTCTGTATTGTGCAGCCTGCCAGGCCAAAGGCCATGTCAGCCCTCAGTGTGAAACTTTCTTGGAAAATGCACAGCCTTAGAGTGCACAGCGAACATTGTTTAACTGTGCGAACAAACGGACCACAGAGACAGCATGGGACAAGGACGGACGCAGACTTGCAACTTAGTTGCAAGTCTGCGCCCGTCCCTGGCTATGCTGTCTCCGTGGTCTGTTTGTTCGCGCAGTTAAACAATGTTCGCTAATATGTACCAACTCGCCCAACAACAAGTTCTTCTAAACTACTTAAGAGTGCAAAGCTTGAGAGGAAGCTTTAGCTAGGAGCAACCTCCAGTTTCACTATTCAAATACATGTAAATCACAGAAATGCTTTGTTGGGATAACCATTGGATGAATTTGAATGACATTTGTTGCATGTGAGAAACATGCGTAAATTGTAATGAAAGAGCTTGTTTGTTGGGTTCTTAAAATGTAGGTAAATTGTAGTGGCTCGAGCAGGCAAAATTTTTATTCCTCTCGAATTTTTGCAGGAATTTCCAAAAACTGGTTAGTTTGAAAGCAATTGAAACACAAGGTTAACAAGCATGTATTTTTGCACAAATAACAGACATCACAGTTCTGTGGTGTCTGATCACATCTGTCAGAGCTCCTAGCACAGACAAATTTGAAAATGCTGCTCCTGCTGCTTAAGTGGAACTGTTACAATGTTTACGAGGTTTTCGTGAAATTCCTACTCACTAGTTACAGGTTTATCTGAGAGCAGTGTATAATAAGTCAATTTTCTCATCACTAGATGTCTTATCAGATGGATTATAAAAAAAATTTTGATATCAGGTTGTATTGCCGAGTGAGAGTTGTAAACTCGATACTCAAGCTTTTTTCAGATTCCTACCATTTTGCATCAAGTTCATGTCCTACATAAAAAAGCAGCTTCTTACTGTCAGTCGATATTTATGCTTTTTTATTGGCAACAAAACTATGCAGTGGTTGTTGAGAAAAATTTCTTTGTTCCTATGTATTCGGATAGGTGCCCCTGAACTAAAGCTTCCTAAACCGCCAACTGCAGTGAAATTTTTTATTGCTAAAACACCTACTTTGAGATAGTGCATATACAGAGCAACCTTCTTGGAAAATTACAAATTTGAAGAAAGATGGAAGAAGATGGAGGTCTTGCATAAACAGATGTGACTATGATAGTGCAGGCAGTTGAGCATACTTCAGAATGTTGAGAGACTGCACAGGTCGTTGGCATATCTGCCTAGATTAGGTTTGCCTGCTGTAGGACGAAAAGTCTTGAAGGCAATATGCTTATATTTAGGTCATGTCTGCTAACCACGAGGTGCACACATTGTCTGCACAGGTACTATTTCAAAGCTGCTTATGAGTAAGCTGGACCATTACTAGGACCGCAGGTTTGCCAAGATTGCTTTAACGCTACGTACCGATTACCGCTAATACACGATTACTGTAGCGAAGTGAAATTTTGTTGCAGTTGGTGTTTAATGGAGTACGAGATGTTGACAAATGCTTTCAACTTCGGTTGCCTGTATCTTCACTGTGCTTTATGCAAACGAGCCTAAATTGCTTTTTAACAGCTCTGCCTGGGTCAACTATTACATTGAAACAGTGAAATTTCTTTAAGGTCAGGTCAGTTTATTTCCTTAAAGGCCCCTTTATCAGGGGTGTTACATAAGGGGTGGGGTACATCTTGTAACAAAAATTCAACATGATAACAAACGAAACATGTCTTGTAAAGATGTTTTGCTTTTATTAAGAAACATTGGCGAGACAGTTCCTTTAGCTTGGCAGCTCAGTTTCGTTTTGCTCAACTCAAACTTAACAGGCTTTCTTGTGAATGAAAACATTAAATCAAGCTGTCATTGTTCATTGGAAGAAAATTTTAGAAAATGTAAGTTTAAATTCTGTTTCTTCACAAATTCTAAAAAAACATTCTAAAGGAAACATGTTTATTTTGCTGCAGCAAACGTGACGGACATTCAGCTGTGACACGCAAAAAATGCTGCTTTTGATTTATTGCTTAATGTATTATATGACACTGCTTATGTTGGTATGTGCTTTTTATTGTGTATTGGCTTATGATAGCATGTTGCTTTTATTCTGTACTTGCATGCATGAAGCACAGCCTTACGTTTTGCTATTTCGTTAATAAAACTGGAATAATGTCGATTTCAAAGAACATTTTATGCACGTGTTCTTTTCTTCTGTTTGTCACCACTGTCGGAAATTACAGTGGGCTGTACCGCTGAGCCAAGGAACTGCACATAGAAGTTGGTTTGTGAACTTGATTCATGTCTGTAATTACTACTGCTGGGCTGCTGTGCATAAGTACAGCGTTTTCAATGAAAACTCGAGCTGCTTCAGCTGGTGCACTCCGCTGCATAGCTTCAGTCTCCGCATAGGGAGTGAGGACAGCACTCATTGTTATAGTTGTCCCGAACTCCCCTTCAATGAAACAATGGGCTAAAACACAGTTGAAACTTTGTATTTGTGTGATTTGACAATTCTGCAAAGGGCTTGCCGTACCCTCACGTAGCCTACTATTGCTCAGAAAGTGGCTCACTCCTGCCCATAAGAGACCTATTGTTCAAATACCAAAAATTCAGTGAACTTGTGACATTGCAAAACCATGCGACACTGGAAACTGTTGACGCCTATACCAGCCCTCCATTGCCCTGGCATACAAAAAAGATAAAGAACACTGGGCTTACAAAAAAGGGCAAGCAGAGCATGGCATTTCTGGTATTCTGTGATGCTGGGGCGTACTATTTCTAGGCCTCACTAAAATTATGTGCCATTGCACCAACTGCTGGGTGTAACGGCATAGATGCATGCCTTTCAATTGGCCAGTCAACGAGAAAATCTATATTCAAAATAATGTACCTCAGAGGATGGCAAAACTACCAAATACATTGCAAATATCTGCCATTCAACTACAATGAGTTATATTTGTTTTCTATAACAGAGCTTGACTTATAAAGAAATCTTTTACAAGCTCTAATACTACGAGGTACTTTTGCAAGAAATGCATAGCGTACCCTTGCTGTCATGTAGGATAGCAAGTTACGTCAGTGGGCAAGCATGGACATTAAAATACATTTCTGAAGATGCGCAAGCTACAATATGGAATGCATGACTGAAGTTAGCGCAAGGCTTGTACACTGCATTAAATGTTGCAAAACATCGCCCCGAGTGCAATAAAAAAATATTCTTGGCATAGCAGTGCCTGGTACCAGTATGTGCATTTCACGGCAACTGTGGTGTGTTGATAGAAGTGCCTTTCAAGGGGTTGCCAGTTTAGGATACCCCTTTTAAACATTCGGGACTTGCAGCATTTTATCCCTCCACACAAGAAAGAGAGATGGGCTGACAACACCTGCTACGTGTGGATAACACATTAAGTGTAGTTATGCCGCAGGCGTGCTGCAGCATTTCCACAGAAAACAAAAATGCCACAAATGTTTCCCGTTTCTTTTTTAATGTCTCGGCATGGTAACTACATTAAACAGAAAAGGTGACCAACGTAAACAGCTTCCAGCAAAACAATGCACAGCAAAATAAGCCGAGATGCAGGCGGCTAAGGTGCAGCAGGGTACATACCAGCTGTCGAGGTGTAGAGATGCTCTAAAAAGCAAGCAGCAACCTTAACTGGCAGTTATCTTTGCGTCCTTGTGTCATGTAATATTCCATGCAATGGCACATACTCGTCACAATTATTATGCAGATAAGTACTGTCGTGAAATAAAGATATGTATTGGAGAGATCAAAGGAGTGCAGGCAAGACGTCATGAGCGTAGTGCACAGACAATTTTGTTGGTTTTCGCGAGGTGTGCTGTAGCCGCATGGCAATGTCGCAAGAAACAGAACACAAGTTCAGGGAACACGACTGCAGCAGGTTTATTCAGCTCCGCAATTTGCGCTGGTTCTGCAACCCAAAGTTCAGCTGGGCTACCTAAAGGAATCTGGGAAGAAAAGAAAGGCCTGTTGGTCCGCGAGGTGCAAGCACCACTGCCGTTGCAGTATTGCGCAATAGCAGGTCCCCCATCCGCCACCTGGGGACCGCGCTCTCTAGCAGGCAGGTGCTGCCGAGAGTGCCGCTGCAATGGTCTGGTTTTCCAGCCGTTTCATCGAAGGAAGTACATGCGAGTAAGACAGCACCAACACAAGAGTTGTAAAGCCGACAAAAACCAAAGGATATGCAAAAGAATCGGTCAGTTGAGCAGCAACTCCAGGATTCCGTATACTTGAGCCTGCAACATAAGGAAAGCAAAACACAAACAAGAAAGCAAGCAAAGAACAAACACACAACAAAGAATAACCAATACACATGAAACATTCATGCAAGGGTCAGACAATGGAGGAACTTCTCTTTTGCAGCATGGAATGATTCTGCAGCCTGATCCTAAAACAAAATATTTGCGACTGGGCTGTACCAGCACCTGTGCAACCGCATGCAATGAGCCTGTGGATGCACGGATGCTGGCGCAGGCAGTGGCCCGGTGAGAGGCTGCAGAACACAGACACTGTTGGGAATTCGAGGAGCGAGGAACCCGAGTTACGGGTGACAGCAGCTATCGCATCCTAGTGCCGTGCTGCCACCATAACGAGGGAGGCCTCTCGAGTTCCCGACCAGAACACATTCTAACAGAGACAAGCTATTTACACAGACCTCGTGCGGCTGGCTCTGCAGCTTTGTCGGGGCATGAAATGTTTGCGACTGGGCTGTACCAACACCTGTGGAACCACATGCAATGAGCCTGTGGATGCACGGATGCTGGCGCAGGCAGTGGCCCGGTGAGAGGCTGCAGAACACAGACACTGTTGGGAATTCGAGGAGCGACGAACCCGAGTTACGGGTGACAGCAGCTATCGCATCCTAGTGCCGTGCTGCCACCATAACGAGGGAGGCCTCTCGAGTTCCCGACCAGAACACACACTAACAGAGACAAGCTATTTACACAGACCTCGTGTGGCTGGCTCTGCAGCTTTGTCGGGGCATGAAATGTTTGCGACTGGGCTGCACCAACACCTGTGGAACCACATGCAATGAGCCTGTGGATGCACGGGTGCTGGCGCAGGCAGTGGCCCGGTGAGAGGCTGCAGGACACAGACACTGTTGGCAATTCGAGGAGTGAGGAACCCGAGTTACGGGTGACAGCAGCTATCGCATCCTAGTGCCATGCTGCCACCACAACGGGGGAGGCCTCTCGAGCTACTGACCAGAACACACTGAGAGAGACTAGCTATTTACACCAAAGTGGCACGGCTCTGCAGCTTTGTCGGGGCATGAAATGTTTGCGACTAGGCTGTACCAGCACCTGTGCAACCGCATGCAATGAGCCTGTGGATACACGGATGCTGGCGCAGGCAGTGGCTCGGTGAGAGGCTGCAGGACACAGACACTGTTGGCAATTCGAGGAGCGAGGAACCCGAGTTACGGGTGACAGCAGCTATCGCATCCTAGTGCCATGCTGCCACCACAACGGGGGAGGCCTCTCGAGCTACTGACCAGAACACACTGAGAGAGACTAGCTATTTACACCAAAGTGGCACGGCTCTGCAGCTTTGTCGGGGCATGAAATGTTTGCGACTAGGCTGTACCAGCACCTGTGCAACCGCATGCAATGAGCCTGTGGATACACGGATGCTGGCGCAGGCAGTGGCCCGGTGAGAGGCTGCAGAACACAGACACTGTTGGCAATTCGAGGAGTGAGGAACCTGAGTTACGGGTGACAGCAGCTATCGCATCCTAGTGCCGTGCTGCCACCATAACGAGGGAGGCCTCTCGAGTTCTTGACCAGAATGCACACTAAGAGAGACGAGCTATTTACACCAAAGTGGCACGGCTCTGCAGCTTTGTCGGGGCATGAAATGTTTGAGACTAGGCTGTACCAGCACCTGTGCAACCGCATGCAATGAGCCTGCGGATACACGGATGCTGTAATTGTATTAAGCACTGCGTGCCTCTGCCATGGCAAGCAGAATGTGCTGAAAAGCCCATTCCTTGGCTTTTGCATTGGTTTTTATGGGTAAAGAGATTCCAAAGCTGTAATTCTGAAGGTAATATAACAAACGGCAGCATTGCCGTAAGGTCCTCTCAATGCTTGACACTTGGGAGCACACTAGGGATTCTGCTCACTTTCACAAATCTGCCTTCAGCACGTTCCCTTGCCATGGCACACGCCCCTCAGGAGAGTGGAAGGTCGCCTTGAAGGCATCTCGCACTAATTTTGCATGGCCAGTGTAAATGCGATTCCCATGCGAGATATCTGTAAGAATACCTTGGTTGCCTTGAAGGTCTGATCTCCACTTGCCAGGAATGAATTGACCATCCGGTCCAACTCTATCAACGTCATTGTCAGAACAGTACTTAAAACAACTTAGGTCCTCATCATCAAGTGTCCTGAGGTAGTTGTGCAGAAGTACTGTTGCCCACACAATGAGGTCGACTGTGTGTGCAGATGCACGGATATCCTGACGGAGAATTCTCCATCTGTTAGCAAGGATGCCGAAGGTGTTCTCAATGGTGCGCCTTGCTCGGCTCAACCTGTAGTTGAACACCCTACGTTCAGCATCAAGGCCAGAACCAGGGTATGGTCGCATGAGGTTTTTCAGTAAAGGAAATGCCTCATCACCAACAAACACGTATGGCAACTTCATTGGTGCACCTGGCACCTTGCTGTCTGGTGGAATAGCGAGCTGTCCGTTGTTCAGCTTTTGCCCTATATGGCATTCGCCAAGTAGGCCAGCATCACCACGTGAACCACACTCCCCAATGTCCACCATTGTAAAACGATACCTGGCATCACACACTGCAAGGAGGATCGTACTAAAATGACCTTTGTAATTGTGGAACAATGTACCAGAGTTTCCTGGAGCTTCTATACACACATGCTTTCCATCAATAGCGCCAATGCAATTAGGAAATTGCCACAATGTCTCAAAATCATTGGCTATTTCCTTCCATTGGGCTGTTGTTGGTGCAGCAAGGTAGATAGGCTGCAGCACATTACGTAAGGCTAGGCAGGTTTGCTTAACAATTTGGCTGGCTGCAGAGCTGGATATGCGATACGACTTGGCAATAATTTTCATATTAGACCCATGTGCAAGGTACCTGTAAAGAAAAGAAGTGCAGCATGAAAAAATATGGATAAATGTTTAACGCCAACAAAACCGGGCACCATGCACATTTACAAGAGGCAACTAAAGGTCTGGCTAGTAACCACAGAAAGTGGAGACACCAGGATGCAAGGAAATGTGAAGATTTTAACACAGTGAAGTGGTTTAAATGTAAAATTTTTAGAAACTGTGAAAGAAAAAGTAAACCATGAAAAAAGCAAGTTTTGCTTTGGCAGTCTTTTTGTGAATGAGAAAATTGAGTTACCTTCCATACTGTAATACCGAGCCAGCCAGGCCAGTGCATGGCACCTTTAGGCTCAAGTTGGAAACTTCCCAGAAAAGAAAGCCTGTGCAGTGCCCAAATTTGACGCCAAGAAATGGAAGTACGGTGTAGCTATTGAACAATGTTGTACAAATTTGTCAATGTGTCTTATTGCAGCCACGTTCCCATGTCACATGTTTAATGTGTTGGCCCAAGCATCCACAGTGAATAGTCTCGGCATCTGCCATGGTTTTTGCCACCACATTTTCCAGATCAGTGCAAGAGAAAACAGTGATAGCCTGCAGTCCCCGTTTTTTTAGTACATAGGTTTGACCCTACTTCCCAAAATGACTGATGAGTGTCAACATTTGGTTTTTGAGAAAGCGACGACAGAGAAGTTCCAGTGTTATTATGGCTTTCGCCTTAATAACACTGGAACTAACACTGGAAGGCGAAAGTCTCATGGTGAAGTTTGTGTCTACAGGCAGACCTGACCGCCGGAGTGTCCGCCGAAGCGTCATCCCCCATATGAAGGCGGATGAAACACAGATTAAAGAATGAAAAATGATTAATAGTGACAGTTAGCGAATGATAATGCTATAATAGAGATCGGTAGAGGTTAATAATGACTGCTAATGACTTGAAATGACCACAATTGATCAGAAATGTCTAGTAATGGGTAGTAATGAGTAAACTGACAACTAATGAAGGTTTGTAATGAGCAAAATTGATTACAAATGACTAAAAATGCTTACTAGTGAGCAGTAATGACTAATAATGACTGAAATGACTTGCAATGACCAATATGTCTCACAACTTATAATGACTACAATTGATTAGAAATGATGGAAAATGCTTAGCAATGACCAATATGCCTAACGACAAATTGCAACAACTACAATTTATTAGAAATGACTTGTTTTGACTACTGATGACTATGATATCACCAACATGTCTAACGACGCCTTGTAATGACCACAATTGATTACAAATGAGAAAATATGCTTAGCAGTGAGCAGTAATGACTAAAGGAAAGAAGAGAAAGAGAAGAGGCAAATGATATGAGGAGGATGAGTACGCTTTTCCCGTTAGCCACTTAGGAGTGATCTTAAGAGACCGTGTCATTTTTTTTATTCACGCATGCGTAGCGATGTTGAAAGGAGCCTCGATCCTAATATCAACTGCACTTTTAGTGTTGCCCCCCTGGTTGGTTTTTATCTATCACCATTTTGACAGATCATGTCCAAATTATTACGAGCAATCTTTTCTATCATGTGGTGCTTACACACACAAGAGAATGCAGTGAATTTCCTAGCAACCTTCGAGTGAAGCTTGGCTAGCAGTCTAATGTTTTAGATTTTGAACACTGCCTGTGCAAGTGCCCTTATTCATTATTTTATAATGATGTGCAAGACACTACATTATTGTACCCTACTCTACAGAAGCTGAACAAAGTATGTGGATACTCCAGCGCCAGTTGAACATGCACTAGACTTGCACGCACAGGAAAGCTGATCGAATGCAGTCATCAAGTATGAGAAGGCTCCTGCATGCTCCCTGACGTGACTATTTCTTCACGCACATAACAATGAACCAGATGCCTGCTGGAATGAGTAAAAACAAATGCTTCCTGCACAATAGGAACTTACTCAGTTTCTTTTGCTACGCTTTTGATTTCCCGCATGGCATGGGTATCACTATGGCAAGTAATGATGCCAATAAGTATGCGTAATTTTTATATAAAAAATTTTACAACTTACGACTTACAAAATTTGCGAACTACGAGCCCAGGTGCATATTTTGTATATATCAGATTTCTTTTTACACTCTGTACTTGTACATAAAACAGCACTTGATTACTTTCTCTCATTTTACTTGAGATATTTCTTTGCAGTTCCACACACCAATTCTCAGAAATCTTGTCCGAGCTATTACTGCTTTGCATCCATTCAATGCAACCGTGATCAGGCTATAATTTTATGTATTGCGGTATATGATGCGACCACTAAGTCTTGAAATGAAGCGTTAAAACATTAAAGGGCCAAAATTGAGCATGTTCCTATTGGTAAGGATAGATTTCAGTCTCATGCTCTACTGACTGAGCTAGTCTGTACCCACAAAAAAACTCTTGTAGTGCATGCCAGTAATACTGATAGTGGCAACATGTCGAACAAACATTCTTGAAGACTACAATTTCAATGAGGCAGTGAATCTGGCAGTCATGGTCATGACACCGTTATACCATTTCTAGATAGAACAAAATGCTGAAGTTATTATGGAATCACGGTGTACCAGAGTAAGCAGTTTGCACATAATTTTTAGCCAATAAGGCAGCACTTCTGAGCCTTTTTGTTTATCGGTAGTTTCAAGAAGAAAGCCGCGTTACAGTGTTCTTACATAGCAAATACATTTTCTGTAACAAGTGTTCGTTACATCCACAATGAAATTTACAATCTTATGAAGTTGTCTACAGTTGCATTAACCACAAGACTAGTGTGTGTGTGTGTGTGTGTGTGTGTGTGTGTGTGTGTGTGTGTGTGTGCCCAAACAGCCGTAAATGTGTGACGCAATACCTACCGCAACGTGAATTCCAGTTTTTCGCCGGATGACAAAGTGTTGCAGGTGACCCTTTTTGGCCGTAACAACGGATCCACCAGAGCGAGAAGACGATCAAACCTGTAGTTACAACGAGACGCTGAGACACACCTTGACAAAATGTGCGAGTTAAAAAACGTGCAGGCAGGTGTAGGAAACATTTGCTTATTTATGCTGCTGACCGCGTTGGCTGAATGCGCGCGCTCTACGCCTACTAAACGCCGATTCTAACACGTGGCATCACAAGACATCTTTGCGACTCTTTGCTGATTTATTAGTCTGTGCCGCGCAATTTATGTAACGTGCCAAGGCAAGACGTAAATTTACCGCCTCCAGTGCCGGTTCTTGCAAGCCTCAGAGTTCTAGCTTAAGCATGGTACAAGCAGCGATACATTAACACAACCACACAAAACTAAGCAGAAGATAAATACTGGAATGTTCTCAATGGCTCGCCAACATATCGACACCTTCCACTTTAGTATTTGTAGCGATACCCCAATTTGACGAAAGGAAAGCGCGTGCACAGACCAAGCAGGCAAACTAAAAGAACAGGAACATGAATGTTTACCTTTCGACGGACATCCGGAAGTACTCGAAGAAGTACATGCCGTCTCCAAGACGCATTTCGCGGACAAGGGTGAAATATTCACCCAACCTACGCCGTTGCTTCAAGATCTTTTCGATAGGCTTGCGCTTCTTCGCCCGCCACTGCTCGTTCAGCATATCTGCGGCCACCATTAAAGACACCCGCATCCAGTCCACCTCAGTTGTGTTGGACAAGTACGCGATTAAAAAGTCTATTGTCGCGTCACTCATACCAAGAGACATTGTCAACAGAAGAAGGTGCACGTGCTTTGCGTGTATCGCAGCCGACGCAGCAGTGAAATACACGCGGTGCGATACTGATGCTGATGGCGCAGGTGCTGCCCGAGTCAAAACAGTCACTAGAGGGCAACAATACGGTGGCTAGCAACAGGGAACATAAATATTCGAAATATTTTGCTCGTTGCCAGCCCAAAGGGCTGCCACAGCCTAGAGTCGCGTTTTCACCGTGACGTGTAAACTTCAACTTGCATCTACAAAAATATGCCAGTGTCGTCTGCTGTGAAAAATAGTTGCCGACCTCGTACACGTTTGCTTTGCCGAATGGTTGCCAGCTGTCAACAACCGCGTCGTCCAATAGGAGTGCGCCTGCGATCCGCTCGTGCGGTTCCAGCATGGCTGGTCGGAGGCGGGCGGACGGTCGGGTGTCGTCACAGCAAACATGGCGCTTGCTCGAAGCGAAGCAAAGCGGGGGACGCAAGGCCTGCAGCCGCGTCAGAAACAGTCTATTTTCCTCCTTCTTATGATTTTTACTACAGTTATCTGGCACCCACGGAGATAGTCACCGAAGGCAGCAAGCCGGTGCATCCTTCCTGACCTCGTCAGTGCGTGCGATCGCCGAAAGAAGCAGACGGAGCGCAGGAAGTGTGTCGTATTTACGATAACGCCGGAAGAAATATTTGAAGCCGTCGACTTCGTGATTTTTTTTTCCATGCTTCGCGTTGGCGTCGCAGACGAGAACTTCATCACATACACGTGCATTCTGAGCAGCACAGGAACATGTTCAGTGCGTGGCGAAATAAGTAGCGTTCGATTGGCGCACCCAGCGAACACGATGGGTTTCTGTTCTGTGTATGCGTATCGTTGCCGGGAAGTGGTGAACGCCAGCCCTTCGCAACTTTCTGAAGTAATGATACGATCAGTAGCGATAAGTTTTTATCGCCTCGTTATCGCTGCCATTTCGCGTGTGCCATACTGCGTGTGAGCCGTTTTGCCTGCTGCGACGCGCCGAGGTGACCGCGACATTCGAGCTGTGTTCTTGCTGTTACGAAATGTGTTCGCAAGCGACAAACCGTGATGTGTATGTGCGATGTGTCGCAGCGTTGCTGGGTGTACAGGTGCTCGTTCTACGCGATGTGCGTGTGCTCAGAAGTGAACTGTGAAGAAGTGATGCCGATCGCGTTTTCATATTTAGTACCCACCGGAGTTTTCTGCTTCGTACATCTATCGTTTGTTTCAAAAGTTGTTACTGCGCGGTTGAAGATGCTTCTATCGAGGGGGGGGGGGGGGTAATTAGGGAACATCATAATAATTGCATACGTCAAGACGTTCAGCGCTGTCGTGAAGTGTGGACGCGCCTGAGAGCACTAATGTCATGAATGCAAATTTCGGGCAGCCTTGCTTTTTATCATGTGGACATTGGTGTGAATAGCAAGATATCTGGATTTCATGAAGTAAATTGCTTTATATTTTGTGATGCAAGCGGCTTACATACTCAAAAATCCTAACTGCTTGTTTTTGGCTGGTGACTATAAGCACAGACTGTGAAGACACCAGTGGCATAGTAGATGAGTATGTTATAGGTAAGAACTGGATATTTCCTTAAGTACAAATTTTACGTTTGCTGACAAAAAGCAATGTGAATACTAAAATGAACACATAAGACAAATAATAAGTAAGTGTCAGAGGTATGGTGATTATGATCTTCTGCTAGCAGCCAGCAGAACTGCGTGAAATAAATTTTGCCTAGAGTTCTTTCTCACTGGCTAGCTATGGTTGATTTACTAATGCAGGCAGAACTGGGTAAGCGAAAGTTTGCCGTTACTGTGTATATCCAGCCTATTTGATTACCTGGTTCGTGTCACCTGTTTTAGCACAAGCCTTCAGTTTAAAGCGAACAGTACCACAAGTACCAGCATTATGTGCCTGATAAGTGCTTTATTTTATTTCCTCGTGGTCATTCTGCCAACAGTCATTAGCAAATAGTGTGCATTATACTGACTTGGGCCTGCAAAGTATGTCCATTTAATGCTTTTCCGGTGCACGTTCATCTGCCAGTAATCTTACTGCTACCTATCATTTGTCGGGGTAGGATGTTGGACGTTATAAGTGGCTGTCTCACTGATTTTTATTTTGCACAGGCCATAGTTCCACTCATTAACTGAACCGTTTTCAGCTGCACTGCCAGACTATAGAAAGTGGGGCCTCGCCTCTTATCATTCTTTAGCATGTTCATGGCCACAGTGCATTGCCCTCTGAGAAGTCAGCTGCTATCACAATATAAAATGTGCCTATTGGCTGCTATGAGTTTATCCTGAACACAAATTTTCACGGTTATGTCAGCACTAGTTATGTGATCGAAGCCAGCCAATGAGTACGAACTGCTGGCAAAATTTTCAAGTGACTCTGCCGGCAGAGTGTCTTCTCCCTGTATTAAGTTAGCCGCACTGCTTTGTCAATGTGCTTAATTTTTCTTTCTTGACAGAAATTTACTACCCAGCCAGATAAGATATTGTCACACCACCAATTTTAGGCCCATACGCGTGGTCACTTCTTTATTTTATCAGATTCTGGACATGACACCCATGTCTAGCTTAGATTAGCAACATCAGCTTAACTTATGCACGGAGTTGAGTTGCTGCATGTTAGAAAAAAAATCACTGCCTAGGTAATAGAAATTGATGCACATTTAGACTGGTATGAAAAAATTATTGGTCTTTATGGCTTGTTGTATAAATGGTGCTGTTCATTTGATGCACACAGTAATACGTAAACACAAATGTATGCGTACCTTGCATTTACGTGCATGCGTGTGTGACTAAAACAGCACTTGTAATATCAAGGCATGTTGCACCAACTACACCCCAATAAAGATGTTCTATGTGGTATTCAGCTGATCTTATTGAAATTTTATCACATGGTGCAGTTACAACATTGCATACCTGCATGTAAACCAATTTAAAAACTTTCTACACTGCATATGAGAGTGCATATTTTAGGCCAATGTAGTTCCTGAGGTAGCAGCTTTTTATTTAGCATTTGCCATAGCTTATTAAAGGGATCTTGTTGATTATGCCATCCAAACAACTCATATAAATGTTTGTGTTTAGTATACCAGCAGTGAAATACTGAATGCAGCTGCAATTCTTTGTATATTAGTGAGATGGGTAGAAGAAGCCATGGAGTGCGGATGCACTTCACGTCAGCTCAGCATTTTCTTACGATTCTCGGCGGAAAATCGCATTTTGTGGAGAAATCTATTGATAATCGAAAGAATAAGTGCCAAGGAACCCAGGGATACCATTCTATACCAGGTGGGCCCGTTTTTCGGCCGTCAATCATTATTTCGCTCGCAACGCGTGGTGGGAAAACTACGCCTAACCAAACGCCTCGAACGCTTCCGCCGCAGCGGTAAGTAAGAGAGCTCAGCCTACCGCGTCGACAGAGATACCCAGGCCCTGCTCCATGATGGAAGTCGTGAGCGTGGAAGGCGAAGAAATACAACCGGAGGAGTTCGGAAAAGAATCAGGTTGGTGCGAAGTTAGAAGAGGCACAAAGAAGCGATGCAGCGATGGGGCCCGTTTGGCAGAACACGAGCAGCAGGGAAGAACTTCCATCGGGGAACCAACAAATAGAAACAAATGGAAGAAGAAATGCAAGGTGCGACAAATCATCAACGCAAGTAGGCTGCGTAACCTGCCAAAAGAAGACTGCAGAGCTATTGTGCGTCGACATGGGGGACTTACTGTATCGGACTACAAGCTGGATTGCATTTACTGCTGTCTGCGTAACGCTGCCGGGGTCGGCCGAGAGACAGCGGAGGAAGACAGCATATGCATAAACAGCAAGCAAAATATAGTGATGCTCAGCACGCCTTCCGAGGGCCGGTCCAGAAAATATGGGGCTATCAATAAGCTCCACCTTGGAGAACAAGAATTCAAAGCAAGTGATTACAGAGTAGCTCCTGATAACACATCCAAGGGTCTCGTCAGAGGAATATCCCAGGAGGAGAGTTCAGAGGATATAGTGACCAGTCTGGTCATGCCAGGCGATCCCGGAGTCTTACACGCCAAGAGAATGGGTAACACCGACAATGTGATAATTTTATTTGAAGGTATTCACGTCCCAATATATGTGAGGTATGGAGTGATGCTTATCCAATGCTCCTTGTATAAAAAGCACATCGACATATGCTATGTATGTAGAAGAACAGGGCACAGGGCTGACGTGTGCCCCAACCCTGAAGACAAGATTTGCCGGGGGTGTGAGTGCAAGAATCCACAGCAGGATCACAACTGCGACGCGGAGTGCCAACTGTGCTGCAAAGACCACCTCCCGGGAGACTGGAAGTGCAAGGCAAGATACCGTACCTGGTCGGGAGACGCCGCTGGGAGCGACAGAAGAGGGAGGAAGAAGAGACCGAATAGGAAGAGTACTACTACCACAACTACAAAGAAACCAGAGGGAGCAACAACAATAACCGTAAGACTGTAGCGAACAAGCAGCCCTCAACCTACAAAGAAGAAACAAGCAGGAAAAACTATGGAAGAGACCGCTCCGGTTCCTTCCCAAGACTGCCGGGGGAAGCCAGTCGCGGACGCTTCAGATCCAGGACCAGATCGTGGACGAGATCAAGGTTGAAGTACGGTTCGAGAACTAATCGACGTGGAGACTGGAGCAAAGCACAGGTGAGCTGGGCAAGCGCGGTCTCCGGCACTGCTACTCAATCGCCTAAAGTTAAGGGTTCCACCCTAGAACAAGAAATGACACAGATTAGAAACATGTTAGAACAGATTACCGTAGAGAATGCAACGCTTAAAGATGAGATCAAGCAGCTTAGGGCAGAAAACGCGAAGCTTCAGCAACAAAAAAATAATGGCAACACACCCTCCGCCAATACGATGTCGACGTCTAGTCGAGCTCCAACACTCGTTCCCACTCAAGCGAACGGCGAAGCACCACCACACAAAAGGAGGGTGCAAGAAACGGTTGAAGAAAAGAGTGTCTTTGCAATCAGCAATGTTATGGGAACATTTAAAGGAATGTTCAATGGGTTACAGCAACAAATCACAAACATGTATGCAGAGATTAAACAACGATTTGAAGGATTAGAGAATAGAGTAGCGGCACTAGAAGGCACACCAAAGAATATTCGGCCAGCAGGCACAGGACCGGTTAAAAGCAAACCGTGTAGCAGACCGAATGCGGTAGAAAATAGCAAGGGCACCGGGGAAGAACAGATAAATCAACATGGCGCCATGTAACCAATACGCGATTTGGCAATGGAACTGCCGCGGGTATCGTCGCAAGCGAGGAAACCTGCAGCAGTTCGTAACAAGTACGGAGATTGCAGATGTCATCGCCCTGCAGGAGATCATGGGGATGGCAAAATTATTGGGGTATAAATCTTGCAGTGCTTCCGGCGAGAAGGCAACCGTCACGACGCTGATACACAGAAACCTCTCGGCTGTTGAGCACGATACCGGTATGCGCGACATAGACCACATCCTGATTCAAATAATCCCCTTCCGTAAAGAAGAGGGAAGTGTATTCATTCTTAACATATACAGTCCACTCCGACAAAAGACCAAATTCAGCCCACTCTTCCGCAAAGTGTTGAGCGTAGCGCACGAGCAGACGCTAGTCATGGTCGGCGATTTTAACGCGCTACACGCGGCTTGGGGATACAGCATAGAGAACATTAAGGGCCGAAGCCTATGGGCAGACGATCATAACTGACTCTCAGGCACCAACAAGAATAAGAAACAGCGTAAGCAATCACACGACACCAGGTCTCACATTTACAAAGAATGTAGCAGATTCTCAATGGACAAACATGCAGGAAAGCTCAGGTACTGACCACTACATCGTCATCATAACGGTACAAGCAGGCCTAAGGAAAAAGAGGGGTAGAAAAATCAAACTTGTACAATGGGACTCTTTCTACAAAATGCGACAAGAAGATGCGGAAGACACTATAATGGAGATTGAGAAATGGGCAGAGAAACTACAAGAAAGCATTAAATGAGCTACCAAAACTGTTGCAGAGAAGGCAGGTATAGAGGAGATGGATAGCAGATATTTGCACATGTGGGAAGCGAAAGGTAGTATGCTGAAAAGATGGAAAAAGCAAAAACATAATCGGAAATTAAGGAAGAGAATTGTGGAATCAAACGAGGAAATCGATATATATGCAAACAGGTTAACCCAACGAAAGTGGGAAGCCATGTGTGACTTGATGGAAAGGCAGATAAGGCATGTGCATGACCTGGAACACTCTCCTATGCCTCTTGGAGCTCGGCAGTACAAAAACCATACAAAGACACAATCTACAGAAGGTTACACACAGCTACGACGGTACAGAAGAAGAGCTCTTCCGAGAGCTAAAAAAATGTACGTTGGAGATGCGGATAGAGAACAACTCCCAGATTACCTAGGTAACGAGAATCCTGATCTTGATACCCCTATTATGGAGGCAGAAGTCATATGAAGTTACCAGGCTTAACCCGAAATCTGCACCAGGACCTGATGGGATAAGCAACCAAACTCTCAGGAACCTCGGCGATGTATCCATCCGAGCGCTCACAGACAACATGAATAACTGCTGGGAGCAAGGTGGCATTCCAAGTCAATGGAAATCAGCCCAAATCATTTTTATACCGAACCGAAGCCTGGAAAGAAACCACAACTGACGAACTTAAGGCCCATATCGCTAACATCCTGCGTCGGTAAACTCATGGAACATGTGGTTCTCACAAGTCTAACAAGATATGTGGATGATGGAGGACTTTACCCACATACCATGGTTGGATTTCGACCCAAGTTATTGGCGCAGGATATTATGCTGAAACTAAAACATCAGATCATAGATGCGGGTGAGAAAACTCTAGACACCAAAGCAATACTAGGTCTCGATCTAACTAAGGTCTTTGACACCGTCACGCACAAGGCAATACTACAATATCTCCAAAAGTTGGATGTAGGACGTAAAACATATGCGTACATCAAAGACTTCTAGATTGATCATACCGCAAAGATTTCAATTGGAGAATCCAAATCGGAGGTGTTCAAACTAGGTAATAGGGGTAGCCTGCAGGGTTCAGTCCTATCTCCCTTTCTATTCAACTTGGCAATGATCGGTCTTCCTGCGAGACTTGAAAAGATGGAAGGACTCCGACACAGCCTATATGCGGACGACATCACCCTTTGGCTGGCGGGTGGAAGCGATGGGCATGTGGAAGAGATCCTTCAAACAGCAGTAAACACGGTCGAAGACTACATCAGAGACAAGGGACTGAAATGCTCTTCGCAAAAATCAGAACTTCTGATCTGTAGACCCACACGCCGGGGTAAAAAAAGCATTATGGAAAGGTCGGGCATTGTGGTCACAGTAGAAGGCACCGTGATATCGAAAGTGGAGAGCCTGAGAATACTGGGACTCCGCATTTCCAAAAACGGCCATAACGAAGAAACTGTTAGACTACTTTACATTAGTGTTCAACAAACAATCAGACTAATAAAGTGGATATCCAACAGGCACTATGGCATGAAAGAGCACAATCTGATCTGATCAATAGAAACATTCGTAATCAGCCGTATTGTATATGTGGTCGCTTACCTCAAGCTCTACGCTGCGGAGAAAGCCAAGATAGAATGCATTATTATAAAGGCGTATAAGCAAGCCTTGGGACTTCCGGCAAGTACATCAAACGAGAAATTCTTGGCGCTCGGCGTGCACAACACACTAGACGAACTTATTGAGACCCAGACAGTAGCGCAGTAAGAAAGGCTTACACAGAGTTTGACGGGGAGACACATCTTAGGTGACATCGGGATAACCTATGAAACACAGCACGGAGTGCGGAGAGACATCAAAGAAAATAGGGGAACATCTATCAATACCCCCAATCCCCGGAAACATGCACCCGGAGTTTCACCAAGATCGAAGAAACGCAACAATGAGAGCTCTCCACAAAAGATTCCATAGTGCCAGGGACGTGGTCTATGTAGAAGTGGCGGAGCATGCAAATAGGCAGAGTATGTTCATAGCTGCTACGAGTCTACAGGGTGACTGCAGAGTTAGTGGGATGGTAAAAACAGGGGAGGCGGAGGAGGCTGTCTTAGCAGTGGCAATAGCCTCCACGAAAGCTAACATCGTAGTAAGCGACTGCCACACAGCTGTCAAGAACTATGCAAAAGGAAGAATCTTGCCGGAAGCGCTGAGAATTTTAAACAACTTTCGTGAAGATCGCGACATTCACATATTATATGGGCACCCGCACACTCCTCCCTTCCCGGGAATAAAGCAGCGCACAACCTGGCTCGAGAACTGACAGGCCGAGGAGGTAACACGCAACAAATACTGGGAACGGAGAGAGGCCGGATGATCAGCTATAACGAGATCACCAAACACTATAAATTGGGTAGGGCCCATTTCTCCCTGGCACACTCCTCGCTGATCAGACGGAAAGCGACGGCATGGCGCCTCTTGCAAACACATACATATCCGAACCCGGTGACCTACCACTGCTACCACCCGGACCTTTACACGGATAGATGTAGATTATGTCAAGAAAGGGCAGACCTACAACATATGGTTTGGGCTTGTACTCGGACACCCACACAGAATAAAATAAACAGGACCAGATAGCAGTGGGAGACCGCGTTGCTCAGCTGTGCACCGGAAGACCAACTCAAGGCAATCCAGCAGGCCGAAGATGCTGTCAGGGCCCAAGGGCTTGAGGCTTTCATCTAGGTAGAGAGGCCTAGGTCTCAAATCTTCTGTGCACAAATAAAGTTTATTCCTCCTCCTCCTAGTGAGAATAATTCCACTGCTCATTGTTCTGTCACGTGTTGTTCTGTCACACATGGCGACTGTATTTGGTGTCATGAGTTCTAGGCTAATTTTTACATGGGCCTTTCGATGAAGTGCAATCTGCCTCTTCAACAATCAGTTTAGTGGAAAGCCACCACTGAACCAATAGCTGAAAGACCAATTCCTGCATGCTTTTCGCCAATCGGGTAGTGTGCGAAAACTATGTGTGATACATTACTTCAGCTACACCATAGTCACAAAGCTAAACCTGCCACATATAGTTAAGTCATTGATATAGGCAGAGCAACATGTTGCACATATGTAACAGTTACTCATCCCTTGAAATGTGAATGACCCAAACCTTCACGAGCATATTGGTCACAACCATCCAGCAGCATAAGTGGGAACACTTGTGCTATCACAAGCGAAAACAAGTAGATTAGTACCGCCATCTCAGCTGGTTTTTCGTGACTACCTTACCTGCAAGTTTCTTGTTTATATTGGATAGGCTTCCTACTTTATGAATTAACAGCTTTCACAACATTTACTGCGCTAATGAAGGCACATCATAGATACCAGTACTGAAGGAGGTATATACAAGCAGGGCAGAGAACTTATGGGTAAGCTAAAAAATAAACAGGTTAAACTATGTCAAACAAACTATTTTCGCATTAGAAGATATACCATCAGCAATTAATGCACATTCAGAACATGCAACAAGTGCCCTGTGTGGAAGATTGAGACCTGTGATGTCCAAAACCTGTTTGCCTTTTAAATATTGACATAAACAAAAATTCCAGCCTGTACTTCTGTGTCGGCGGGTAGAATAACAAAGGAGAGGTGCAAAACAGATTTTGCATGTAGTAGTCCCTTATGAATGTGCTACGCAAGTTGTGCCAAGCATAGCTATTTGTGTGCAAAGCATTGTACAAAGTACCATATGTATGTCTGACACATTAAAAATCTTTTCCATTGAACATTCTGAGCTCTGAATGTGAAATGCATGCTGTTTTCAGCTACAAATAGCATGTATACATATTTGACTTGCACCACAAAGAGACTTGATGTGACAAAAAAATGTGTACACCTTAGTGTTATGTTGCTTTTCATGGTGTCTCGGTTTACTTAATACAGTTTTGAATTTACACATTGCTTCACATGTTTATAGCTAAAAACCACAGAAAACTACTTGCATTGTGACTGTGAGGACACAACACGAGGATTTGTGTGGTATCCTTCCCGTCCATCGATGTGTCCTTGCACTATAAATGTAAAATGTCACACCTGTAAAGCTGAGTATCCACCCTTACATTTCAAACGCTTTTTGGAATGCTCAGCAGTTATGCTTATAAGCACATTCTGAGAGCAAATCTACACCACCTTAATTTAAGCGCAATGTAAAGGTATGTTTGCGCATAGCCAAGCTGTTCTAGCATGCCTGCAGGAATACAGCATTGTCCAGTGGCACTGTATAGTCCAGGCATAACAGTGAACGACTAGTAAACAAAGCGGCTGATAAATACTAAGCTGACCCATATGTAGGAGCATTATATTATCTAACCCACATGCAAAGTTGCTTCCAGTGTACTGAATAACCACAGCTTTGATTTGCCAAGTTTAATTACTGCACACACACAACGCTGAGACAAGGTCTGTACAACGGTGAGCAATGCATCAAGGAATGAAAGATTACTTGTGATGTGTGCATTTGAATAGTAGATGCGAATGCAAACCGAATTCACCAGTATCCATGCTTTATTTTGGAACAATCTCACATTTGGCACAGAGGCTGAGGCACTGCGGCCTCTTGACAGCTAATTTCTGTGCTCTCACAGTGCTAAAGGGGGTATCATTCATTTGGCTACCCGAATAGTGAATATGTAAAGGAGCGCAACCATCTTTCAGTTTTACGCAGAACACCTTGTGCATTACTCACAAAACTGAACCTAAGCAACTATTTGCTGGTTTGCTATGCAAATAAAAAAAAATGGCAATGAATGTTTCCTCACTTTTTGTGTGGCCCTGTGTGCCTTCTTTTCATTGTCATGTGCATGTTAAAACAGCAACTAATTAAGAAAGCCAGACACAAAACTACTAACTACATCAACCTTTGCACACCACAAAAGGTAACCGAACTCACTGCTAAGCTACACTTGATAATCTCTGTTTGCTTTCAAATAAATACAGGCACTGGCCAGCTGTTCATGTTGTGCTATGCATTTTTCATTTTCCTAAAGTATGGCTGTGCATGAGCTAGCTAGGTTGTTACTGCATAAATACATCAACAACATGCAGCCCATGCCCAACTAAGTGATATAACCTGAGTAGAGCTTATTTTTTATATGTAGAGCAATCAAAATAGAACACGCATGTATGATGCTGATAGTGTCAAACAGTCTCAAGTCGAACATCCTTGTTTGGTGCCATGGGTGAGAGAGTGAGCATGCCTGTCAAGGTGCTGCTTAATTTTGTGCACTTTGGTAATGTTTGTACATTGTTGAAATGTTAAATTAGGTACGTTAAGTGGTAAGGCGGCAACATATTGTCCACCCAGGCTGGCAAGAAAGAATGCAATTGTTCGATTTCACTCAAAATAAGTTTTCTTATCAGCAATGTAAATTATATGCTTTCAAATAAATACTCCCCTTGGAAACATATCTCATGAGTATACATATATCTGCATAAGGTCACCGCTATACATACATATTGCTTTAAGCCAGTCATAATGAATTGTACACTCACTGCTTAACCTTCAATTCCTTGCTGCATGAAGTTAACCACTTATGCACAACTTTTTTGCACACGGTGAGAACTTCATTCATCGCTGAGCACATCATTTAAGGTTATATGTTGTTTGGAAATTTTCCAAGCAGCAAGTATTAAATTTCTAAGGTGCATGTCTCATGCCTCATCTTTGGTGCCTTTATATCTGTAAAAAACGGAAAAGGCATTCCATGCATCCAACTGCCTTAAGCACTCACTTAAAATTGGCAGAGTGAAGAAAAAAAAAGCACGAGCAAGCGTATCAGCAAGCTGTACTCGGAGCCTCACACGCGTGCTCAGTGGTAAAAAGGTGCGTCTTGGCGACCTACGCAAATGCATTCCGCGACAGATGTGCGTGTGTTCCGTATTCTTGCAAGCTGTCACTAGCACTACAGAAACCGCGCCACCGCGCTTCCGGCGACACTATCAGTTTCGCGTGACGCAGAACGCAGCATGTTGGATAATTAGAGAGGTTTTGTTCAACCAGCCAAGGCAGCGCGCACTGAAAGTAATCATCCGAGAATACGTCGCGCGCTGCGACGTGATGCGATTGCAATACATCTGTAAACGGTGGCGCAGATCAGACGACTGTGCAATGTTTCGAAGAAGGATGACGGTGCCAATGTAACACATACGGCTGCAGAACAGAATGTGGCAGCCTAGAGTCGCATTTTCACCGGGACGCGGAAACTTGAAATCACATCTGCAAAAATATGCCAGTGTCGTCTGCTGTCAAAGGTCGTTGCCAACCTTGAACACCTTTGCTCCGCCGAACGGTTGCCAGCTGTCAACAGGCCGCGTCGCCCAATAGGAGTGCGCGTGCGTTCCGCTCGTGCGGATTGAGCGTGCATCGAATTTTGCGACACCTTCCGCCTTTTCGGCGTCCGCACGCGGGCGGAAGAGGGCGGAACGGACGGGCGGAGCGACCATGTACGGGCCCTAAGGCACCGAGTTGACGAAATGCTGCGCGACGACACCATCCAGCCGTCCAAAAGCCAATGGGCAACTCCTGTTGTCTTGGTGAAGAAGGATGGAACCCTCCCAGGCAGCACACCAGCATGGGTCCAACCATGGCCCAATGCTGGCAGAAATTGGTACCAATGTTGGACCAATGTTGCCATATTGGCAAAGTGCAACCCAATCCAATGCTGGCCCAGCGTTAAAGCCAAGATTGGACCAATGTTATGCCAATGCAGCAGCCATCGTAGGACCAGCGTTAAAGCCAACATTGGGCCAATGTTATGCCAATGCAGTAGCCATCGTGCTGCCACCGTAGCACCAGTGTTGAGCCATATCATTGCCACTATTAATGCCAGCTTTGAGCCAATGCCCTTTGCGTGACGAATATTCTAGATACGCTGGCTTTAGAGCACGCACACATTCTTACCGCAAACCTTTTGCTAGCGGCATTTTTTGTAGCAATTGTCCCCTTACCGTCTTCCTCAATAGTAGCTAGGAAAGCTCGACAAAAAGATGTCGAGAAGCAGAAGTCATATATGCTTGCAAATAATAATAGAAGAATACTGAAATTGACGTTTATGACAGTTTATTTGCGAATAAATTTTCACAAACAGGCATTTTCCGTGGACCTAGATGGGTGACGCTCGGTTATCTTCAAGCAGTTTATTTACAGGCACTGCCCTCAGGATAGGAATTGGCCAAGATGCCGAGAACGGTGGGCTGGCCAGGGGTTTCAGGGCAGGGAACTGACGTCGGTAGGCAGGTTGGACAGTGCTTGGATGACGGCGGGCTGATCAGGCCCCCGAGGACCACGATAACGTGGTGGTTTCGTTGATATTGCTACCATATCCCATAGCGACTTCACCTTTACTTGGAGGAAATGCTTGTACTGTAAAATAAAGAAACATTATCAGAGATGTTGGTATGACAAATGTATGTGGCAGCGTTTTCATTTGAAAAATCGCCATACTGCAACAATATTATAAGTCTGAGCAGAGAGTTCGAAGGGGTGAATCAAGAAACTTTCTTGCAAGAGATTTGTCAGGTAACACTTCTTAATATTTCGACATATATGGCATATCTTGTACAAGGTGTAACGTAATATTTAGAACAGATATAAAATGCGCAGGGTCCGTCCGTCTTGTTTACAGCCCACACCTAGTCAGCGTAGCACTTTATAATTAAAAAATTGCAGCAATACCTGCTACAGCACAAAAAGCCTAGTTTCAGACTGTGTAGACAAAATGCGGCCTTCGTGCGAAATTTTTAATGTGGAAACCGAGAAGTTCCGTGAGGAAATGCTAGTAAAAGAGGCATTTTTCATACGAAAAGAAAGAAATACTGTCGGCTGGAAATGATGCTTGGCCTATAACAGTGAGAAGAAGCGTGGTTCCTCGGTATCACTAGCAGGATCAGGCCGCGCGCATGGCTTGATAAATTCATAGTCTTGGAATTTGGGTGAAATTCACAGAGATTCTCACGTGGTTCTACTCCGGGCACTATTCAAAGGCTGCAAATAAAAAGAGCTATGTAATTACAGGCACTCTACATTAGCCAGGCCTGTTTCAGTAATATATATACCGCGTGATATTGCTCGGGTGATATTGCTCCTTATAAAACTTATAACATGCGCAAGAAAAATGCACTCACCATTGTAAGACCCATGCTTCTGTGTATCCGAGTTCATCCCACATCGAAGACGGTGGCCACGAGCGCCGACTTATTTTGTAATTGTTGTTTCGCCTATATTAATTCTAACACTCACAAAAATTCGTGGCCACATTGCTGCGTATTTCAAGATGTAGGCTTCTCAGTAGGAATGACGACCGCAAGTGAGCATTTTTCACGAGAGGAGTGCGCTGGCAAGAACGGACAAGACGGCAAGCACTCAGGCGGTGTGGCACCCAGTCGGCGTGCTATCGACGCATAGAAGGAAAGAGTGAAAGGAAAGGGTGAACGAAGAATATGGCATAGACGCCACTTTCCCCCGCTGGACCTAGCCCGACCGCGTTTTGGGGTGGCAGTGACGGAGGGCGACAAGGAGGACAATAGTGACCCCGCCGCTTTCCCCCATGCTTCCGAGAGCACCCAATTCGACACAGCAGCTTATGGCTGTCTGAACGCTTGACTAATAGCATTGACCAGGCTCACGTGGGTGCGGGGGGGAGAGGCAAGTGGGGGCTGAAGGACGGAAAGCTAGGCCGAAAAAAAAATCCGGAATGCGCCGTGCCTACTAAAGGCAAAGACAAGAGATTGTTGACACGCAAATGCCAAAACGTGCAATAAATTTTTTTTTCTGCCAGGGGCATTCGTACAAGGAGCTTACTGCACATGCACGAACAAACAAATATATTAGAATAGGAGCATAATGATTATGTCGCTGCAACATGCCATGCATGCTAAACAAACAAACAAAAGTTTCACTAATACATATGCGCTCCATCTCGATGCAATATAAAACGGTTCCATCAGTTCTGAGGCACTGTAATTCTCGAT